>NW_005370572.1:789525-799077 GCF_000412655.1 Myotis brandtii | reverse complement strand
AGAGAGGAAGGGAGAGGGATAGAGAGTTAGAAACATCGATGAGAGAGAAACATCGATCAGCTGCCTCTCGCACACTCCCCACTGGGGATGTGCCTGCAACCAAGGTACATGCCCTTGACGGGAATCGAACCCGGGATCCTAGAGTCCGCAGGCCGATGCTCTATCCACTGAGCCAAACCGGTTAGGGCAATTAATTCCCTTTTAATGTGCACTAATTTCGTGCACTGGGCTATTAGTTATATAAAAGTGTAACTAAATAAGAACATTTACATATATTCTATGGAATATTGCTCAGTCATAAACTGATGGTTACCAGAGAGAAGGAGGTTGGGGGATGGGTGAAAAAGGTGAAAGAGATTAAGATGTGCAAATTGCCAGTTATAAAAATAGTCACAGGGATGTACACCACGGGGACTATAGTAAATAACATTGTAATAACTGTGTATGGTGTCAGATGGGTACTAGTCTTATTGGGGTAATCGCTTCATAAGTTACATAAATGTCTAATCACTATATGTTATACACCTAAAACTAATATAATATTGTAAGTCAACTATAATTGAAAAAAATCTAGAAAACAAAGTAATAATCTTATATATAAGAGAAACTAAACTTCAACAAGGCAAAGAAAATAGTGAAACTTGTTTAAAGACTATTAAAGAAACTCTTCAAATCAGATAAAAAACAAACAAACAAACCACTAAATGACCCCATAGAAAAAAGAACAAAGGACATGAATGGGGTGCACAGAAAAAGAAAATATTTTACTCATAATAAAAGCAATGAAAATTATAACTACCCTGAGATACAATTTGCACCTACCTGTGGGCAAGAATTTTAAAGTTTCATTATATATTCTATTGTGAGGCTTTGGAGAAACACTTAAAATAGACTTAATTGTTATTTTTTTTTTCTACATTCACAGCAAAACTGAGAAGACAGTACAGAAAGTTCCCATCTACACCCTGCCCCCTACTCATGCACATGACCTCCCCCACCATCAACACCCAACACCAGAGTGGTACAGTTATTACAACAGATAAATCTACATTGACACATTATCATCACCCAAAGTCCACAATTTACTTTTAGGTTTATTCTTGGTGCTGCACATGATATGGGTTTTGACAAATGTATGATGACATGTATCTGCCATTATCAGACAAAATAGTTTCATTGTCCTAAAAATCCTCTGTGCTCTGCCTATTCATCCCTCCCTCCTTCAAACCCCTGGCAAGAACTGACTGATCTCTTCTGTTTCCACAGTTTTCTTTTTACAGAATGTCATATAATTGGAATCATACAGTATGCAGCCTTTTCAGATTGGCTTCTTCAGTTAGTAATATGCATTTAAAGTTTCTCCATGTCTTTTTCATGGCCTGATAGTTCATTTCTTTGGGGGAGATATTTTTATGGAAGTGTTGTTACAACACTTATAAAAAGACAATCTAGCACATCCACCGAGTTTATAAATACATAAATTATTTGATCTGGCTTTAATGGAGAGTTCAGATTGCTGTGTGTGCCAGGTGAAATCCTCTACATAGTGGGAGACATGGAGATTTATCACTATGGAAATGATAGAATTAAATGTGCATTTTTGAAGAGTTAAATGTAACAATATGTAGGCTGTTTTGGAGCACAAAGAAATAGAGTCAGAGTAATTTTATAGGGAGAAAGTCATTTAATTTGATATGACATGCATGTTTGGTAATTTTATATAGCATAAAAGCAGAATTACAAAGACCTGGTAAGTAATGAATAATGAGAAACTGCAAGTAGTGAAGAGAAATTATGAATTTGAGAACTAAAAGTAAGGAGAAGCATAAGAAGGTTAGCAGAAGAGGAAGAAACTTCAAAATATATTCAAGGTAAGTGGAAAACTGCTCATGCATGAAGACACTGTGGAAAGTATCGGCAAAGAGGGAGAGACTTATGATTCAAGAGAGGGCAGGGTGAAATCATGGCACTGAGATTCATGGGAGATCAAATGCATTTTAACCTAAAAATATATGAGAAATAAAAACCATAATCCTAAGGGATGCAATTGACCTTGAAAGTAACAGGAGTGAAGAAAAATTTTTATTAGAAACCCACAGTGGTTCAGGGCTTATTTATTCAAGAGATTAAAATAAAATAAAAACCAAAGTTGCAAAACAGAAAACTGCTACTATAGGTTCTGTTTTATTGTGTCCCAAAGGTTCCAGAACATCAAGCCTTTGAACTGAAAGGGAATATAGTCATATAGCTCTACTTGAGATCATAAAGAAACATCCCATGAAACCAATACCTCCTCTACTGTACACATAGTTGAGTCAGGCAATGTTGTGCATTTCAATGGTTTAAGTTTTGCTTCTCACATAAAATTCTTGGCAGCCAAGGACTCAGTCTTATACCTCATCATAGCCTATCTGCCTAGCAGGATGTCCCTCACAGGGAGTTTTTGATAGTGATAGATTAAGTCAAGTCAAAAAGTTTTCTCTATAAACTTCATGGGAGTAGTAGAGCCTTTTATGTTTTTGGTCAATTTATATCTTCAAATCCTCACACATTGTACCTGGAATTAAAATATATATGTTGAATAAATATAGATATTCATAGTCTTATATATATGGGGGGCAATTAGTAAATGATATTATTAGTGACTTTTTCTGCAGGCTGCAGTTTCTACTTTCCAGAAGGTAATAGTGATGTAAACACACATGCCAACTAGCATTTCATAGCTCTGATTATGAAGGAGTCAAGTGTCTGTGACTTCACGAGAGGGTCAACATTCCTGACATATGTTGGTTTCAATTGTTTTATTACATAAAGAGGAAACATAAAAGGATGAAAATTAGAGATAGAGTAATTAAAAAAGCTAAATTTAACTTTAGACATTGTGGAAAGTACACATTGTGCACGTGTAGAGTATATTTATGAAGTTCTTAATACCTGGAGCCACTCAATGGATAGTGAATGACTGGATAAATGCTACCATCCTTGCCATGTGGAATAAATAAAAAAGCTAGGCAAACATAAACTTATTAGGATTGTCTTAGAAGTCACAGTGGATCTCAGCACAAAGTTTTTATTTTGACAGGGGCTGCTTTTGTGCGACCTTGTGAATGGAGTTGTTTGCACAGGTTTTTACTCAGTTCTGGGAAGTAGAGAGCTGACTTTTTTTTATTTGAACCAAGACCCACTGGAAGTGATGTTCTTTTAAGAAGACATTGTAATATCTCCTTCATGTCCTAGCAAATGCAGGTAAATACACATGGTCCAATCTCACTAGCATTTTAGTACACAGCTTCACTACCCTGAAGTCTGGCCCCATGGACCCGATCACAGGTGGATGCACTACCAACAAACCTGCCCGGCTCTGGAGTGCACCCTGTCTGGTTCCTCCAGCGTCACAGCTATGAAGAAAGTGGTTCAACAGCTCCAGTGGGAGGCTGGGCTCAAGGGTGTGAAGCTTTCCCAGGCAGCTGCAGATTTGAAACAATTCTGTCTGCAGAATGCTCCACATGACCCCCCTCCTGACTAGCGTATCTTCAAGTAAGAAAGTATAGTTTTGTTGTTCAAAGAGAGGAGAAAGTAGAACTTGGGAGAATGATCAATATATTAAATGCTCATGTTATATCATTTTTGTTAAATTAGCCACTGTATGTACACATTAGACTAATCTTTCTAAATTTTATTTTTCAACCATATTAACTTTCACAAACATTTAAAAAAATGATGATTCAAACTTTTCCATGTGACAAATAAGATCCTCTATACTTTGTCACTGACTCATGTTTCCAGCGTAATCCTCACTGTTTCGAATCATCCTTCTATTCACGCTCCTTTCTTCATTCTTTCCGCAACAAATCAAGGTTTCACCTGACTCCATCCTCCTTTCCTCTGCTTTTGAAATTTACCTTCCATGGCTGAACTGAAGTTCCATTTAATTAATAAGAGCTGAGTGACTAAGCACACACTTGTGTATCCTTTCATAAATTTATTCTTGGGTAGGTTATGCCCATAATATCAGTGTTTTGAGGATTTATAAAAGCAAAGAGCAGCTATGGATTTATCATGCTATAAGTCACAGCCAGAACTTATTTCTTTGGGTTTTAGCATTTCTATAGGAATGTGTCAAGTGTGAGCTGCCCATCTGATTTTGAAGCTCCTTCTCCCAGTGCTCATAGCTACAACAACACTAGAAACAAAGACAAACAAAAGAAGCTGCATGAAGACCATTTTCTTCACATCTTATGTTTCTACTGCTCACTCTGGGGACTAAGAAAACTTGCCATTATTTTAAAAAAATCTTTCTACTGACTTATCAGGGCAGTGCCAGTTGTGCTCAATGATGGGAGAATGTAGATAAGGGTGTCTGAATGGTGATACTCAAGGGTGATGTAGATATGGATGTGTATGGGGTGGCTCATGGGAGAATGTAACTATAGGCACTGAATGGTAATGCAGCAGAAGCTGATTTGACTGCCATTGAAAGTTTCTTTTCTCATCCACACCTAGCAGCCCCTTTAGAACAACATCTACTTATTTTTTAAAATTCAATTATCAAGCCCGCTGATAAATGTTTTTTGATCTGCATTACAGCACTGTTTAAGGAGCTCCCACCATATATGTTACTGTTCTTAATACAGCAAATTATAACTGCCCATTTAACTGTTTACTCCACAAGATGTTTTGATGAAAGAGAACAAATATTAACATTTTTTCCAATGACTAACATGACACTTGAATAGTTGGTGTTGAATAAATATTTGCTGCATGAATGACGTGCATGAATACGATTGCTAGGTCCTCCCTAATTATTGTAGCAATTGATTGTAGAAGCCTCTTAGTTCCTGTGGGTGCTATACTTTGCTTTTATGCTTCTGGAACAATTTTAGCCTACTCATAAGGTTAAAAAAAGAAAAAAGAAAAGAAAAGACATCAACAGTGAGGATCTTCAACACTAGAGTCCAAGTTATAGGAGGAATTTCTGGTTAAGATAATGAGTAGAAAATCATAATTTCATTGGCCACCTCCTTGATTCCCACTGAAACAAATAACTAAATGTATTACTTGAAAAACCCTTCCTATGAAAAAGAGAAATCCTACTTAGAAGAAAGCATCCCAAGAAAGTAATAAAATAGTGGTAAAACCCAACTAACAACATGTTAGTCAGATGGATGACAGACAGAGAAGCAATTTGGGCCTGTCAGGGACTCACTGCAAACATTAGGTCAGTTAGCACTCTGAGAAACTACCTACAACTGTGGGTGAGCCTCAGATTCACACTTGGAGGGATGGGCTAGAATAAACGGAATGGCAGCATTGTAGGGGAAAGGGGCACTACCTTTGCCAGGCACTGCTGCCGCTCAGACCTGGCACTGGACTAAGCAAAGAGAAATTGGCTATCCCGAGAGCTGGAAACCAGCATGCAGTTCACTAAACACAGAGAAGAATTGACACTGAGACTCATCTTTGAGGGCACTGCACAGGAATTCAGCTTCTACCCCGCTTCCCTCAGGCTGCTGCATTGTGAACTGGTCATGATAATTTACAGGTTCATATTTTCCCTTTCACTATTGTCTAAATATGAAAGAATTGGACAGAATTCCACATCAGTCTTTGTCAGACCCATTTTAATGCCGAATTCAGCCAAAAGCCAGTAGAACTCTTGCTGTAAAGATAAGCAAGCAGAAATGTTATATCGCAGACTGGGGAGAAAAATTCCAGTACCAAATATGAGATGCTACAAAGAATCAGAACACATACCCTCTGTTGATATAGATTTACTGAAAAAGACAAGGGGAAAATTTGTGATTTCTGATATTTTTGTGTTTCAAGAGAATATAGCATTCAAAACAAAAGAGAAAAAATTAGATCAAGAGAGATGGCAAGAGGTTAAAAATGATTGCAGAATAAAAATCAGGGGATAGCAGTGTATACCAGATTGAATACAGGGGATAGCAGTGTATATCAGATTGAATACTGCAAGCAATCAAACTGCAGAAGACAACATTTAAAAATTCTTCCAAAATTCCAAATGAATGAATAAAGAATAATGAAAGGAATATAATATAGATCTCGATTTTAATAGTGTGTGAGCCAAGCTACCAATGCATCTGCAAAATATCCACCAACCCTCACCCCCACCACACACACTGACACACACACACGCACACACACACCACACGCACACACACACCACACGCACACAGGGCATGTAATTTTCTTTTTTTTGTTCTCTGTGGTAAGAACACTTAACATGAGATCTACCTTTTCCACAAATATTTAAATGTACAATAAAGTCTTTCAAATGGCCACCTCTTAGATTCCCATTGAAACAACTATAGGCACTAAGTTGTAAGCAGATCTCTAGAATTAATTTATCTCACAAAACTGAAGCTTGATATCTCTTTAACAGCAACTCCTGATTTCCAGGTGCAAGGTGACACATTCCCCTTTTCCCTTTGTCCAGAGCCAGGTCTTTGTCCTCAGCCCAAAAAAACTAATGTGGAGGTATCACAGAAGACAATAAAAAAGCATGATTTATTCTCCCCAGATTTCCTATTATTTAGATGACATATTTGCGATCCCAACTCCTTGGGATGTCTTTTTATTCCACCAATTACATGACATCTGGGTTTTTAAAAGCAACACATTTTCTTATTATGTAGCATCTTTGATTTGTCTCATTTCCTAGCAGCTGCCTGGTGAGGGGAAATTCTATCATGTGCTCTGACTGGCCACCAAGGAAGTGATCATAGACATTCTAAAGCAGCAGACTTCCTACTTCCAGTTTTGCAGAAATTATAAGTGACCCTCAGAGAGAAATTCTCTCATCGGTTTTCATTCCATTGAAGAGGGTAAGACTAGGAGGATATATATTTATTATTAGCAGAGAATTGGAACATGTCTCCTTGCCTCTCTGTGGTAGGCTTTGATATGATTGATTATGATTGATATGATTGATATCACTTGATTGATATAAGACCCTGTTCCTCTCCAGACTCAGAAAACATGAACCAATGAAATCTAGAAAAATCTTTGCAAAACACACTACCCTCACAGCCAGAAAGAGAAAAGCTGAGGAATTATATGATCAAAGGCCAGGTTTCCTGGGCCCAGTGGGACACTCATTCAGAGTAACCACTGTAACTTACAAACTTGCTTAGAGATCAATGAAGAGAGACCAGAAGAAATAACCACTTAGATATTTAAAAGGAAACGTTCCAGACAAGGAAAAGGAGTTAAAGCCATGAATAAAAAACATTAACTAATAGCATGAATTATCACTTTATATGTGAACTATGTAGTAAAAATTGTGCAATCAAAATAAAGAAAAGTTCCATAAGCATCTAAGCAGAAAGAACAGGTGACCCAGCCAAGACCGGTTTGGCTCAGTGGATAGAGCGTCGGCCTGTGGACTGAAAGGTCCCAGGTTCGATTCCGGTCAAGGGCATGTTCCTTGGTTGCGGGCACATCCCCAGTGGGAGGTGTGCAGGAGGCAGCTGGTCGATGTTTCTCTCTCGTCGATGTTTCTGACTCTCTGTCTCTCTCCTTTCCTCTCTGTAAAAAATCAATAAAAATATTTAAAAAAAAAAGAACAGGTGACCCTAAGATAATAATTAGGTTGGTATTAAAAAATATTTTAAAAATTTGGTCAGAAAATAAAAAATATTAGAGAAATATATACATGAAGGAAGCAGAAAAATAGTCTTAGATATTTAAGAATTAAAAAGTAGTAAACAATTCTTATATCTTTCCTAAAATTATCACACAAAATTTTATTCTCTAATACACCAATGGTGAGGCAAATGAAAATTTTAAAGATTTCATGTGGAGCCCTAGTCAGTTTGGCTCAGTGGACAGAGCATTGGCTTGTGGACCAAAGGGTCCTGAGTTCAATTCCAGCCAAGTGGACAGGTACCTTGGTTGCAGGCTCCTCCCTGGTCTGGGCCCTGGACTGGGCATGTGCAGAAGGCAACCAATAGATGTGTTTCTCTCATATCGATGTTTCTCTGTCTTTCCCTCTCTAAAAGATCAATAGATAAGTATCCTTGGGTGAGGATTAACAAAACAAAACAAAACAAACAAAAGATTTCATGTGGAATCATATCAGTAAGCACTTAAATAGGATAAACAGAATTAAGCTTAAATAAGTGTAGTAAATATGGCTATAACCAACATAGAAAAAAATGCAGTGTATAATCTCAGTAGACTTTGCCTCAAGAAAGACGCAGTATTTATTCTTTTCTCTATTTATTTTGTTAAGTACAACTAATGCCCCTTGAAATTTTATATAAAATAAATATAATAAAACTCTGAAAGATGGAGAAAAGTCAGTAGAGTGGTTAGGGATCTTGAAATCTAGAAACAATAGGCAGAGTTCCTTGGGGTTTCTTTCTGACCCAGATACTCATACTTGTAGCTGAAGAATCTAGGAACCAAGAAATACCAACAGGTATAGGCAAAAATAAAAAGTTCCAACAAAATCAAGTTTTCTCTAGTCACAAAACCAAAACCAGTAGAACAGTCTACCAAAACAGAAAAGATCTAGACAATAACTGCTCTCTTCCAGCCAAACACCACAGAAAAAGCCATAACCCCAAACACACTATAGAAGGTTAAGTCTAAGGGGAGTCTACACTGCTATCATTGCCAGACTGTGATAAGGTGGCCAAGCCACCTTGCTGGGGTGGGTCAGAGCAGGCCAAGTACAGATTGAACACTTTCATTCTCACTGGTGTTATTGAGCAACTCACCGCTATCCTGATGCTGCTGCTGTGGTATCAGTGGAAACCACACTGGGGGCCTGAATTTCTACACCAGCTCCACAGCAACAGGGAACCCCATTCACCTCACTGCAGGCATGGTGTCAGAGGAGGTCTAGTGGAAATGTAGGACTTTTACCATGCCCCAGAGCTATGGTATGGAGAAGGCCATGCCTCCTGCCATGGAGTCAGTGAAAGCCATGTGAGAAGTAGTAACAAGGCACTGACACTTCCTCAAGCCATGACAGAATCAGGGGAGGTATTGGGGGTGAGCCCAGCAGTCACATGGGGACTCTTCCCCCATGTGTCAACAACAGAAATCAAGAGGAAAATCTGGACTTCTGCTCCCATTTGGCAGTAATCTCCCACCCCTTCCTCCCCCACCCCTACCCCCACCATACTCCCACCCTCATTTTTGACATTTACCAATGTCAAAAGAAAGCAACAACACCCAGCCAACAGAACAAAGAACCCAAAAATCAACACAAGCCATTATGCTCAATTAATATTTGACAAAGAAGGCAAGAGCATACAATGGAGACAAGACAAATCTCTTCAATAAATGGGGTTGGGAAAATTGGACAGATACATGCAAAAAAACAAAACTAGACCACCACTTACACCATACACAAGAACAAACCCAAAATGGATAAAGGACTTAAACGTAAGATGGGAAACCATAAAAATCTTAGAAGAAGCCATAGGCAGCAAAATAGCAGACATTTCTTGTAGCAAAATCTTTACCAATACAGCTTCCAGGGCAATGAAAACTAAAAAGAAAATAAACAAATGGGAC
>NW_005370572.1:781715-788316 GCF_000412655.1 Myotis brandtii | reverse complement strand
GGGTAGGGGTGGCCAGCAGGAGGTCAATGGGGAAAAAAGGAGACATATGTACTATTATTTGTAATACTTTAAACAATAAAATTAAATTAAATTTAAATAAAATAAAGGATTAAAGGTTTAAAGAATCACAAATAAAATTAAATCAAATTACAATTTTAATGACCAAAATGTGAAGTAATGTTAAACTTTTTAAAATAAAAATTTAAAAACACAAATAATCACTGAACATAAAGTTGTCAATAAAATTTTGAATAAATGAAATATATTTCATTTACCTATAAATAAATATTTTATAAGAAAAAAAAGAAAAGAAAAAAACCCAGCCAAAACAAAAAATTTAATAAAATGTAGAATGCTATAACATAATATCTAAAATGTCTAAGCCTGGGGAGTGGGGCACTGGGGCCCCAGGGGTGGTCCGCTGCTGCTGCTGCATGTGTGTGTGTGTGTGTGTGAGTGTGTGTGTGAATTTAGGGGTGTGAGGGTGTGAGGGGATCACTTCCTGGCAGGCAGCTCCATTGCTAGGACTGTGGTGCTCCAGGCTGGCAGGCAGCTGGGCTTCTATGGTCACAGGGCTGGGCTCCTCCCGCCCACCAAATCAGTCTTATGAGAAATGTTTTTAAGAAGAAGAAAAAACAAACAAACAAACAACAGAAAGGAACATAGTTATAAATAATAAAATGGCAATAAATCCATACCTATCAATAATCACTTTAAATGTAAATGAATTACATGCTCCAATCAAAAGACATAGGGTAGATGAAAGGATTAGAAAACAAGATCCACATATAGGGTGTTCCTCCCAAAAATGTATATATACACTTTGAATAATTATCAAGGTAATTTTTATTAAAATACATTTGATTTTAGAAATTGAACTGTCAGCTCTTACAGCATGTATACATTTTTGAGGGGCACACTGTATATGCTGCCTACAAGAGATACACTTTAGATGAAAAGACACACAGATTGAAAATAAAGGCGTGAAGAAGTTTATGCCGTGCAAATGGAAATAAATAAAAAACCTGGGGTAGCAGTTCATATATCAGACAAAATAGACTTTAAAATAAAAACTATAATACAAAATAAAGAAGCACACTACAAAATGATAAGCAGATCAATCCAATAAGATATAACCTTTGTAAATATTTATGCACCCAACATAGGTGCATCTAAATATATAAAGCAAATCTTGATAAACATAAAGGGAGAGATCAACAGTAATACAGTCATAATAGGGTATTTTAACACACTATTGACATTAATGGATAGATCTTCCAGACAGGAAATCAACAAGGAAATAGTGACCTTAAATGACACACTAGATCAGAAGGATTTAATTAATATATTCAGAGTATTTCACCCTAAAACAGCAGCATATACTTATTTTTCAAGTACACATGGAACATTTCTGAGGATAGATCACATGTTAGGACACAAAACAAGTCTCAGTAAATTTGAGAGGATTGAAATCATAATCAAGCATCTTCTCTGACCACAATGGTATAAAACTAGAAATCAATTATAAGAAAAAAACTGGCCCGGCCAGCATGACTCAGTGGTTGAGCATTGACCTATGAACCAGGAGGTCACAGTTCGATTCCTGGTCAGGGCACATGACTGGGTTGCTAACTTGATCCCCAGTAGGGGTGTGCAGGAGGCAACTAATCAATGATTCTCTCCCACCATTGATGTTCCTATCTCTCTCTTCCTCACCCTTCCTCTCTGAAATAAATAAAAATATATTTAAAAAACAAAAACTGAAAAACACAAACGCATGGGGGCTAAATAACATGTTACTAATTAAACAATGAATGGGGCAACAATGAGATCAAGGAAGAAATCAGAAGTTACCTTGAGACAAATGAAAATGAACAACAATAACACAAAACCTATGAGACACAGCGTTTTCAGCACTCTTAATGCACATAGTATTGGAAGTCCTAGTCACAGCTCTCAGAAAAGTGGAAGAAATAAAAAGCATCCAAATTAGAAAGGAAGAAGTTAAGCTCTCCTTATTTGCAGATGACGTGGTACTGTATATATAGAGAGAACTCTAAGGACTCCATCAAAAAACTACTAGGGACTAATAAGTGAATGCAATCAAGTAGGAGGATACAAAATTAATATTCATAAATTGGTTGTATTTTATATATAATAAAATATTAGAAAGGGAAACTAAGAAAACAATCTCATTTACAATTGCGCACACACGCACACACACACAAAACCCCAATCACTTAGGAATAAATTTAACCAAAGAGGTAAAAGACCTGTACTCAGAAAACTATAAGGCACTGAAGAAAGAAATCAAAGAAGATACAAATGAATAGAAGCATATTCTGTTCATGGACAGGAAGAATGAACATCATTAAAATGTCCGTAGTACCCAAAGCAATCTATATATTCAATGCAATCCCTGTCAAAATAACAATGGTGTATTTTGCAAAATTAGAACAAATAATTCAAAAATTTATATGGAAGCACCAAAAATACCAAATAGCCTCAGCAATAGTGAAAAAGAAAAAAGTTGGGGGGTGTCTTACTACCTAATATAAAACTATACTACAAGGCCATAATAACGAAAATGGCATGGTACTGGCATAAAAACAGACATACAGATCAGTAGAACAGAATAGAGAGCCCAGAAATAAACCCAGGTCTATATTGCCAATTAATATTTGATAGAAGGAGGCAAGAACATACAATGGGGTAAAGACAGTCTATCAATAAATGGTGCTGAGAAAATTGGACAGATACATTAAAAAAATAAAAGTAGACCACCTCCTTTTACTTTATACAAGAATAAACTCAAAACAGATTAAAGACTTAAATGTAAAACTCAAAACCATAAAAATCCTAGAAGAAAACATAGGCATTAAAATCTCAAATATATCTCCTAGTAATATTTTTTCCTGATATATCTCATTGGACAAGGCAAACAAAAGAAAAAATAAAGAAATGGGATTGCATCAAACTAAAAAGGTTTTGCACAGCCATCAACAAAATGGGAAGACAACCCACTGAATGGGAGAACATATTTGCCTATACATCTGATAGGGGGACAATATCCAAAATTTATAAATAACTCATAACTCTCAACACCAAAAAACAAAAAATCCAATTTAAAATTGGAAAGAAGATCTGAATAGACACTTCTCCAAAGAGTACATACAGCAGGGCAATACTATGAAAAGATGCTTATCTTATCATCACTAATTGTCAGAGAAATGCAAATTAAATCCACAATGAGATATCACCTCACACCTGTCAGAATGGCTATCAGCAATCAATCTACAAATAATAAGTGTTGGTGAGAAAAGAAAATCCTTGTGTATTATTGGTGGGAATGCAGATTGGTGCATCCACTGTGGAAAACAATATGGCATTTTCTCAAAAGATTAAAAATGGAACTAAAAATAGAGATTCCAATTCTGGGGATTTATCTGAAGAAACCCAAAATACGAATTTGGAAGAATATATGCACCCCTATGTTCATTGCAGCATTATTTACAATAGTCAAGAAATGGAATCAACCCAAGTGTCCACAATGGAATTTGTACAATAGAATACTGCTGGGCCATAAAAATGAATGAAGTTGAATGAATATTAGAAGTTGTATCATTTGCAACAGCATGGATGAACCTAACGATATTATCCTCAATGAAATAAGTCAGTCAGAGAAAGACAAATACCATACTATTTCACATATATGTTGAATCTAAAGAACAAAATAAATAAAATTGAAACAGACTCATAGATACAGAGAGAGAACTGGTGGTTGCCAGAGGGGAGGAGGTTTGGGCACTAGGTAAAAGAGGTGAAGGGTCTAAGAAGCACGAATGGGTAGTTACAAATAGTTATGGGGAAGTAAAGCATAAGAAATACAATCAATAATATTATGATAACTATGTAAGTGCTAGTTGGGATACTGGAAATATTGGAGAGAACACTGTAAATTACATGATTGTATAACCACTAAGCTGTACACCTGAAGCCAATACATAATAAAAAAATAATCTGAGCTTTTATCAAGAACCTAGAAAATATAGCAAAGTGAACCCAAAGCAAGTAGGAGGAGAGAAATTAAGATAAGAGCAGATAGCCCTAACCGGTTTGGCTCAGTGGATATAGCGTCGGCCTGCGGACTCAGGGGTCCCAGGTTCGATTCCGGCCAAGGGCATGTACCTTGGTTGCGGGAACATCCCCAGTAGGGGGTGTGCAAGAGGCAGCTGATCGATGTTTCTCTCTCATCGATGTTTCTAACTCTCTATCCCTCTCCCTTCCTGTCTGTAAAAAATCAATAAAATATATTTTTTTAAAAAAAGATAAGAGCAGATAATATGAAGATATCAAAACCATAGAGAAAATTATGAAGCAAAATGCTGGTTCCTTGAAAATATCAATAAAATTGAGGAGCTTCTGGAAAGACTGACCAATATAAAAAGAGAAGACACAAATGACCAATGTTAGGGAGAAAACAGGGGATATCATTACAGACTCTATAAATATCAAAAGGATAATGGAGATCAACAAAAGAACTTGTATGCATGCATATAAGCATAACCAATGGACACAGACACTTAGGGGGGTGAGGGCATGTGTGTGTATGTGGTGGGGGGGAGTGAAGGGGGCCAGGGAGATGTCAATGGGGGCAAAAAGAAGACATATGTAATGCTATATGTAATACTTTAAACAATAAAGAATTTAAAAATGATTTAAAAAAGGATAATGAAGGAATACTATAACACATATGGGTAAAATGAATCAATTCCTCAAAAAGTACAAACTACCACAACTCATCCAATAGAATTGGTGGAGGGGAGACATACAGAACAATCTTCTTCTATAATAATAAAAGGGTAATATGCTAATTAGACCGGATATCATTGGGAAGGAAGCCAGCCTGGGTCCCAGTGCCTGCGGGTGGCTCAAGGGAAGCAGCCCAGGTCCCAGGTGCTGGAGGGAAGCAGCTGGGGGAAGGAAGGCCTATTCCTGCACGAATTTCATGCATTGGGCCTCTAGTTAATATAATATAGAACCCAGAATTAGATGCATAAAAACCTGACCAATTTATTTTTGATAAATGGGCAATCCAATGGAGGATGGATAGCCTTTTCAACATGTGATGCTGGAGCAATTGAACCTCCATAGACAAAACAATAAACCTTAACCTAAGTCTCACACCTTACACAAAATATAACTCAAATGGATCATGGACTTATTTTCCAACCGCAATTGTATCCCCAGGCATTAATACCAGAAAAATGTAGATGTATCTTCATACAAAATCATGTTAAAAATGCTCATATTAGCTTTATTCATAATAGCTCCAAACTAGACACAGCTCATATGGTCTTCGACAGTAAATGTTTAACAAACTGTGGTATATCCATACATGGAATATTACTCAGCAATAAAAAGAAACAAAGTATCATTGATATACATGATATCTGTGTGAATTTCCTGAGAATAATTCTGAGTGAAAAAAGTCAACTCCAAAAGATTACATACTGTAAGATTATATTAATTATTGTTTTTAACCATTTTATTGAGCTATAATTGATATATAACAATATATTTGCTTTGGGTGCACCATATAATGATTCAATAACTGTATATATTGCAAAATGATCACCACAATAAGTATAGTTAACATTAATTACCATACATAGTTACAGAATTTTCTTGTGTGATGAGAACTTTTAAGATCTACTCTCTTTGAACTTTCAAGCATACATTACAGTATTATTAACTACAGTCAACATGCATTACATCCCAAAAACTTACATATTTTGTAACTGCAAGTTTGTACCTTTGACCACCTTCACCCATTTTGCCAACCCCCACTTCCACCTCTGGCAACTATTGATCTATTCTCTGTATTTATGAGTTTTCTTTTTCAAATTCTGCTTGGGCAGTTTAAACATTTTTTTTTCTGTGTGTACTTATCCAAGATTTTCTTTTATTCTATACACATATTTAAGATTATTTTTCATAATCTGGATTTCACATTATAATATCTAAAATACTGCAGTTTTATTCTTGCTGATTCTTGTTTCTGCCATTTCTCTTTTATGAAGGAGTCATTTTTATTTGTGTTTTGTTTTTCCAATTAATTAATTAATTAATCAATTAATTAATTTCTATTAGCTGCTCAATTTCCTTGGATTTTTAAAAAAATATATTTTATTGATTTTTTACAGAGAGGAAGGGAGAGGCATACAGAGTTAGAAACAATGATGGGAGCGAAACGTCGATCAGCCACCTCCTGCACTCCTCCCTCTGAGGATGTGCCCGCAACCAAGGTACATGCCCTTGACCAGAATCGAACCCATGACCCTTCAGTCTGCAGGCCGACACTCTATCCATTGAGCCAAACCGGTTAGGGCTCCTTGGATTTTTTTATAGAAACTTTTTTAAAGGCTGATATTAGAATTAAATAAAAATTGTTTAGCAACTGCTATGATATGGACAGTATAAACTCAAAACAGATGCTAGTTTCAACAGTGTCAATATCAAAAATATTTAACTGGCATGGCACGAATATCAACCAGTCTAAACAGGTACTGGCTCAATCAGAAACAGAAACAACACTAGC
>NW_005370572.1:763358-780094 GCF_000412655.1 Myotis brandtii | reverse complement strand
ACAAATTTTTGTGCACCGGGCCTCTAAAATATATATATTGCTGTCTTATCAACATTAAGTCTTCTGAACCACTATATATACACTAATCTGTTCTGAATAAGCAATAGCACTTCCTAGAATGAAGGTAAATTCTCTAGAGAGTATTTGTATTTGGTTTTTTAAGGTGGCTGGAGACACTGCTGTCCAAGATTATTTTATTTTATTTAAAATATTTTAAAAAGAATTGTTTATTGATTTTTAGAGAGAAAGGAAGGGAGAAGAGAAAAAACATCAATGTGAGAGCACAACAATTGATTGGCTGCATCCTGCATGCCCCCGATCTGGGATGGGGCCTGGTCCTGGGTATGTGCCCTGACTAGGAATCAAACCAGCAATCTCTAGGTGCACAGGATGATGTTCAACCAACTAATCCACACTGGTCAGGGTCATGATTACTTTAAATTATACTTTTTCTTTTTTTAAATTTCTTTATTGATTAAGATATTACATATGTGTTCTTATCCCCCCATTGCCCCCTCACCCCGTCTCTCATGCCCTCACCCCCCTGATGTCTGTGTCCATTAGTTAGGCTTATATCCTTCATACAAGTCCTTTGGTTGATCTCTCCCCCTTACCCCTGCCCTCCTCTACCTTCCCTCTGAGGTTTGACAGTCTGATCGATGCTTCTCTGCTTCTGGATCTGTTTTTGTTCATCAGTTTATGTTGTTCATTATATTCCACAAATGAGTGAGATCATGTGATATTTATTTCTCTGACTGGCGTATTTCACTTAGCATAATGCTCTCCAGTTCCATCCATGCTGTTGCAAATGGGAAGAACTCCTTCTTTTTTACCGAAGCATAGTATTCCATTGTGTAGATGTACCACCGTTTTTTAATCCACTCATCTGCTGATGGGCACTTAGGCTGTTTCCAAATCTTAGCTATGGTGAATTGTGCTGCTATGAACATAGGGGTGCATATATCCTTTCTGATTGGTGTTTCTGGCTTCTTGGGATATATTCCTAGAAGTGGGATCACTGGGTCAAATGGGAGTTCCATTTTTAGTTTTTTGAGGAAACTCCATACTGTTCTCCACAGTGGCTGCACCAGTCTGCATTCCCACTTTTTCTCCGCATCCTCGCCAGCACTTGTCGTTTGTTGATTTGATGATAGCCTCTGACAGGTGTGAGATGGTATCACATTGTCATTTTGATTTGCATCTCTTGGATGATTAGTGACTTTGAGCATGTTTTCATATGTCTCTTGGCTTTCCTTCTGTCTTCTTTCAAAAAGTATCTATTTTGTTCCATTGCCCATTTTTTGATTGGATTGTTTATCTTCCTTTTGTTAAGTTGTATGAGTTCCCTGTAAATGTTGGAGATTAAACTCTTATCAGTGATAACATTGGCAAATATGTTTTCCCATGCAGTGTGCTTTCTTGTTGTTTTGTTGATGGTTTCTTTTGCTGTGCAGAAGCTTTTTATTTTGATGTAGTCCCATTTGTTTATTTTCTCTTTAGTTTCCATTGCCCTAGGAGCGGTATCGGTGGAGAAATTGCTTTTGCATATGTCTGAGATTTTGCTGCCTGTGGATTCCTCTAGTATTTTTATGGTTTCCTATCTTATGTTTAAGTCCTTTATCCATTTTGAGTTTATTTTTGTGTATGGTGTAAGTTGGTGGTCTAGTTTTATTTTTTTGCATGTATCTGCCCAATTTTCCCAACACCATTTAATGAAGAGACTGTCTTGACTCCATTGTATGTTCTAGCCTCCTTTGTCAAATATTAATTGAGCATAGTGGTTTGGGTCAATTTCGGGGCTCTGTATTCTATTCGATTGATCTATATGTCTGTTCTTGTGCCAGTACCAGGCTGTTTTGAGGACAGTGGCTTTGTAATACAGCTTGATATCTGGTATTGAGATCTCACCTTCTTTGTTCTTCTTTCTCAGGATTGCTGCAGCTATTGGGGGTCTTTTGTATATCTGGAATAAATTATACTTTTTCTTGAGATATTTTTAGTATCTAAAGTTATGTGAATTTCAGCTATAAACTCTCCTAATGGCCATCTTTTGGTTCTAAGTATTTGGTGATTACTCTTTCCACCTTTTGCTTAGCACCTAGTTTGAGGTAAGTTTATCCTCTGTGAGAATTCTTGTAGATGGATTGATTTCTTGTTTTCTCTTACAAAAGGAATCTCTGGAAGGTCCCAGCCTTCAAGGAAAAATATCTATTATATTTAGTGCTTTTGGTGGTCATTGGATTTTGTTTCCTCCGCACTGTCCACTGGAGTCCTGGAAAACTGAAATACCAATTGATCTTAGGCAGAGGAGCACAAGACAAAAGCCAGCTACTGAGAATTGTTCCAACCACACCACAGATTTCTTGGCTTGATGATTTCATACTTTCCTGCCAGCTTATTAACAAATTTAAAACATTTTTAAAAACTTTATCCATAATTGTTAAATTTTTTGACGTGGGGGGGAGTTAATTGAGCTACGGGTTTCTTTTTCCTATTTTTGCAAATTAAATTCCTGTTACAGTATTTTTTAACACAAAGTTAGTTGAACTATATATTAATTGAACCCAAGACCATAACATTGTTTTGACAGAACTTAATCAAATTAGTTAACTAGATGAGGCATACTAGTTTAAGCATTTTTTGGTGTTTAGTGCAATTATGATAAAATAATAAAAAAATTTACTTTCAAAGTTTTTGTTTTCTAGAAAGAAAAAGAAATACTTTGCCTCTAAATTAGATGTAATTGTTTTACGTTGACCAGTGTACAAATGTGATTGGAAAATACCTGCCATTTAGAGAAAGGATGTAACATTCATATCTTAGAGGCATATGATCATAGTTGGAATTGGTACATTGATTACACCATTTAAAAAACTTTCAAACATTGACTTTGATGTTTATTGGTCTGTTTATCATGACATATGGGTAATTTGTACATAATCGATGAAAATTTCAGTAAATCTCCCAAGATATATAGTATTTTATTCATAAGAGATATGGAACCAATTCCCAGAGAGATCTATCAGAAGCACAAGGCTTTATTACATACAAACTAGGAGTGAACATTAGGCTACAAGTGTCCAATAATGTATGGGCTCAAATATCTTCAAAATAGGAGTGTGAAAATATTGCTATATTTCTTGCAGTTAGTAAACAGTTTGATTCTATAAGTGCATTGTACTTGAAGCATTTGCTGCAAACAACATTGGGAAAACAGAACTAGCTCCGAACACAAAGGAATGTGGATAAAAGATATTCTTTGCTTTCAGTTTTAGTGGGCAAATTACAACAAAGAGAATTGGAAGAATGTTGGCACTATTTTAAGGGAAAAAAGAAATCAGATTTACATTCATATTGAGAAGAATTTAAATAGAGTAGCAAAATAACTGCTATGTTTTATGTTCTGATTTTTTATAAAAGCAAAAACTAACCAAATAATTCTAAGCTTTGCAAAACATCTTTATTTGACACAACTCAAATGCTCAGTGTAAGAGTCATATATAGCTATAAAACATATATGACTTGTATTATATATATACATATATATAAATTTTATGTAAATCAAATGAAATATCTAGTTTTCTGATATACCAGTATATAATTCTTCAGTACATATGATTCTAAAATAAAGATCTTTTTTATAAAAGTCAATTTGGCTGACTTATTGAGAAAAAAGAGATTTTGATTAATGCATTGTGGGTAATTATTGTATTTGCTTTATTTTATATCGATGGCACTTAATATGAGTAACAAAGATGTAGCACACAATATTTTCTTTTTGCAAGGCTGCTATGAAATCACACTCAAAGCTGACAGTGCATGTAAATGTTTTGAAAATTTTTTCTTAAAGCTCTTCTGTTTTTCAAGTTTTTCCTCTGACAGTTGGTTCTAGAACAGGATTACGTTAAATAGCCGAAAAGCATCTGTCCATATTCAGATGTATGTGCATTTTTTAATTTATTTTATTATTTTTATTTTGGTTAATCCACACCTGAGGACAACTTTTCCATTGATTTTTAGTGCGAGTGGAAAGGAGGGAGGGAGGCAGCAGGGTAGGAGGGAGAGAGAAGGAGAGAGAGAAAGAGAAACATCAATTGATGTGAGAGAGACACATCAATTGGTTGCCTTCCTCATGCACCTTCAGGCAAGGATCAAACCTGCAACCCAGGTACGTGCCCTTGACCAGGAATTGAACCCATGACCCTTCGGTGCACTGGCCACACTCTAACCACTGAGAACACTGGCCAGGGCAGTGCATTTTTTAAACACTTGTACTAAGCCCATGTAAAAAGAAATGAGACAAATGAAGTGATTAGTCACACATAAGGCCAGAAAAAATCTGTTTATTAAGGATTGGCCAGATATTCAATTTCTTTATATTGGACTCTAATAAATATAAACGTGTAGTTACTTTCATTTCTGAAATGGGCATGTCCCTGTAATGTTTGAATCCCTGGTTCCTCAAACAGTTCTCAGTCTGTGAAAGCTGGGTCTCTCCAAGGAGCTACCAGCAGGCCTGGCCATAAATCACAGAGCCTCCTGTTTGCCCCCAAGACTGATCTCTAGAAACAGGATCAATGCACTTTCATTCCTGACACCTGAAAGCAAGTATCTATGAGAGAGCGTGTCAAAAGGCAATATTTTAAAAGGTCAAGTCTTAATTCACATTGGTTCCCAGAAAGTCCTTATAGCTTTTATATGAAAACAATTTCCTAGCCCCTGATGATTACATTATAACATTCTTGCTAGTTATATGTTCATTTTTAACCTTAAAAATTCTTAGCTTTGCTAAAACAACATCCCCCTTTTCAAGCCTTGGAACAAACAAAAGAATAGACCAATTTCTTGAATACAGATTCTCATATAAATACTGATGTGAAAGTGTGTTCAGAAGGTAGTTTCTACCAAAATGGAGAGGGTCTTATTTCAAAGATGCATGCATTGTGCTTAAAACGTGTGCAGTAAGAGAAACTAAAGTCATATTTTTATTCTATTTCACTGTCTTTCTTGGTGCCTTCGATTACAATTATATTGCAATATCCTCTTGTAATTTATTTGTGTAAGATATAAGTAAAATTATACTTTCAATATAAAATCTGAAGAAAAAAAAATCTTTCCAGTTGTACCATTTTAAAATGTATTTCTTCTCCCAGAGCCCAAAACTTTCAAAAATATGCTGTTTGGAGAAATAGCATTAACAACTTCTTACATAAAAACACTTTTATGAATGCAAACTTTGAATGATTTTTTCTGGTTAACATCATTTATTTAAATTAGCTTTATTTAATTACACATACAGCTGTTCTGTGCCCTGAACATAGCCCAAGGGACTATTTAAAGTGCTTAAGTCTAAATGTCATGTTTTATCACTATGTAATATGTAGCAAACCACAAAAAAATGTTGTTGTTGTTCACTGAGTAATACTTCAAGAATACAATACTTTTCCTTGTTCTTTTTTCTCTGTTATCATAAAAGTCATGAAGCCATAAGCTAAGTGTAAGTCAAACTGTCTTTCCTTTCATCTGAACATCATTCATGACATAATTCAGGTTACAGCACTTCCCTTGTTCAGAGAGGTCTCTTCTGTCTAATGGCTTTAATTACCATTCATAACCAGGGTTTTCAAAATCCTAACCACCAGCCCAGATTTATCCCTAGTGCTCTAGACCCTTACATGCATCCAGTGTCAACTGAACATCTCCCCTTAAATAGTTCACATCTCCAAAGTGGAATTAATCATCTTTCCTTTAACCAGCTCTTCTTGCTCTAGTCTAACATCACCAAACAGGCTTCACTTATCATGTAGACAACTGGTTACCAAATGATGTTTCGGACAAGATGGCTTAGACCAGACATAACCTCTGTCCTTATACAGAACAGACTTCTAGTTCGCCATATTAGAAGTTTGGACTCTGGAATCAGTTGATCTGGGCTTGAATCCCAGCCCTACTGTTAGTGACCAAGTGATGTTGGGCAAATTGTTTCTGGAAACATCAGGTTCCTCACCCATAATAAAAATACCATCAAGCTTCCCAATGATAACTAGAGAATCCAAAGGGGAAATATAGATATGAAAGTGAGAGACAAGACATAAAGCTCATGTAAATATTGATCATTTTTATTTAGCAAATTCCTCGAAGCATCAAAAGGAAGAATAGGCTTAAAGATAAAATAAACCATCTTAATTTATAAGACATCATGTAAATATTGATCATTTTTATTTAGCAAATTCCTAGAAGCATCAAAAGGAAGATAAGCTTAAAGACAAAATAAACCATTTTAATTTATAAGACAATCCTATATAATAAAAGCCTAGTGACTGAATGGTGGAATGACCAGAATGACCGGTCGACCAGTAGCTATGACGTTCACTGACCACCAGGGGGCAGACGCTCAACACAGGAGCTGCCCCCTGGTGGTCAGTGTGCTCCCACTGACTGGGATGAGTGGTGCTCCCACAACGGGCCATCCCCGCAGGCCACACCCCTCACCAGTGCACGAATCCCGTGTACCAGGCCTCTAGTAGTATATAAGCCACCACCAGTGAATAGCCACACAATGAAATTTGGTTCTCTGAAATTTCATGTGATTTGTTCAATTCTAGTGCCTACTGACAATGTGGAGGGCAAAACTCCTTGTGAATTAAGTAAAGGCACATGTCAGAAATATTTGATCCATGCACATATAATGTTTAGACAAAGAAGGTTGGTTTTCCTTAGATTAGTAGAAATTAATGAACAATTGACTTGCATTAAAATAGCATTCAGAATAATTACTTCCCTAATTTACAATTAGGTAATGGCTTAAGAACTGACAAAACCAGAATCAAAATGTGACTGTCCTCAAAATTTAGCCTTTCTCCCAAAAAGGATATTCTAAATTAAATTTAAATGAGATTCTCTTATAAGCTCCCTTATTATTGTGCCACCAAATCAGCCCAGGAGGTCCAACTCCTCCTGCCCTAAGTTGATATGTGAGTGGTTTGGATGACACTGGCCTCACAGAATATGACTTCATGTTGTGACTGTCTTTAAAGTGGAAGATCTTGTGAGTCCCTGATGACCTAATCTCAGCATGTTTCAATATCCTGAAAGCTGTTGAGAAACCTCTACAACCGAATGTCATTAGTCTGATCAGAGCATCGCTCTAATAAGTATGTCATGCAGCCACATATACAGTCACTGTGTCTTTTTTATTTGAAAAAGTAAGTAATGGCAGTGTCTGAGAGGAAAATTTTAATCTTCTTTTCCTCCCAATAAAACAATTCAAGGTCGCCTGTGCTATGCATTCAAATGCTTATCTCACATATGCACCCAAAATATCCACAATCCAATTTTCATTGTAGTGTCATTGAACTTGTTTGTACAGCTAGTTTAATCTCATGTTCAAACTTTATTCCTCCCCACCCCCCAAACATTGGCTGGCTGACAGTTTTATTTCCTTACTGCATTAGGTCAGCCTTTTGCAAGCAAGATGTAGCCAGTAGCTAAACATCTTGGGGATAATTGCTCTTCCAATAATTTGCAACACTAATGATACATTTCCAGTTTTTTATGGTGCAAGTGTTTTATGCTTTATTAGTTTGCACTTGGTCTTTTCTCTGATATTTTCCCTCTTGTCTGAGACTTTACAGGTCTACTGCTTGTAATATTCCTGTGAAGAATGTATTCTACTTTAAAAGAAGGAAGATGATTATGGTAATATTGAAAAGGCCAGATGTTGGCCTTTAGAAAAATAATATATTATAAAACTTGATTTTGTGTCTTTCCTAGAATAAGAGGTTAAATAATAAGTAGGATGAGTCTGGTTAAGGAATATGTGCCTCATGGGTATATACAAGCCCAGATGACTGCAGTAGGCTAGTTATCTTTAAGAGACTAGGCCAGCGCAGGAGATCAAATCCTCTTGGTACTAAGCTCTGAGGTTTTATCCTGTGCAGGATCCAAATGCTCTAGAACAAGAATAGCATGCCAATGCAGCAACACCAGATGAAGCTGTTATCACTCTGCTTACTGTCCCTATGGTTTTGCCATTTCCAGACTATCATATAAATGGAATCATATAATATATTGCCTTTGGAGTCTGGTTTATTTTACTTTAAAAAATGTACTTGAGAGCTGTCCATGTTATTACATGAATCAGAGGTGGGTTTTTTTCTTTTTATCATTGAGTAGTGTTCCATTCTGTAAACGTACCATAGTTTATTCATTCACTTGTTTAAAGGGCATCTTGGCTGTTTCCAGGATTTTGCAATATGAATAATGCTGTTATAAAAATCTATATATAAACTTTTGTGTGAACAGCAGTTTTCATTTCTCTTAGGTAAATACCTAGGAGTAGAATCACTGGTCATATGGTAAGTGGCTATATTATTTTGCATTGTCACAGCAATGAATAGGCCTTTCTATTTCTCTGGATTCTCACTAGCAACCTTAGCTTATTATTATTCACCTCTGGCTTCATCCATAATGGGCCTTCATTGCTTTGTGGTGACTGCTCTTCTGGGATTATCTACGGAAGTCTGTAGCTGACCTTCTGAAGTCTGTATTTTCACTTGGCTTAGTCACTGCATGGAACTCTCCTTTAATTTATTCCCAATTCAGGCATCACTGGTCCTGAAGACTCCTCTAATAGTCAGCTACACTTTCTTTCTGGCCTCTGGCTTAGGAATTCTGCACCTCACAGCCCCTACAGAGGTCATCTTATGCCTTGCCTTCGCTGCCTTCTGGGAAGGCCCAACATTTCACTCCTCATTTTTCCTGCCCTCAGGTTAAACAGGAACATCTGCATTCTTTCCATGCTACCTAGGAGCCAAAGTAGATTCAGGCGGTCTCCTTTCTCTACTTACCCATGATATATGGTATATGTAGTGTATCAGCATGGTGATTGAGGTTAGGTGACAACCCAGCTTTAATACAGTTCCCTTTGGGGCCTTTTAATGGAATTTTGGAACTAGAGAGTAGGTTTCAGAATGAAATGGATGTGCCTCTTCATTTGCCACATTAACCAGTAGGCTATTGAATTTCCCTTTAAACATCCAACTTTTTTTATTGATTACGTCAATTAATAAGTTGCAGTCCGTTAATTTATTCATTTTCATGAGTGCCATTTTGGTTAACACACACAGCAGGAAGCCACAGAAGAGTGAAAATTAAATTTTCTTTAGAATCTCTCCTAATAATTCACTTTTAAAAAGGGAAATCAGAATATGAACCTTTGCTTTCTGGGACTGGGTGTTTCCTAAATGAGAACAGTGACTGTGCCCTTGTTAAGATCTTCTTAAAAGCTTTCAATAAAATGTATTTTGAGATTCATAATGCTGATTAGACACTCGCCCATGAAAGAAATAATAGAAAGGGATCAAGTGATAAATGAAATGAGTGTTGCTTTATCAAAGCAAATCATGATAAATGAAAGACCTCTGCCGCTGTTGCTTACACCGGCACTTCTGTAAACAATTTGTAATTGTGTTTTAGTGTTTTGCAGATCAGTCATTTATACTAACGGTAACACTAAAGTGATAAATTATAAAGAAGCAGGTTGTGAAATCAGCAGATCAGCAGTGTTGCAGTTCAAATCAAATGAAGAGACATCCTGTTTCTTTTCCATGTTAATAATCAAACATGGAAGGATCATTTGGATGAAAAGGAAATTTGCCAAATATGCAACCACTCATATAATTAAATTATTGATATTTCCTTTCCTTCCTTTTCAAAGTAAGTTTCTTTTTTATTTAAGTCCTCCTTCAAATGATCTACCTTTTATTTTAATCACATAAAACAAGAATTGCAATAAGTTAATGCCATGAAAAGATCATTTCTTGTACCTTACCTATTAGCTGTTTCAAAAATTTAGTATTAACTATTAAATTTTTGTAGTGGTTTGTGACTATCCTGCTGTGACTTGTGACTTTTGGAAGGAAAGCATACCCAGCAATTCTGTGCTGTCTGTTAGATTTTGATATACCAACTATTAAGTATACTCCTAATTAAGTGTATGCATATCTTGTAAGTAATAAAAAAAATTAAGGAAAGATATGTGTATCTTAATGTTAAAATGTATACTTATTGATAAAATGTGGATGAATATTCACTAATAAAACAACCCACCATTGGTATTGATTACATTTTACATATTTTTACAAAATAATTGTATTAATTACCAAATATTAAATACTTTTTTAGGCAGCAAAGTTGTATTTGTTAACTATTTGGCATTCTGAAGTGATTTTTTTTCTAGTCAATAAGTAACTTTCCTTTCCCTCAAGATTAGCAAACTTCCTTTCCACTTTTGGAATTCTTTTGTGTGCTCTTATTTCCAGCTGGATTTGAATTGTATGTGCTATGAAGATTTTGTTGTCTTATTTTCCCCTTGCTATCTATATTCTGGGAGCATGATACATGGTGATACCAAAACGCCACTGGTTTCACTGTATACATGTGTTTAATCTCTTTTGAAAATGTTTTACATTTTTATTCAAAATTTTGTATTTATGTACTATTACCTCTGTGGTTTCAAAAATATCAGAAAGGAAGTATAATTGCATAAGAAAATCAAATAACATAAATACAACAGAGAAGGAAAGAAAAGGAATAAGAATAGGAAAATGTAAGAAAAGTAAAAAAAAAAAAAATTAAAAAAAACCATGATTGAGACTTTGGTAAAAAAGTATTCCATAAAGAGAGTGAGCAACTATAACCCAAGGGCTAAATTTAAATTCAGTCTAATCTTAATGATATCAAATATCAATAAAATGTTAAGTGCATAATACACTAGTATTACCTATAGACATATTTTATAGAAGATTTCTAGAATTTATTGATCTTGCCTCACTAAAACTTTATACCCATTGAGCAGCAACTCTCCTTTAACTCCTGTCAGCCATCGTTCTACTCTGTTTCTGTGTGTTTGATTATTTTATTATCTCACATAAATGGAATTATACAATTTATCTTCTGTAGCTGGTTTATTTCATAATGTCCTCCAGGTTCATCCATGTTGTCACATATGGCAGGATTTTCTTCCCTTGTAAGTTTGAATTGCATGTCACTCTATGGACTCTTAAGGTGTCTCCATATCTTGGCTATTGTGAATAAAGTGGCAATGCACATGAGAATGCAGATATTTCTTTGAGATCCTTATTTCCATTTTTTTGCATATGTACCCAGAGGTGGGCTTGCTGAAAGATATGGGAGATGTATTTCTCATTTTTGTGGAACCCCCAACTGTTTTCCATAGTGACTGCGCCACTTTAAGGTAGGGTCCTATTTCTTTACAACCTTGCCAAACTTGTTAACTTATTTTTTATTAATATCCATTTGAACAGGTATGAGGTGATATATCATTGTTTTAATTTTCACCTCTTTGATTATATATTCGTGATGTGGACCCATTTCTACTTGTATGTCTTCTTTTGAGAAATGTCTACGTTCTTTGTCCAGTAAGATAATACTATGAAGCCTTGTATATCAACAAATTGAGTTATAAGAAGAAATGGATATGTTCCTAGAAACATACAACCTACTCAGACTGAATCATGAAAAAACAAAACATCTAAACAGTTCAAATTACTAGGAAGTAGAATGCATCAGTAATCAAAAAAATCTGCCCGTAAAAGATGTCCAGGATCTGATGGCTTCACTGGGTATTTCTCCCAAACACTTAAAGAAGAATCAACACCAATCCTTCTCAAAATCTTCCAGTAAGAAAAGAAGAGGGAACACTTCCACAATAATTTTATGAGACAGCATTTCCCTGATACCAAAGCCAGACAAGGACACCATAAAAAAACTATAGGCCAATATTTCTGATAAACAGAGATGTAAGAATCCTAAACAAAATACTAACAAACTGAGACTGGCATTCTTCCAGACTCGGGAGTGCTCACCCAGCTGCCACCATCCTCTCAACAAATTAGGTATAGAATGGATGTAGCTCTAACATAATAAAGGCCAGATATAAAAAGACCACAGCTGTCATCATGAAAAACCATGAAAAATAGAAAGCTTTTAACCTAAGATCTGCAATAAGACAAGGTTGCCCACTCTTAGCACTACATTCAGTATACTACTAGAAGTTCTAGCAAGAGCAATTAGGAAAAAAACAAAAAAATAAAAATAAAAAGCATACAAGCCAGAAAGGCAGAAGTAAAATCTCTGTTCACAGATGAATGATCTTATATGTAGAAAACTTATTAGAATTAATAAATAAATTCATTCAAGTTGCAGGGTACAAAATCAACATACAAAACCAGTTGTGCTACTATATACTAAGAAGAAACAATATGAAAAAGAAATTAAGAAAACAATCCCACTTACAATCTCACATAAAAATGGATAATATACTTAGGAGTTAACTATAAACTTGTACACTGAAAACTACAAAACAGTGAT
Organism: Myotis brandtii; assembly: GCF_000412655.1. NCBI lineage: Eukaryota > Metazoa > Chordata > Mammalia > Chiroptera > Vespertilionidae > Myotis > Myotis brandtii. Next base: position 767,701 of record NW_005370572.1, on the reverse strand, counting down.
AAGAGAAGTTGAGGAAAATACAAACAAATGGAAAGATATTCCATGTTCATTGATTGGAAGAATTAATATTCCTAAAATGCCCTTAGTACCCAAGTGATATACACAATCCCTATAAAAGTCCCAATATCATTTTTCACAGATAAAAAAATCTTAACATTTATATGAAAAATAAAAACACCCCAAATAGCCAAAATTTGAAAAAGAACAAAGCTGGAAATACCACATTTTTTTTTTGTTTTCAAAATATTACAAAGCAATGGGAATGAAAATATTATAGTACTAGCATAAAAAATAGACATATAGACCAATGATACAGAATAGAAATCCCAGATATAAACTCAGCCATGTATAGTCAACTGATCTGTGACAAAGATGCCAAAAGTACACAATGGGGAAAGGAAATGGTGTTCAACAAATGGTGCTGGGAAAACTGGATATCCAAATGCAAAAGTATGAATCTGAACACTTATCTTAACCCCTACACAAATACCAGCTACAATGGATAAAAGATTTAAATATAAGGTCTGAAACTATAAAAATCCTAGAAGAAAACAGGGGAAAATCTAATGACATTGGTCTTGGCAATGATTTCTTAGATATGACAGCAAAAGCACAAGCAACAAAAGAAAAAATAGACAAGTGGAACTACATCAAACTAACAAGCTTCTGCACAATAAAGGGAACAATAAACAGAGTGAAAAGGCAACCCCTAAAATGGGAGAAAATATTTGCAAACCATATATCTGATAAGAGGTTAATATCCAAAATATATATGGAAGTCCTACAACTCAATAGCAACAAACACACACAAATGCACAAACAAACGAAAAACAAAACAAAAAAACAAACATTTGCATTTAATCTATCTCTTTCTCTATTTCAAATGATTTGGGCAGGTTCTTTTGAATTGTCCTGTAAATTATGATAATTCTGTGAAATGCTGTTTCCTTATTAGAAGGAATTTCAGAATGATAATGATAGCTTTCACCTGCCCAGAAGCTGAGAGCCTGTGTGCATTATCAGTGTGCTGTAATGAATAAAAGACTGTTCATCTGTTTGGTGTGTATAAAGTGCTAGGAATTTAAATTTATTTTTAGATATAGAAAAAACGTAAAAAATTGAAATAAAGAAAAAAGTAAAAGAAACCAATGATTTAGAAAGTAATTATTGTTTTGAGTACCTTAGTCCCATTTATTTTCTTCCTTGTATAACTCAGTTTTTCTATTTGTCTTCCAATTTTTAACTTAGAAGCCACTTTAATGAATTGGATATTCTACCAGGTCACCCAAACACTACTCCATCAAAGGCCTTGTTGTAGCACTTAGAACATCCTTTGTAATGGTCTATTTCCCCAGTGGAATGTCACTGCTGTGGTCTGAATGTGTGACATGAAAATGGATATGTTGAAATCCTAATCCCCCAGGTGATAGTATCAGGAGGTGGAGCCCTTGGGAGGCTATTAGGTCACAAGGTTGGAGCCCTCATGAATAGGAGTAGTGCCCTTATATAAGAGGCCCCAGAGAACTTTCTTGATGCTTCCACCATGTGAGGACACCATAAGAAGATGCTGCCTCTGAACCAGGAGGTAGGCCCTCACCAGCCATCACACCAACTCTGCTGGCACTGTGATCTTACACTTCCCAACCTCGAGACCTGTGCAAAATAAATTTCTGTTGTTTATAAGCCTCCGTGTCGTGGTATTTTGTTATAGCAGCCTGAACGGACTAAGGCAATTGCCTTGAAACATGGACAAAATTATAGTGACTATCTCCCCAAGAATTGGCTCAGTGTTTGCTATAGAGTACTAGGTGTACCGGTTAATAATGGCGGATTTTGTAATCAAAGAAAACACAATAATTTCAAGAGATACATCAAAAGTGCTTTATTCAAAGTAATATCCATCACTAGCTACACATTTCCCCCCACAACATGAGGAACTGTATTAAAGGGTCGCGGCATTAGGAAGGTTGAGAGCCACTGATCTATGCGAACAGATCTCAGCTTACCTCTGAATGTGTATTTTCAAAGCCTGTAGGCTCACTACACTGATTGCATTTCAAATGATATTTAAAACGGAGGTAAATATTTTCAAGAGGAAACCTCTCGGGCCTGAGATGGATATGTGGAACTCTAACGCCACCAGGTAGATAAGTCTGTGGTTTGGGGACATTAACGGGGCAAGACTGAGTAACTGCTGACAATTAGTCAGAAGATGGAGCAGAGGTCTTAGGAAAATGACTCCCAAGTGACAAAATATTGAAAATTCAATTAGACTCTGTTTATTATAGGCTTACGCCAGCAACTATATTCCTAATAAAGACCTGGATAATAAACAAATTAATGGGAACACAGGGGAGTGCTTTTAGAAAAAACTTTTCTCCTTATAGTATCCTACAATATTGATTTCTAAAGTGCTCCAAATGATGTGTGAAGCTTGCTGAAGAAATTTTAACATAAATTATGTGTATAAGAAGATATAGATGAAAGCACTCAAGATTATGAAAATAATTTCAACATATAATGACAATGTGCAATACATTTAATGTTGGAAATGTCAAGTTATGCGAGTCTACAAATCCTTTAGGAAAGAAAACCTAGGGAACGCCAATTGGAAGAAGCCATTATGAGGGATGCATACATGGCCTGGATTCTAATTAAAGCAGTACGTCACAGCCTCCATGCGTTCTTCCTCCTTTTTACAAATGTGCTTTAAAAATAATCCACGCTCTAGCCGGTTCGGCTCAGTGGATAGAGCATCGGCCTACGGACTGAAGGGTCCCTGGTTCGTTTCTGGTCAAGGGCATGTACCTTGGTTGCAGGCACATCCCCAGTGGGGGGTGTGCAGGAGGCAGCTGATCAATGTTTCTCTCTCATCGATGTTTCTAACTCTCTATCCCTCTCCCTTCCTCTCTGTAAAAAAAATCAATAAAATATATTTTTAAAAAAAGGTCATCACTTTTAAAGTGTTTAAATCAGCGTTCACAAGTATCTTGAGCTGGAGCATGTTCACCATAAGCTTCCTGAAGTATTCAGCAGCACTTTTCTTCAAAATAAAGTAATGAATTATAACTTCCCACAAATGCTCTTTTTTTGGCACGAAATTTGACATTTTTAAGTGTAAAAATATCTATGATGTTAACACCTTCAGCAAATTTGACATATGAAGTTTTGAAGCTTGTTGTCAATACAACAAAATAACATACATATCAAATTACATATATATCAACATATGTGTAACTCCATCTATTGAAAAAAAATCTGTCTTATTAAGCGGTACACCTACTAAGTGCTTACATGGTAATGCTTTGTGATTAGCTGAAATGGCAGTTATATTGTTGAGACTGAAATAACATTATAGTCAAGAGTAAAGGTCTGATTTCCCTTATATGGGATTTTGCAGAGCTGAACAAGAAATTATTATTACAATTGTTACTGTTATGTTATTTTCATTTTTCAATTACAGTTGATATTCAATATTATTCTATATTTGTTTCAAGTGCATAACATAGTGATTAGACATTTATATAATTTAAAAGTGGTCCCCCTAATAAGTCTAGTACTCCCTGACATTGTGATACATACTTGTTACTGTCATTTAACTAGTAGATGGTAGAAATTCCAACAAGCTCTTTCCTTTAACAATTAAACATTTATTCTCAAAATTTCTCTTCTATAAAAAGACAAGAATAGAACCCCACATATTTTCCCACTTATTTGCATTTGTGAACTGCTTTCAGTGACAGGAATTAGAAAATCTGAATCAAGGTGATGATTTTTTAACCTGTCTTCTCACCTAAAGTTAATCTTTAACTTGTACAGAGTCCATATCATGGTGTGTATGTTGGGGGGAGATGCTTGGTGATGATACATCAGGGAAATACTTTTTTGTGCCTACTTCTGCAAACAATCAAACTAAAAAATAGTAGCTTGAACCAATGTTAATGTAAGTTGGTAACTCATTTGGTTTTCAGCCTTTTTTTATTTGGTAAAGTAAGAAAAAGTGGCTCTAAATTGGACTCCTACTTCTTAATAAAGAGCCTATGAATGATACCTGAACTTTTCCCTTGTGAACATCCCTCCTATATAAAACCTTCATCATTACTTGAATTGACAGCTGTCAATGTTCATGATACACAATGTGTAATTTTCATAAATTACTATTTTTTCTACTTTATTTTTAATAAATATTTACTGAATGCATCCTATGGTAAAACATAATTCCAGCCATTGAAGGGACTTACTGTTATGATTATTACTGTAAATGTTATGCTTAATTGTTACTAAGATTTTTGAAACATGCTAACAGTATGATAAGAAGGTTCTGAGGCGCGGGGCGGTGCTTG
>NW_005370572.1:737898-763334 GCF_000412655.1 Myotis brandtii | reverse complement strand
GGACGCCTCAGGCAGTGTCCTTGTCGTCCAAGTCTAGTCTGTCCCGGGGCCGAAAAGTGATGCTGTCCGTGCTGGGCATGCTGGCGGCAGGGGGTGCAGGGCTGGCCGTGGGCCGTGAGTGCCAGCGACCTGGAGCTGCACGCACGCCCCCCGCCCAGCTACCCGTGGTCTCACCGCGGCCTCCTCTCCTCCCTGGACCACACCAGCATCCGGAGGGGCTTCCAGGTATACAAGCAGGTGTGCTCCTCCTGCCACAGCATGGACTACGTGGCTTACCGCCACCTGGTGGGCATGTGCTACACTGAGGATGAAGCTAAAGCCCTGGCCGAAGAGGTGGAGATTCAGGACGGCCTCAATGATGATGGGGAGATGTTCATGCGACCCGGAAAGCTGTCTGACTACTTCCCCAAACTGTACCCCAACCCTGAGGCTGCCAGAGCAGCCAACAATGGAGCCGTGCCCCCTGACCTCAGCTACATCGTGCGAGCTAGGTACGCAGGCTTCCCGCAGGGCTGGCGGGAGGGGAGGCAGGTCCCACTCCTGCCAGAGGCTGAGGCGGCATGGATTTGGTCCTAGGCACGGTGGTGAAGACTACGTCTTCTCCCTGCTCACGGGCTACTGTGAGCCGCCCACCAGGGTGTCGCTATGAGAAGGCCTCTACTTCAACCCCTACTTCCCTGACCAGTCCATTGGCATGGCTCCTCCCATCTACGACGAGGTCTTGGAGTTTGACGATGGCACCCCAGCTACCATGTCCCAGGTAGCCAAGGATGTGTGCACCTTCCTGCGCTGGGCATCCGAGCCAGAGCATGACCATCGGAAACTCATGGGGCTCAAGATGTTGATGATGATGGGCTTGCTGTTGCCCCTGGTCTACGCCATGAAGCGGCATAAGTGGTCAGTACTGAAGAGCCGGAAGCTGGCATATCGTCCACCCAAGTGACCCTGCTGAAGGTCTTCTTGCCATCCTGTTTGAATGGGCCTTCAAGCCAAGAAGCTACCCTGGGTCTCTTTAGACCCCAGATGGCACTCTTGGCCAAGCCCCTCTTCTCTGGGACAAAAGGGGAGGGGGCAGGAGACCGGGCTGGAGCTCCAGATCCTTCAGCCTCTATCACGGAAATAAATTGAGTTTCTCAAAAGAAAAAAAAAAAAGAAGGTTCTGAGTTGAGTTAAGTATAAAGAAAACAGGGCTCTAAGTTCTAAATTGGAAAGGCTCAAATTTTGAGTAATAAGTTGGTGAGAATATAGTGTCTCTCAAGTCTAGTAGTATAAAGAAAAGGCTAAATTTAGGACTCTTTTAAAGACCCCAGTCAGAAAAAGATAAATCTGGAAGGCAAGCCTTATTTGGAGGTTAGCAAGGTTCCAAAACTAGACACTGTTTCTTCTTTCTTTTTTATCGAATTAATAAAACTAATAGTATTTCTTTATTTCATGTTTAGGCTTATTTTTAATGGATTTTCTCAACAATGACTCTTAATAGTGAATATCAAATTAATTGAGACCATCCCTTTCTTTGCTTAGCTTTTGCTTTTTGGAAACTGAGCTGGTACCCTGACTACACACAGAAATACGATGGGAGCTGGAATACAGTTCACCACAAATGACAGTAGAACCTTTTCCAAGGGCAACAAACAGGCTTACTGAGCATTCAGTGCTTGGAAGAATGCTCATTATTTCAACTTGATTAAAAATATACAGGAACCCAGGGAAGGCAGGGGAGGGTGGGCAGGTGGGAAGAGATCAACCAATGAACTTGTATGCATATATGCATAACCAATGGACACAGACAATAGGGGGTTGAAATTCTAGCTGGGAGGCGGAGGCAGGCTGTGAGATGTCAATGGGGGAAAAGGGGAACATACGTAATACTTTCAATGATAAAGAATAAAAAATAGAGAGAAACCAAGATGGCGGCATGGTAAACACTGGAAATTGCTGCCTCGCACAACCACTTCAAAAATACAACTAAAAGACAAAACGGACATCATCCAGAACCACAAAATGCTGGCTGAGTGGAAATTCTACAACTAGAAGGAAAGAGAAAAGCACACTGAGACTCAGAGGAGGTGCAGAAGTGAAGTGCAGGGGTACGGAGGCACACCCAGCAAGGGCTGGCAACTGAGGACACGGTTGTCTTTTGTAATCCAGAGGGAGTCTCAAGCTCCCGACTGCTCTGAACTCCAGTTCAGGGCGAGTCTCTGAGGACCAAGACTCATACTGGACTGTCTGGCATCGGTCGGAACTCAAGGACGGCTTTCTCTCAGAGGTGCTTGCAGCGATTACTGGGACACTGAGACACGGGACCTCTTAGGGTAGGACTGAGGAGAGCCATAGCTGTTTGCCCCGCCCTGTTGACTCCCTGAGACCCCATCCCAACTGCATATCTCTTCATAGCTCCTGCTGGGTAACCTCAGGAAGAGGCTTAATTAGCACCTCCTTAGATCCAAGAGCCAGTGTACCCAGTGGTCAGAGTGGGACCACCCAGATTACAACTCCTCAGATTCATAAGGAACACACTCAGGGGGCAGACTCAGTGAGCACCAAAGCCCCACTGAAGCAAGTCTTGCCCCAGAAGGGTGTCTTCAGCACAGAAGTTCTCCCACTGCAGACACAGCTGATTCTCACTGCCAATTGGCCTGGAGGTCAATTCCTCCCAGTGACACCTAAAACAATCAAGGCATAACTACAACAAGACTGTGCACAAAGCCCACAAGGGGGTGCACCAAGAGTGTCCACCTCAGGTAACTGGGGAGGCTGAGCCACTGGGCCCTGTAGGACACCTAGCACACAAAACCACTCTACCAACACAGGGAAGCAGACAAAATGCGAAGACAAAGAAACAGGTCACAAATGACAGAAATGGAGGACAGCAAACGACTGGATATAGAGTTCAAAACCACGGTTCTAAGATTTTTCAAGAATTTTATGGAAACCGCCGATAAATGTATTGAGATCCTTAAGAAATCTAGTGAGACCCTCGATGTTGTGATAAAGGACCAACTAGAAATTAAGCATACACTGACTGAAATAAAGAATATTATACAGACTCCCAACAGCAGACCAGAGGATCGCAAGAATCAAGTCAAAGATTTGAAATACGAAGAAGCAAAAAACACCCAACCGGAAAAGCAAAATGAAAAAAGAATCCAAAAATACGAAGATAGTGTAAGGAGCCTCTGGGACAACTTCAAGCGTACCAACATCAGAATTATAGGGGTACCAGAAGAAGAGAGAGGGCAAGATATTGAAAACCTATTTGAAGAAATAATGACAGAAAACTTCCCCTACCTGGTGAAAGAAATAGACTTCCAAGTCCAGGAAGTGCAGAGAACCCCAAACAAAAGGAATCCAAAGAGGACCACACCAAGACACATCATAATTAAAATGCCAAGAGCAAAAGACAAAGAGAGAATCTTAAAAGCAGCAAGAGAAAAAAAGTCAGTTACCTATAAGGGAGTACCCATACGACTGTCAGCTGATTTCTCAACAGAAACTTTGCAGGCCAGAAGGGAGTGGCAAGAAATATTCAAAGTGATGAATAGCAAGAACCTACAACCAAGATTACTTTATCCAGCAAAGCTATCATTCAGAATTGAAGGTCAGATAAAGAGCTTCACAGATAAGAAAAAGCTAAAGGAGTTCATCACCACCAAACCAGTATTATATGAAATGCTGAAAGGTATCCTTTAAGAAGAGGAAGAAGAAGAAAAAGGTAAAGATACAAATTATGAACAATAAATACACATCTATCAACAAGTGAATCTAAAAATCAAGTGAATAAATAATCTGATGAACAGAATAAACTGGTGAATATAATAAAATTAGGGGCATAGAAATGGAGTGGACTTACTATTCTCAGGGGGGGAAAGGGGTGTGGGGGGTGCGGGAAGAGACTGGACAAAAATCGTACACCTATGGTTGACAGCAGTGGTGGGGGCGTAGTAAGGGCAGAGGGTGGGGTGGGAACTGGGTGGAGGGGAGCTATGGGAGGAAAAAAGAGGAACAGTAATAATCTAAAAATCGTACACCTATGGTTGAGGACAGTGGTGGGGGCGTAGTAAGGGCAGAGGGTGGGGTGGGAACTGGGTGGAGGGGAGCTATGGGAGGAAAAAAGAGGAACAACTGTAATAATCTGAACAATAAAGATTTAATAAAAAAAAGAATAAAAAATAAATATATACAGGAACCCAAAAATATAATTAAGCAAAGCCTAGGGAAAAGCATTTATAAATATGCTGGGTGAAAACAATGGATGACTTGTGACACCTGATCTAGTTGTTCTCTCTTTCTTTCCAAAGTACTGATTAAATAAAAGACAGACTTCATATATTAAACTATTTAACTTTCTGCAGCATGCCACAGCTTCAACAACATTAAGCATTTGGGATATTCGGCATCTGAATAAAGCAGCCTTTTATTATATAAGTTTTCCTTGTTATGTAGCAAAAACTACATTCCAGATTTTTCTTTATATCTTGAATCTTTGCAGCAAAATATCCCCAGATTAGTGTAATTAATCATATTTTGTAGATAAAGAAATGAGATAATAGTAAGAAGTATATATTTTTTAAGATTTTAAAAGTTTAGGAGATAAAAATGATTTTACTAGATTATCGTGCATACTAATCTTTTTAAAAATGTCTATCACTATTTACAAACAATTTGTGTAAAACAACAGTAAAAATAAAAAAGATGGTGTCTTTGTTAGCTTTTCATTATCAATAATGAGATTGCTAAAATAACTTATAATCACATATTGCTATTGCATCTACCACTTTTATTATAAAGTTATTTTTTAAATTTTTTTATTGATTAAATTATTACATATGTGTCCTTATCTTCACATTACCCCCCATCCCCCCACTCATGCCCTCACCCCCCTGATGTCTGTGTCCTTTGGTTAGGCCTATATGCTAGCATATAAGTCCTTTGGTTGATCTCTCCCCTTTACCCCACCCTCCCCTACCTTCCCTCTGAGGTTTGAAGGTCTGGTTGATGCTTCTCTGTCTCTGGATCTGGTTTTGTTCATCAGTTTATGTTGTTCATTATATTCCATAAATGAGTGAGATCACGTGATATTTATCTTTCTATGACTGGCTTATTTCACTTAGCATAATGCTCTCTAGTTCCATCCATGCTGTTGCAAGTGGTAAGAACTCCTTTTTTACCGCCGCATAGTATTCCATTGTGTAGATGTACCACAGTTTTTTAATCCACTCATCTATTAATGAGCACTTAGGCTATTTCCAAATCTTAGCTATGGTGAATTGTGCTGCTATGAACATGTGAAAAGTTATATATAGTTTGCTTGAAGACAGAGTCAAATAATTTGGTTGGGAAAATAATAGTTTCCTATTAATATATTATATTTATTTCTATAAAGCAAACATCTTTCACTACACTTTACCTAAAGTCATATTCTACTCTTCAATTGATGAGAGAGAGGGAAGACTAAAATAGCTAAAATAAGGAATGAGGAAGGAGATAATACTACCAAATTTATCTATAATTTATGCTAATTAGACCAGACATCCTTCCGGATGACTTTCTGGATGAAGCCAGGGCTGCGAGGGAAGCCCGGGTCCCGGTGCCAGAGGGAAGCTGGTGCCGGCAGCCGGGGAAAGAAAGGCCTACTCCTGCAGGAGTTTCGTGCACCAGGCCTCTAGTAGAAATTATAAAAAGAATCACAGTAGAATACTATGAACAAATGTAGGCACCAAATATTAGATACTTAGATGAAATGGAAAAATTCTTAGGAAAACATAAAATATTGAGACTGACTCAAGAAAAATAGTAATGTAAAAATTTCCTAGAAAGAAGTTTAGGTACAAATTCTGTCAAACATTTAAAGAATTAATATTAATAATGCATAAACTCTTCTAAAAACAGAAAAGTAGGAAACACTTCTCAACTCATCCTATAAAGCCAATATTACCAATACTACAACTGAAGATGTTATAACCACAATGCAAAAGAGACCAATATCTCTTATGAATATAGATATAAATATCTTAAACAAAATATTAGTAAATGGAATCTAGTAACATATAGCAAGTATTATGCACCATTAAAAATTGGGATTTTTTTCAGGAGTGCAAGATGGTCTTAACATTAGAAAATTTATTAAAGTGAAACCTCATTAAAGCAATGAAGGTGAAAACTACATGATGGTCACCATAAGACTCAAGAAAAGCATTTGACAGAATACAAGATCTTTTATTATAAAAACATTGAACAAAATAAAAATATAGAGAAATTTCCTCAACCTGATAAAAGATATGCATAAAAAGCCCACAGCTAACATCATACTTAATGTTAAAAAAAAAACACCTAAATTCTTTTCTCCTAAGATCAAGAACAATATAAGGATGTCCACTCTTGCAATTTTCACTCAATATTCTACTACAGGTTCTATCTAGGGCAATTAGACAATATCTATATACAAAAAAGCCTAAGCGACCATTATGATGGAATAGCTGGAATGACCGGAATAACTGGTTGCTATGATGGGAAGAGGCTCAACGCAGGAGTTGCCCCCAGTTCGCAGTCCCTGATCACTGATGGGGCCTGTCGACCCAGCTCTTGGTCCCTCCCCCTGGCTGGCAGGCCCCCATTGCCCAATCAGGGCCAGGCCCCCAGGCTGGGATGGGGAGCTGGGGGTGGGTGGCGGCGGATGTGGCCCCTTTTTTAGGGGGACCGAGGGCTGGCTCCCTCCTTGGGGCTGGTGGCCAACTGCCCAGGTCCCTCCCCCTGGCCCTCCCCCCAGGCCAGCAGGTCTGATAGCCCAATCGAGGCCAGGCCCCGGGCTGGGATGGGTAACTGGGGGTGGGTGGCAGCAGACACAGGCTGTGAAGGGAGGAGGGGGAGAGGCAGGGAGATGTGGAACCTGATTGGCCCTGATCACCGGCCAGGCCTAGGGACACTACCTGTGCACTAATTCCATGCACTGGGCCTCTAGTTTAAATATAATGGTGAATTTGTTGAGTAACAAATCAAACATAGTTGAACCCATATTTGATAGGTTGAGCAAACAAAAATTAGTAAACATACTAGTATAGATCATTTGACAATTTGGGCTAATGTGTGTTTATAGAGGCTCTACACACCAACTTTCTAAAACATATATTCTTTTCCAGCATACCTGGGAAATCTATTAATAATGCACATATACTATGCCAAAAGCAAGTGGTAATTAAGCTGTATTAGGCACATAATAAATACAGAACTATTACCGGGCTCTGTGGCCAGTAAATAGTGTGTCATACTTGAACCCAGATAATCTAGCTCTAGAAAGATTGCCCTTTATCACCAGGTCATATTAAATATAAGAAGCTGTCTTAATTTGACAAACAGTGTCTTCCATTAACCTATACAAATATTTGATAGTTAAATATTTATATAATCTCCCTAAAGTCATGTATGTGACTTGATATCTACTTTAACACTTTCTATTCAAATAACAGTATATGCCAATTAGGTCAAGATTGATAGTTGTGTTAATCAAAACTTCTATGTTCTTTCTAATTATTTTTCTGCTTGTTCTGTCAGCTCTTGAGAGAAATGATTTAAAGTTCCTAACTATAGTTGATTGTGGATCAGTTCATTTCTTCTTTCATTTATACTAACTTTTTAAAATTATGTTTAACTAAGTTTTTATAGGACTGTCCTCCTTTGTCTTTGGTCCATCCATGCTCCTAGACATTGTTGTTCCAAGAAAATTAAATACTCATTAGAGTTTTTAGGGGCATATCATTTACCTTTAGACATAACTACATCTGCTACTTACATCACCTCCTGTGCCCTCCCTTAATTTGCTATAAATTGGGAAGGTATTATTTCTTTCTGTATGTTGAAGCTATGGCTATATCCTACTTTTACTGAAGGTAGTATTGGATTTCAAATTATATTTTTTCAGGGTTTAGTAGAGTGTCAGTAACTGCAATATATTGAAAATATCAATACTCCATATCATTATTACCATATATATATGCCTAAGTGACCAGCTGTCAGGCAGACCTTTAGACCGGCCAACCAGTAGCTATGATGTGCACTGACCACCAGAGGACAGATGCTCAACACAGGAGCAAAAACCACAGGCATGGAAACATGGAACAGACTGATAAATCTCAGAGGGAAGGGGAAGGGGGTAGGGTGGTAAGAGATTAACCAAAGATCTTATATGCATACTAGAGGCACCGGTGGGGTCCCTTGGTCTGGCCTACACCCTCTCACAACCTGGGAACCCTTAGGGGATGTTGGAGAACTGGTTTCGGCCTGATACCCACAGGCCAGCCCGAGGGACCCCACTGGTGCATGAATCTGTGCACTGGGCCTCTAGTAGTCATAATAATATGGGCTTTAGAGTTACACAAATATGAATTTGAAAACATAAGTATACTAAGAACAGACTAGAGCACCAGTGGCTATCGCTGAGGTCCTACCTCTCCAAGATGCAGAAACTTCTTTCTTTGAGCTATTTCTGCCATTGCCTTTGAGACAAATATGTTCCAGGGAATCTGGGAAGCTGAGATCTGGTATTTAATTTAGCACTTTAATGAGGGGCAAGAATGGTTTATGCAGAACATCATTTAGACTTTATTACCATTTTACTCAATTTATAAATTATATGTATGCATTAATATTCTTATAAAAGAATAGCATTCATGGATTTATTTTGCTGGTATGCACTGTGTGATTCCTTATGGAGTTCAGGGAGCAGAGTGCTATGGTAGCATACCTGAAAGCATTCCATGAGTCCCTGTCCACATGCTCTGGGAAGAAACTAAAGTTTTCATGATTAGAGTTACAATATGTGCTTCTCAAACCAGCATTATACTATTTTGCTGAGTTGGGTCATCAGTGGAAGGTATGAAACATCCATCTTGGAACCAACTGTAGTCAGATCCTTTAATTAATGGCTGGGGAATCTCCTTTATCTTTTAAAAGGGTAAAGTCTAATTGTGGTTCAAATTAAACAGTCTAATGAAAGTGACCACAAAACAATTGATCAAAACTAATGGGTGAGTACTTTTGTTTAGTTAAACAAAACTCTTGTTTGTTTAGCATAAATACCTTAAGGAGCTTAACTCAGGTTATCAATACCTCAGAACCTTTAGAGCAGCGGTTCTCAACCTGTGGGTCGCGACCCCTTTGGGGGTCGAACGACCCTTTCATAGGGGTCGCCTAAGACCATCGGAAAACACATATATAATTACATATTGTTTTTGTGATTAATCACTATGCTTTAATTATGTTCAATTTGTAACAATGAAAATACATCCTGCATATCAGATATTTACATTACGATTCATAACAGTAGCAAAATTACAGTTATGAAGTAGCAACAAAAATAATTTTATGGTTGGGGGTCACCACAACATGAGGAACTGTATTAAAGGGTCGCAGCATTAGGAAGGTTGAGAACCACTGCTCTAGAGGAAGAAAAGCCAATTATTTTGGAGACTATTTTTTAAAAGGAGAATTGAGAGTAAATAATTTAAAAATATATCTTCTCACATTTTTATTCAACTAACATTTATAACATTTCTAATCTGTGCTGTATGCCAGGAATAAAAAATGAATAATTTAGCCATTGACAATAGAAGGTAGAACAATGAAAATGAGAGCAGTTAATTTTGCCATCTTGAAGTGATTATTTTCAATGAATAATATTCTTCATGCTTTCCTTTCAAAACTTCCTTTCTAAATTTTAACTTATTAAAATTTTTATTTTTTATAATATGGATGATATGTTGACTGTTAAAATGCTACAATAGATTATAATAAGCACTATTATTTAACTTATCTTATTATGTATGACAAGGACTCATTTGAGAGGCTAGGAGGTTCATAACACTGGGATTTGAATTAGTAGGATAATTTCTGTAGCCTTTCTTTCTTTCACATACAAGTCCCTTTCTTCATCTCTTATTGTCAATACCTCAACACAGAAGTTATAAGTAGTTGTAAATTATACATAGTTAAAAGCAAAGCCATTCAAAATTCACTCAAGCTTGGGTTCCCAACTAAATAACAGGTTGAGTTATAAAAAACTTGCAATTTAATCTTATAATGTCAAGCCGTCTTCAAAATGGTAACTTCTAGGAAGAACTAGTCCATCTTTCTTAAAAGTTCTATGAAAAATTGGTGACTTTTCAGAATTATTTTAATGACAATGCATTTCTCTTCCCATTTTTGTTTATTCAGTCTTTCAAACTAAACATATCTAGATTGGCTATTGTAGAATACAAAAATTGCCACATTTATGAGCTGCATTTTATTTTTAGATGAACTTAACAGCTCCATGTTTTTTATTTAAAAGGAATAAAGGATTATAGATTATATTTGGGAAAAATAGTAACCAAAAATAAAGAAAGAAAATACAAAATTTAAAAATGATAATAAATAAATAAATAAAATAAAATGACAGATTGCTTACCACAAAACAAATTTTTAGAGAAGAAATTTATACTAGTTATGGGTATTTTTTAATGAAGGAGATGGTTAGTCTTTTTAAATATTATTCTATCAAATCTTTGTTTTAAAGTGTTTGCTTTTATAAAACTTCTCCTGACAAATTCTGTGTATGCTTTGTAGTAGAAACAAATATCTATTGAAAATATGGTCATTTCAAATAAGACTTGATGTTTGCTTTTCATAGTTATGTTTATTCTTATTATAAGAACTTTTCTTGATCCTGGCTTTAACATGTTTTTCCATGTCAAAAATAAAAATGTGTAATATACTTCTACAAAAATAAATTATTGCAGCAAATAATTTATACCAAATATTTAGTGAGCCACCATATATGCCTAACATTGTTGTGGGCACTTGAGAACTGTGAGTGAACAAAACAAGAATCCCTGCCGGCGAAGCATATATTCTAGAAGGAAATACAAAACATACACAATACATGTGATTAATAAATAGCATACAGAATGTTAGGAGTTGTATATTCCATAGAAAAAAAGAAAAAGTTGAAGAGGTTTGAGCAAAGGCAGGAGTGTGAGAGGCTGGGCAAGAAGTGAGTGTGAATAGGGGAGATCAAGAAGGCCTTATTAAGAGGATAATATTTAGGCAAAATCTGAGGTCAGTGAGAAGGTGAGCCATGCAGTAGCCTGGGAGAAGAGCTTTCTAAGCAGAAGGAGCAGTCACTGCAAAGACTGTTGGAAAGGTTCCTGAGGAACATGAAGGATGCCAGTGTGCTTCAATCAGAGTGAACAAGGAGGATCATAAAAGCTGAGTTAAGAGAGACAAGGGAAGAGAGGCCAATCATACACAGTATGTACCATTGGTGCTCAAACTTCAGTGTAGACAACAGCCATCAGAAGGCTGGTTTAAGATACAGATTCTTAAGAGCCACTTCCAGAGACTGTCATCCAGAAGGTCTGCAATGAGGCCTAGGACTCTGAATTTTAACCAGAACAACCACTCAACACTGGGGATTTTGATGCAGGTGCTACTTAGTACATACTTTGAGAAGCATTTATAAGTCACTTAAAAACATTGGCTTTTATTAGTAAAATGAGATTTATTACAGTCTTGAACAGACAAGTGCTGTGGCCTGATTTATATTTTATTTTACTTTATTTTTTAATATATTTTTATTGATTTTTTACGGAGAGGCATGGAGAAATAGAGAGTTAGAAACATCGATCAGCTGCCTCCTGCACACCCCCTACTAGGGATGTGCCCACAACCAAGGTACATGCGCTTGACCAGAATCAAACCTGAGACCCTTCAGTTCACAGGCCGATGCTCTATCCACTGAGCCAAACCAGTTAGGGCTGATTTACATTTTAAAGCAATGAGTTTGGCTGCTGTGTTGAGATTAAATAATAGAGGAACAATGGCAATATCCAATAGTGGGGACTCCCTTTCAAAGCAATCCAGGACAGAGATGATGCCAGCTGGAAGGAGAGTGAAAGCAGAGGAGCTGGTGGCTGTGGATTCTGTGTAATTTAAAGGGAGAGCCAAAAATGTGGTAACAATTTGTATGTAGAGAGTGAGAGAAGAGCAAGAGTCAAGAATGGTCCCAGGTCTTTTGCTCTGAACAGGTGGAAGTTTGTAATCAACAGAGATGCGGAAGGCTGCAAGTGCAGCTTATTTGAAAGAAAATATCAGGAGTTCGATTTTGGAACTTGAATGTCTTTAAAACATACAAGTATGGAGTCAGTTTAGCAGTTGGATGATTTTGGAGTTTGTGGGAGAGGAGCTTTTCTCATGATGGTATGAACACCACAAGTGTTCCAGATGTCAAGTAAGGAAGGCTTATCAAAGAAAAGGGGTTTCTTCTAACATGGTGGCAGTCTTGGCCTTGAACCAACAGCAGCTCTGTTTCCAGTATCCTGTGAATCAGAGGGAGCAGAACAAGCTGTATTTGCAAATTATTGTGGGTGTCTGTTCTAACTTGTCTGGGGAATACCTGAGAAACTGACACAAGGCATTCTTCGAAGACAGAACTAACACGGGAAAACGGTGGGCACGGCTCATAAAAGCTAAAAGGTGACTTCAAACCCACAGACACCTGTGGCAAAATGTTAGAACTAGTGACATACCATAGAACATCTGAGGCCTAGAGGAGACATTAGGGTGAGACTCTTTGGGAAATTGGGACATTCAAAAGCAGCTGTGTATATGGCGGGATTTAGGACACTACTCACAGCCCAGGCAAGACCCAAACCAAGACATGTCCTAATCAAACTTTCAAAAGCCAATGACAAAGAGAATTTTGAAACTAGCAAGAAGCAATGTATCATTTACAAGCGGTCCTCAATAAGATTATCAGCTGCTTTCTCAAAAGATACCTTGGAGACCAGAAGGCAATGGGATGACATATTTAAGGGTATAAAGACAGAAAAAACTGTCATCTGAGAATTCTATATCCAGTAAAACTGTCCTTTAAAATGAGGGAGAAATTAGAATATTCTCAGGCAAACAAAAGGTGAGGGAGCCCTGGCCAGATGGCTCAGTTGGAGCATTGTCCCATGCACCAAAAGGTTATGGGTTTGATTCCCTATCAGGGCATGTATGGAAAGCAACCCATTAAGGTTTTCCTCTCACACTGATGTTTCTCTCTCTTCCTTCCTCTCTCAAAAATTAATAACATTTCCTCAGGAGAAAGAAAAACAGTGAGGGAGTTACTTCCCACCAGGCTTGCCATATAAGAAATACTAATGGAGGTTTTTCAGGTTGAAATGAATGGATCCTGCACAGCAACTCAGAGCCATATGACAAAACAAAGATTTCTGGATAGGTTAAAATATGTAAATATGAAAGCAGTTTTATTTAAATTTTGGTTTATAATTATACTTTTTAATCTCTACGTGATTTAGAAAAAAAATAATAAAAATAATTATAAATCTTGTTACTGTCTACACAGTATAAAGAGATATATAATTTGTGAAACCAACAACATAAAAGGAAGATGAAGCTTTATAGAAGTAGAGTTTTATTTTTTGTATGCAATTGAACTTAAGTTGGTATAAATTTAAATTAGATCACTATAACTTTAGAATGTCATACGTAATCCCAATAGCAACAAAAAGAAAACTATCACAGAATATACACAGAAAGAAATGAGAAGGGAATTAAAATATGTCACTATAAAAAACAACTAAATACAAAAGCAGGCAGTAATGGAGAAAACAAGGAACAAAAAAGTTATGAGGCATATTAAAAAACCAGATGGCAAGCAATAAAATTTCTGAAATCTCCCTTATATATCTTTCTGATATATCTCCTCAGACAAAGGAAACAAAAGAAAAAATAAACAAATTGGACCACATCAAACTAAAAAGTTTTTTGCACAACAAAGGAAACCATCAACTAAATAAAAAGTCAACCTAGTGAATAGGAGAAGCTATTTGGCAATGATACATACAATAAGAGGTTAATATTTGAAACTTATAAAGAAATCATACAAATCAACACCAAAAAAATAAGCAATCCAATTAAGAAATGGACAGAGGACCTCCTGAATAGACACTTCTCTAAAGAGGACATAAAGATGTCCAATAGGCATATGAAAAGATGCTTATGATCACTAATCATCAGAGAGATTCAAATTAAAAACCACAATGAGATATCACCCCATACCTGTCAGAATGGCTATTATCAATAAATTAACAAACAACAAATGTTGGCAAGGATGTGGAGAAAAGGGGCCCCTTGTGCATTGCTTGTGGGAATGCAGACTGGTACAGCCACAGTGGAAAATAGTATGGAGCTTCCTCCAAAAATTAAAAATGGAACTGCCTTATGACCCAGAAATTCCACTTCTGGGTACATATCTGAGAAAACCCTAAATACTAATTTAAAGAATGTATGCACCCCTATGTTTATTGCAGCATTATTTACAATAGCCAAGAAATGAAAGCAACCCAAGTGTCCATCAAGTGGATAAAGAAGAAGCCCTACATTTACATAATGGAATATTAATTAGCTGTACAGAGAAATCTTACCATTTGTGACAGCATGGATGGACCTAGAGGGTATTACACTAAGTGAAATAAGATAGTCAGAGAAAGACAAATACCATATGCTTTCACATATATGTGGAATCTAAACACAAAATTTAAAAAAAATTGAAATAGACTCATAGACATACAGAAAACAGCCTAATAGTTGCTAGATGGGAGGGTGCTTGGGGTAGGTGGCTGGGTGAAAAGGGTAAGCAATTAAAAATTAAAAGTTGGTAGTTTCAAAAATAGTCACAAGGATGTAAAGTACAGCATAAGGATTATAGTCAATAATATTATAATAACTGTGTATGGTGCCAGGTGGGAACTGGAAATATCAGGGGGAGTACTATGTAAAGTATATGATTGTCTACAACTATGCTGTACACCTGAAACTAATACAAATGAAATGTAAACTCTAATTGAAAAGTAAAAGTGATGAAAAAACAGAAACATTATTAAGTTACTAATCTTGCCAAAATAATGCTATTTAATAAAATGCTTTGATCTTAAAAAAAACACACAGATAGTAAAATGGGACAAGTCTTTCCTTAGCAGTACTTACCTTAAATGTAAATAAATTAAACTCACCAATCAAAAGACAGAAATTAACAGAACCTGTTTTTATAAAATGATCCAACTATCATTTTATAGGCTATCTATAAAATATTCACTTTAGATCTAAAGATGAAATTAGTTTGAATGAAGTGAAGGTATGGCAAAAATTATTCCATGCAAATAGTAACCAAAAGAGAGCTGGGGTAGCCAGGCTAATATCAGACAAAAATGGACTTTAGATCTAAAACTTTCACAAGAGACAAAGAAGGACATTATATATTAACATAAAAAGTCAACTCATCAAGAATATATAACAATAATATGCACCAATAAAACAGAGACCTCAAAATAAATGAAGAAAAAATTTAAAGAATTAATGAAGAAATAGGCAGTTTTGTAATAACACTTGGAGACTTCAATGTCCCACTTCAATATGGATTAAAAGAAACAGAAGATTAATAAGGAGGTAGAGAATTTGAACAATAGTATAAACCAGTTGGACCTACTGACATTCATAGAACATTCCACATAGCAACAGAAGAGTACACATTTTTCTCAAGTGCATGTGAAATATTCCCCAGGACAGACCATATAGTAGGCCACAAAAAGGGTCTTAATAAAGTTAAAAATTTGATATCATACAAAGTACCTTTCCAGATTAAAAAATAAAATGAAACTAGAAATAGTAATAGAAGGAAACAAGACTATTTACAAATATGTGGAAAATAAACAATACACTCTTAAGCAACCAATGAATCAAAGAAGAAATCACCAGAGAAATTAGATGACATCTTGAGACAAATAAATTAAAACACAACATATAAACATTTGTGGAAGGCAGCAAAAGCAGTTATAACTGAAACTCAAAACTGTAAATGCATGCATTCAAAAAGAGGAATGACCTCAAATCAACACCCCAACTTTATACCATAAGGAATCTTAAAAATAAAAGTACATTAAACACAAATTGGCAGAAGGAAGAAAACCTAGATGAAATGGGCAAATTTCTAGAAATGCATGATGTACCAAAATTTACTAAAAAACTAAATAGAAAATCCAAATAGACCTATAACTAGTAAGAAGATTGAGACAGTAATAAAAACTTCCCAACAACAAAGACTTGGACCATATGACTTTACTGCTGAATTCAGCAAACATTTACAAAGGAATTAACACCAACCCTTCTCACACTCTCCCAAAAAACTAAAGAGGAGGGAGCCCTTCCTAACTTATTATATGAGGGCAACTTAGCCCTGATACCAAAGGCAAAGACACTACAAGGAATATTCACTAATATCCACCATGAATACTGATACTAAAACCTCAACAAGATTCCAGTAGAGAATTCAGGAGCATATCAAAAGAATTATACACCACAACCAAGTGGGATTGATTCTTGAAATGCAATGGTGGTTCAATATATGAAAATCAATCATTATAATACAACACATTAATAGAATAAAGTCATAAAACTAAATGGTCATCCCAATTTTTGAAGCAAATGCATTTTTAAAAAATTCAACACCTTTTCATGATCAAAAAACAACAACAAAACACTCCACATTCAATAAACCAGGAATAGAAAGGTAACTTCCTCGACATAATAAAGACCACATGTGAAAAGCTCGCAGCTGACTTTATGTTCAATGGTAAAGACTTAATTTTCCCCTAAAGATCAGGAACAAGACAAGGATCTCCAATTTGCCATATCTACTTAACATAGTAGAGGAAGTTCTGATCAGGGCAATATGGAAAAAATAATAATTAAAAAGAAAAGAAATAAAAGGAATCCAAATTAGAAAGAAAGAAGTACAATTTATCTTTGTTAATAGACATCATGGTCTTACATGTAGAAACCCTTAAAGATTTCATAAATAAACCTTTAAAACTAATAAAAAAATTCAGCAAGGTTGTAGAGCAAAAATCAACTAACAAAAATCAGTTGTGTCTCTATATACTGTAAAAGGAAATTAAGAAAACAATTCCATTTACCATACCATCAAAATAAGTAACATACTACCAGAGGGGAAGAGGTTGGGAACAGGATGAAGAAAGTAAAGAGAATAAAATACATTGTGACAGGAGACTATACCAGGGGGTGACCACACAATAGAGTACACAGGTGACATGTTTAATAGAAAATAAACAAAATAAATAACATACTTAGGAATAAATTGATCCAAGAAGGCAAAAGATTAGTATATTTAAAACTGTAAAATATTGCTGAAAAAAATTAAGAAAGACACAAATAAAAGGAAAGTCATTCTGTTTTCATAAATTCAAAGACCTCATAATGCTAAGATGACACTACTACCCAAAGCTATCAACAGATTCAATAAAATACCTATCAAACTCCCAGTGGCAATTTTTGCAGAAATTGAAAATTTGTCTTAAATTCACATGAGATCCCAAGGGACCCCAAAACCAAAACATTTTTGAAAAAGAAGAACAAATTTGAAGGACTAATATGTCCTGATGCAGGACAACCATGGGAGTATGTAAAAGAGTGTTTATAAAGACCAGAGAACTTAATGAAGAATGTGAAGAAGAGAAAGAA
Source organism: Myotis brandtii (assembly GCF_000412655.1). Lineage (NCBI taxonomy): Eukaryota > Metazoa > Chordata > Mammalia > Chiroptera > Vespertilionidae > Myotis > Myotis brandtii. The sequence continues at coordinate 745,760 of NW_005370572.1, read as the reverse complement.
TACCAAGTTTGATTAAGGAAAATAAGAAGTTGTAGCATCAATGAATTGTTTTTTAATGGTTGCAAAGGATTGTTAGAGTTGGAATAACATAGGAGGAAGGAGTTGTAGTGATATGAGGTGGTGGTCATAGAATGGAATTAGGATTTTGCAGATATTGGTTATGTGAAGGTCTACAGGATAAGAGTAAGAGGTTGAGGTTGGTTGGAGTATAAGATTATTGCAGAAGAAGATTCCGTAGAATTGGACACCAGGGGCCTGGAAGAATCATCTCTTTTTTGTTCATCAGTTTATGTTGTTCATTATATTCCACAAATGAGTGAGATCATGTGATATTTATCTTTCTCCAACTGGCTTATTTCACTTAGCATAATGCTCTCCAGGTCCATCCATGCTGTTGCAAATGGTAAGAGTTCCTACTTTTTTACAGCAGCATAGTATTCCACTGTGTAGATGTATCACACCTTTTTAATTCACTCATCTGATCATGGGCACTTAGGCTGTTTCCAAATCTTAGAGACTATCCAACCTCATTAGGAAGGCAGGAGAGGGTTGGGGTGGGGGGCTAAGAGAGCAACCAAAGGACTTGTATGCATGCATATAAGCATAACCCATGGACACAGACAGTAGGGGTGTGAGGGCATGTGCTGGGGGTGGGAACGGCTGGGGAGAGGTCAATGGGGGAAAAAGAGGCATATGTAATACTTTAAACCAGGGGTCCTCAAACTTTTTAAACAGGGGGCCAGTTCACTGTCCCTCAGACCGTTGGAGGGCCGGACTATAGTTTTAAAAAAAAAACTATGAACAAATTCCTATGCACACTGCACATATCTTATTTTGAAGTAAAAAAACAAAATGGGAACAAATACAGTATTTGTATTTGCATGTGGCCCGCGGGCCGTAGTTTGAGGACCCCTGCTTTAAACAATAAAGAATTTAAGTTAATAAAGAATCATCTTGTTCTGTATTAAAATCTTGAAATAATATTGAAAAGAATCACCATTAAGTAAAGGGGCTAAGGCTATAGAGAAATAAAGAGGTTCATAGATAACATCAATACTGAGAAGTGGTAGATGACAAAATCTTCTGAAAAGGAATGAGATGCAAAGTTGAAGAGGCAAAAGGGAGGAAGAAGGTAAAAGGTCTGGAAGCTGCATTATAGAGCCTGGACACTTAACTCACCTCTGGGTCTAGGGTACTCAGGGCTGTGGGAGTAAAAGAGAATCGCGACTTCAGAGCCAGACTTCCATCTCAGAACAAGGAGGAGAAAAGAACATGCAGGGAAGAGGTTTGGGAGGAAGGAAGAGAGCGATGGAAGGAGAAAGAGAGAGAGTTTGATATCCAGTCTAAATTTGCTCTTTCATTTCATTCTATATTTTAAAATCTTCATAGTTTTAATGCTATTTGTTCTTAATTTAATCTTATGCCTATGTTTTAGCTTTGGAAAGAATCATGTAGTAAAATATAACAAGTAAGCTCTTTAATTTAGTCAAAGCCACGGATCCATTGGATGCTACTCAGCTTTAAACTTAAAGAGTTAAATGGGAAGCCTAGATTGTTTCACAAACTTAAGTTTGAAAAATTAATTACATATTTCAAAAAGTATTAGTGAATTTGTCAAAGATTATATTTTAAAATATATTTCTGTTTTCCACTCAAATCTTAGCAAAAGAGCATTAATTAAATGCATATAAACCACTGCCAAATGACATTGAAGATGTTCTTCCCTAAGTACCTTCCAATTTACCATGTGCCAATGATGTTTCCATGCATTTATCCCCATCATGTGACAACATGGACTCTTATTACTCCACAAGTAGTTCTAGGGGATGAATAGCCACATTTAGTAACCAGACAGGCTGCAGAAACAACTGTTCATGTGAAAATAGTAACAAAATTAAAATTTGCAATAACTTTGTTAGTCAGGGAACTTTAAAATTTTATTATGGGAATCAGTGCTTTCCAACACATCATGTTTCTTTGGTTTTAATTTTCAAGGGTCTACACTTTGGAAGGTCATAAATAATAGTAAGAAGGAGTGGAACAGCATCGATTCACTTTGAGACAGAGGAAAATTAATATAGAAACTATGGGCCTGTCTTCACTAATGAGGAACTGTTACAAAGAACAATATTGATTTTTTAAAATGTATATACAATAAATGTCTTATTTATATATTATTGTATAGAGCTCAGAGAGGCAGTGGAAATCAGAAGGGAATTAATTTTTTTGCACACAATTTTAGTCTCTAAATTATGAGACCCCAAAATAAAACCAATGAGTCAGCATCAAAAGAAATGAAGTGGGAGTGGGCGGTAATCCTTTCTTCAGTAAAAGTGGTGAAGTTCTGCAGAAGCATTAACTTGACAAATTGAGCCTTTTCTGGAAATATAACTGTCACATTCATTTCAACTTTAAGAAATTCCTGAAAAAAAATACTCATTTGTCTGTCTTGTTAGGTATCTGCTTTTGAAGTGAAGGTAGCAATTAGATGCACAATCTTTCAACTATTTTTTGTAAACTGATTCTTAATTTCCAACCTGGCAAAGTATACTTGCTGCTCTGTTGGATATCAAGGACACTTTGGCTAGTCTATCACCTCCATGCTCAATATTCTCATTTCCTTCTACTAAATATCTGCTTGTACTTTTTCTTCCTCTCCCTAATGTACTCACAGCTTTGGTCTTTGAAATCAGATAATTAATTCATTTTTCCACCAATTAAATAGTTTTGTTTCCTTTCCTATATGCCCTTTTATAATACATAATTGCTACATTATAACAAATAATTTTAATGATTTTATTCTCTTGTATATTTTTCATGTGTGTTTATACCAATACTGGACATTTTAATATTTAATTTTCAAAGGACTACTTTGCCCAATTAATGTAAAAGGGGTTCTTGAAACAGCTAGATTATGAATTCACTTTTTTTTAGTGCTCTTGGTGCAAAGAATACAACAAAGTTTGAGGTGGTGTGAGTTTTATTTTATTTATTTTTTAAAATCTACTTTTATTGATTTCAGAAAGGAGGGGAGAGAGAGAGACAGAAATATTAATGATGAGAGAGAATGATTGATTGGCTGCCTTCTTCACATCCCCTACTGGGAATGAGCCCACAACTTGGACATGTGCCCTGACCGTGAATCCAACCATGACCTCCTGGTTCATAGGTCGATGCTCAACCACTTAACAACACTGGCCAGGCTGGTGTGAATTTTAAAATGATTTTTGATGTAAATGTAGCTGAAGACAGCTACTAGTTAAATAATTTACTTTAAGAATAGTTGTTCTACTATCTCAAAGAAAAATTATTGCATGGGTGGGACAGTCACTGTAATTATGTATCAGTTAGGATTGTAGCTACAACTAATAGAAACCCCAATAAACAGTCAAGTAAAGAACGAAGGAAATAGTTAATTTCCCCATATAACAAAAATGTCCAAAGGGAGGCAACCAAGGCTGATGCAACCATTCAGCAATGTCATTGACCCACACTCCTTCCACTTCTTGATGTGAGAGTCTTCATACTCATGATTGTCAGGTGTGGGCCTCATTGTCACATTACAGGCAAAAACAAACAAACAAACAAAAACAAACAAATAAAATCATGGAAGACCAAAGGGACAAATAAGCTTTCTCTTTGAGGCACAGGGGCTTCGGCTACATATCATGGTCCCAGAAATGCATCACTCATCATCCTTAGCTGAATTTGGGCTGGAAAAGTGAGTATTTTCCCTTTCCAGACTCCTCCATCAATAAAGACAATAAAAAAGTAGCTTGCTCATAGTTTCTGACTAGTTAACTAATAGTTCCCTTCAGTATATGGCAGGTCCACCAAAAATTAATGTTCCCTTCCATCTGTAGGGCTATTACATGGAAATTGCTGTCCAGACACAGACTACATATTGTTGCTTACTCCCACACTGCTTTCTGCATTCAGGAGTGCCCATGTGTCTTGTTTTCATCAATAGAATGTAAGAAATGATGAGTGTCACTTCCAGGCCAGTGTTTTGTGAATGATAGATTTATTTGTGTCTCCTCAAAATTGATATGTTGAAAACCAACCCATAATGTGACGGTATTTGGAGGTGGGGACACTGAGAGGTGATTAGGTCATGGGAAAGGAAATTTAACAACCATATCATTTACAATAGGATCCAAAAGTATAAAATACTTAGAAATAAACTATCCAAGTGCAGGCAAGTCTTGAACACTAAAGAATTTAAAAGTGGAGAGATATGCCATATTAATGAATCAGAAAACTCAATATTGTTAAGATGCTAATTATTTATATAAATTGATCAGCTACTTGAAAAATTTATATAGAAATGAAAATGACTTCTAATAGTGAAAGCAATGTTGCAATATTGGAAAACTTACACTGACAGTTCTCTGAAGTGTGTGTTAATTCTGTAAAGGCAGAAAATAAATAAATAAAACAACAGATTATCTAAAAACATCCATTCATATATAATCAATTTATTTTCAACAAACAATGCTATACCACTTCAAAAGAGAAAGAAATATCTTTTCAATGAATTATTTTAAAGCAACTGGATATCCATATGAAAACAAATGAATCTCTACCTTTATTTCACAATATACACAAAAATTAAGTTGAGGTAAGTCATAGACTAAATGTAAAAACTAAAAGTATCAGGCTTCTATAAAAAATACACAGGAGGTTATTTCCATAATCTTAGGTTAAACAAAAAATATTTTTGGTTAGATACAAAGAGCACAAATGAAAACCAAATAAATTGATAATTGATCAATTAGTTGATAATTGATCAATTTAATATCAACAGAATTAAAACTTGGGATCATCAAAAGACACCATTAAGCATGAATAGTAGAGTTACAGATTGGGAGACAATATTCTCAATGCATCTATCTGGCAAAGGTGTTGTATCCAGGATATATATATATATCCTACAACTCAATAATTAAACAGACTATTTTATAATGAGAAAAAGATTTAATAAGATACTTTGCAAAGGAAGATAATTAAATAGCCATTAAGAAGAAGAAAAGCATTCAAGATTATTAGACATTAGGGAAGGATAAATTACTAGTATATATAATTCCTCACTTACTAGAATGACTAAACTGGAAATAATCCAAATGTAACTCAACATAATAACAAATAAGAAAATTTGGTTATTCTACAAGGAATAGTATTTAGTGGTAAGAATTAATGACCAATTAATACATGAAACTATATATATATATACATCTTTAAAACATTACACAGAGTAAAATCAAAGGAATTGAAACTATATGATTCCACTTATGTGAAGTTCTAGAATAGGCAAACCTAATCTATTGTGGTCAAAATAAGAAAGGTGGTTGCTTACAGGTGAGGAATTGAGGAAAGGAATATGAGAGAACTTTCTGAGACGATGGCAATATTATTTGTCTTGAAAGCAGGGTGGATATACAAGTTTATATATTTGTAATTAAGTTTTGTTAATTTCATGATACATGATTCAACATTAATGATGATATGGATGAAAAACTACAATGAGAAACATCTTTACTCAATTACTTGAAAAAAATCTGAAAGCTTGACAACATATACTTCAGTTGAGGCACTGGATAACAGATACTCATGTATATTGATTGGTGCTGAGAATATAAATGCATGTTGATATAATGCCCTATGGTGAAAAATTTGGAAATACCTGGAAAGCAATCACACAAATTGACCCTTTGACACAGTATTCCTACTTCTTATATTCTATCCCAAAGATATGCTGCAAAACACAAAATGACCAAGTTTACTCATTATGCATTATTTTGAACAGTAAAAAATAGATACAGCCTAAAGCTACAAATAAACTGTTGTAAATCATAATTGATTTACACAAGAACACTATGAAAACTCTTCTTAGCCTTTCCTCAAAAAGGGGGAGCTATTAATCTGAATAATAGCACAAAGGGGAGGGAAATAACCAAACTTTGGTGATAGCTGGGAAAAGAATGGTTGTTATACTAAGCAACCACTATATGTTCCTTCATAACAAAACTTATTTTTTTATTTTATTTATTTTATTTTTTTAAAATATATTTTATTGATTTTTTACAGAGAGGAAGGGAGAGGGATAGGGAGTTAGAAACATTGATGAGAGAGAAACATCGATCAGCTGCCTCCTGCACACTCCCCACTGGGGATGTGCCCACAACCAAGGTACATGCCCTTGACCAGAATCAAACATGGGACCCTTCAGTCCACAGGCCGACACTCTATCCACTGAATCAAACCGGTCAGGCACCTCTTATTTTTTTAAATTAAAGAATGTTTCCAAACAATATTGAAAAAATATATAAGTTTAAAGTTTTCTTTATTAAAAATAAGTGAACTAAAGGGGTAATTCAAGAGCTAAGAAGAAAAAAAGATATTTACCATTATGAGAAAAAATAAATGTAATAACATAAAAGAGAAAACAGCGATTTTCATATGTAAATCTAGGAGCTACTCTAAAAATTAGTGAAACATCTATTATAAGTCTAAAAGAGAGCAAAGCCAACAGGCTGAGAGAACGAGTATAGAGAGAATTAAAATCATAAGAGAATAATATTTATGAGAGTGGTGGATATATTTGAAAGTCTTAATAAATTACTTGGTTTTCAAAAATGTAAGGTCATCAAAATTTTACTCAAGAAATTGAAAACTTGAATAAATTTAAAATTCTTCAAAGAATGTCCTCTAAAACACAGTTTTTTCAGTTAGTGTAGTCAATGATTTCTTTCAAATTAAACTTGTAGTTTTAAGGAACAGAGTGCAAAGAATAAGATGAAACTATTCATAACCCAACCTAGCACAGAAAAGAAACTATACTAATTTAATTTATGAATGTGGCTGTTAAAATCCCAAATAACACAAGAAGCTGAAATCCAGCCATAATGTTTATTAAAGAATAATCCAACATGATCAAATAGGGTTTATCCCAGAATTACAAGTATAACTTTTTTCTTCTTTCTGTATTTTCTCCTGTGTTCCTCAAAATATCCCCATGGAATATATTGGTGAAAGAAGCACTAGAATTTTAAAAAATCACTCAACAGGCAGTTCTCTATAGGCCATAAAATCTGATAGAAAAGGATTGCAGCTGTAATGGATTGGGACTGGAGATCTTTGAAACAGCTCAGCCTAGAGGCAGACCCTAATCAAAGCAAAGTGGGTATGGATAAGCAAAAGAATAGGTATAGTCATCATATCCTGAAGAATTTTTCAAAATGCAAATATCTCTAATTATCCTATACTAATAAAAGACAAACATGCAAATTAACCATACTTTTGCTATGCCTTAAGCCACGACCACCAGTCAATCAGAGAGACTATATGCAAATTAACCCAACCGAGATGGCAGCCGGCAGCCACAGAGCTGGAGTGAGCAGGAGGCTTGCTTGCTCCAGTGATGGAGGAAGCCAAGCTTTCCCGCCTGACAAGGCCCGGACAAGCTCCACTGAAAGCAACCAAGTTTCAATTATAGAAGGTAAATAAACCCCAGATACCTGCTTTCAGCCAGCTGTGGCCACGGAGCTGGAATGAGCAGGAGCTGGCTCTGAGCTCCACTGAAAGCAACAAAGTTTCAATTATAGAAGGTAAACAAACCCCAGATACCTGCTTTCAGCCAGCCGAGGCCACAAAGCTGGAGTGAGCAGGAGTGGGTTGCCCCTGGCTATGGAGTAAGCCAAGCTTTCCGCAAGCCTCTGCTAAAGGCAACAAAGTTTCAATTATAGAAGGTAAATAAACCCCAGATACCTGCTTTCAGCCAGCTGTGGCCACGGAGCTGGAATGAGCAGGAGCTGGCTCTGAGCTCCACTGAAAGCAACAAAGTTTCAATTATAGAAGGTAAA
>NW_005370572.1:730232-736942 GCF_000412655.1 Myotis brandtii | reverse complement strand
GTGAGAACATTGTAAACATCTTGACCATGCCCTTGCTTTGCCTCCTGGGATCCGACTATAATATAAAGACTCAGCTTGCAGGCTGTGGCACTGTCTCTCCATCCGAGAACAGTGTCCCTCTTGTCCCCAACTGTATTCTCTGATCTGTCTTCTTTAATCCTTCACCGCCCCTCCTCAGGTTCACCCCTGGCCATGCTGGATGCGGTTCAATGGAGTTTTTGGCAAAGACTACTTTTAGGAGGCCTAATGTACCCCAAATTATATAATGAATATTATTCAAGTTCTTGCATAAATAGATGGAATGGATGCCTTGAACAACTGAAAGAATTCCCACACTAACTGCCTGACTCATGGAATAAGGGATATTGTGGTACAAAAAATAGTGGACCTATACTTCTAAATAAGATTCATTTAGTATGTTTTATCAAGACATAAAAACTGTTATTATATTTTAAAAATAATATTTATAAAGACACCATGGAAACCATGTGAATTTAGTTAACTAAAATTCCACAAAGGAAGAACCCTTATTATCTGGGCTGATAATTGCTAACCATTTATTGCCCTTGGAGGCATTTACTGATGCTGAGGTTGGGTAAGAATACACTTGGCCTAGGTAAAGGCACCCAAATGTAGAAGAGAGAAACCAGTAGACTTTTGACAGATGTGATGGATTGGAAACTGAAAGATTTCCAAACAAATGACAAGTTTGCACCATGAGATGTTAGCTAGGTTCTTTGTGCAAGACAGTAAGGAGCAACCAAGAAACTTATACATGGCAAAGTAAAATCCCCTTAAGTGAACAGGATACAAGTCTTGCTGGGGGTGGAAAGCCTGACATAAATACAGAGTTTCACAAGACACTTGCCAGATTTTGAAGCTGTTTGGGGTAGGAGTTAAAGCACTAAGCTCAATTTTTCCAAAGAAGAGAACTGCTTTTTATGTAAATTTTAGGGCTGAGAAAATGAGGTTAACCACTACTCAGTCAAAAGCCAAAGAGGACCAAATCTGAGGAACAGGAATGAACCAGAATTGGACTAAATTTTACTAAACACAGCAGAAGACAGGATGAGTAACTCTAAAGATGAGTTAATTTAAAATGTCCAAAACACAAAGAGTAGAAAAAATAGAAATAAAAAGACATATATCTGGAGTATCAGGAGAGTAAGAATGAGACAGAACAATATTAGAAGAGATAATTTTTTTAAAAAATTGAAAAACTGATGAAATATATAAACTCACAAATCAAAAGGCAGAGGAAACAGAAAAGGATCAATAAAAAGAAAATCACACCATGGTCAAACTACTGAAACCAAATCCCAGTCTAAAATAGCTAAAGAATAAAAGACATCAATAGAGTTGCAATGGATATGTTAGGCTGCTTTTGCAGCAGAAACTATAGAAGCCAGAAGACATTAGGACAATATATTTTTAACTTTATTTTTATTGCTGACACTATCACAGATGCCCCCATTTTCACTTCTCAGTCCACTTTCACCCAGGCCTTTTTTATACACTCATCTACTGATGGGCACTTGGTACGTTTCCAGATCTTGGTTATTGTAAATAATACTGCTATGAACATGGAGGTGCATATATTCTTTCTGATATGTGTTTCAGGATTCGTAGGATATATTACCAGAAGTGAGATTGCTTGGTCAAAAAGCAGTTACATTCCTAATTTTTTGAAGAAACTCCATACTGTTTTTGACAATGGCTGCACCAGTGTTCATTTCCACCAACAGTGCACTAGGGCTGCATTTTCTGCATATTCTCACCAGTGCTTGCTGTTTGTTGATTCATTGATGGTGCCCGTTCTGGCAGGTGTGAGGTATCATCTCATTGTGGTTTTCATTTGAGTCAGTCTGATGATTAGTGATGTTGAGCACCTTTTCCTATGCCTATTGGCCATCTGTATGTCACTCTTTGGAGAAATATCTATTTAGGTCCTTTGCTCATTTTTTAATCAGATTGAAGGTCTCCCTGGTGTTTTGAGTTGTGTGAAGACTTCATATATTTTGGAAATTAATCCCTTATCAAATGTACCATTTGGAAATATGTTCTACAATACAGCGGGTTCTCTTTTCATTTTGTTGATGGTTTATTTTGTTGTGCAGAAGCTTTTCAGTTGAATGTTGTTCCATTTGTTTATTTTTCTTTTGTTTCTCTTGTCCTAGGAGTATATTTGCCAAAATATAGCTATGAGAGATCTTACAGATTTTACTGTCTATAGTTTCTTCTAGGATTTTTATGGTTTCACTATTTACATTTAAGTCTTTTATCCCTTTGAGTTTATTCTTATATATGGTGTAAGTGGTAGTCTAGTTTCATTTTTCTTGCATGTACTTTTAAAAAAGGCATTTGATGAAATTCATACCCATTATGATAAAAACTCTTATAGAGGGAACATACCCCAACATACTAAAGGCCATATATAAGACACCACAGCCAACATCACACTCAATGGTCAAACTCTAAAAGTGTTTCCCTAGGATCAGGAACAAGAAAGGAATACCTGCTTTCATCGCTCTTATTCAACATAGTACTGGAAGTCCTAGCCACAGTGATCAGACAAAAAGAAGAAATAAATGGATCCAAATTGGAAAGAAGGAAATAAAACTGGCATTATTCACAGAAGATATTATATTATACATAGAAAACCCTAAAGACTCCACCAAAAACTGCTAGATCTAATAAATGAATTTGGCAAAGTAGCAGAATACAAAATTAATATTCAGAAATCATTGGCATTTTTATACATCAATAATCAACTATCGAAAACAGAAACTAAGAAAACAATCCCATTTACTATTGCAACAAAAAAATAAGTTACCTAGGAATAAATTTAACCAAAGACGTAAAAGAACTATACTCAGAAAACTATAAGGCATTGAACAAAGAAACCGAGGAAGACACCAAATAAGTGGAAGCATATATCCTGTTCAATGATTGGAAGGAAGAATTAACATCATTAAAATGCCCATACAATCCAAAATAATCTATAGATTCAGCACATTTCCTACTAAAATACAAAAACCATATTTCACAGATCTAGAACAAATATTCCAAAAATTACGTGGAACCAAAAAAATACTCCAAATAGCCTCAGCAATCTTGAGAGTGAATGACAAAGTTTCACAATACCTGATATCAAACTATGCTACAAAGCCATTGTAATCAAAACAGCCTGGTACTGGCATGAGAACATGCATATAAATGGAACAGAACAGAGAGCTCTGAAATAAACCCACATCTTTATGATCAGTTAATAGTTGACAAAGGAGGCAAGAGCATACAATGGAGTAAAGGCATTCTCTCCCATAAATGGTGTTGTGAAAAACAACAACAAACAAACACAAAACTTAAATGGTGCTGCAAAAATAGGACAATATCTTTAAATAGCAAAAGGTATATGCTGACCCAGAATTCTATACCCACTGAAATAAGCTTCCAAAATGAAAATGGAACAAAGCTGTTCCAAAACAAACAGGAATGGATTAGGCTTTATTTCTAGCAGACCCTCACTATAGGATATACTTAAAGAAATTCTTGAAGTTAAGAGCAAATAGTCCCAGATGATAGCATAAACTGAAGAATCAGCAAGGTAAGTGCAACATTTGGTGCTCTTTTTAATGTAAAATATTTGCTGATTTAAAATCAACAGCTGAGAGGCTAAAAAGCTTAGGAGAAAATTGTGCTTGGATTGTATATAAATGACCATAAGGAGTAATGGCTTCACGCTTTCAATGGGGGCCTAAAAGGCAATACTTAAATGTAAAGATGAACTTAAAATAGATCCTCCCCCTAAAAAAAAAACAAAAAAAAACAAACAAACAAACAAAAAAAGAAACTAAAACCAGCTTTTGGAATCAAATGAATTCTTATTTGCTTTAAAGTGATCTGCATATATATGAAATGCCTACTAGAAACAAACTACATCCTCTCTGAAGAAATATATTATTTCCAAAGTCTCAAATCGTATCTTTAAAGTTTCATTAATAATCCCTGGATCAGAGAAAGACAACTAAGCAAAAAACAAAATGAAAATAACAAATTATGAACTAAATAGGTGTAATTAGTAATAGATTACACATAGCCAAAACAATATGGCTATAATGCCTACTAGAAACAAACTACATCCTCTCTGAAGAAATATATTATTTCCAAAGTCTCAAATCGTATCTTTAAAGTTTCATTAATAATCCCTGGATCAGAGAAAGACAACTAAGCAAAAAACAAAATGAAAATAACAAATTATGAACTAAATAGGTGTAATTAGTAATAGATTACACATAGCCAAAACAATATGGTGGTTTATATTATAAATGAGAAGAAACTATCCAAACTGAAACAGAGACACAAAGCAATAGAAATAAAAGAACATATGGTAAAATTTTTAAACATACATGAAATCACAGTCCTAGAAATTGGAAGTAACGGAATAGGAAATAATATCTGAAGAGATAATGGCCAAGAATACTACAAAACTGACAAAAGATATCCATAGCTTCAAGGACCACTACAAATCACAAATGAAATAAAACAAAAATAATACCTATACTTATCACATTAACATGTCAAAAACAAAAGACATAAAGCCCAGGCCAGGTGCTCAGTTGGTTGGAACACTGCGCCATACACCAAAATGTTGCAGGTTTGATTCCCAGTCAGGGCACATACTTAGGTGGTGGGTTCTATTCCAGGTTGGAGCATGTACAGGAGGCAACCAATCAATGCTTCTCTCTCACATCTCTCTCACGCTCTCTGTTTCTCTCTCTCTCTCTCTCTAAAAAGAAATCAATAAAAACATATCCTCAAGTGAGGATTTTAAAAAAGATATAGAGAGAACCTTAAAATTTTCCAGAAAAAAATACATAATATCTTCAAAGGATAAAAAGTGAGACAGATAGCTGACTTCTCAAAAGTAGCAGCCAAAAATTGTATTAGTTTGCAAGGACTGCTATGACAAAGTATCACAGACTAGGTGGCTTATACAGAAATTTAATTTCTCATAGTTTTGAAGGACAGAAATATGAGATCAATATATCAGCAAGGTTGATTCCTTTGTAGGCCTTTCTCCTTAGCTTCTAGATGGCTGTCTTCTCCAAACTTCATACAAGTTTAGTGGACACAGACACAGAAAACTTATACCATACAAAGTTTCAATGTACAATTCAGTGGTTATATCATTTACAAAATGATCACCTTGATAAATCTAGGACCCATTGACCCCATACATAGTTATTACAATCTTATTGACTACTAGAAGTCTGGTGCACGAAATCCTTGCATGGATAGGATCCCTAGACCTGGCCAGCAATTAGGGCTGATCGGGGCCTTCTGGCTGCCAGCCAGGCACTTCCTTCATTCTTAGCTTTTTATTATATAGGATATTCTCTTAGTGAGAACATCAACAGAAAGATAGAAAACATAATATTAGAATTAGAAAACATAAAAAATACCAGTCAGAAATAAAAAATATATTAACTGAAAAGAAGAATCAGGGAATCAGCAGTGAAGTAGATAAATTAGAGGATCAAATCAGAGATTTGGAAAATAAGGAAGCAAATAACACCCAATCATAACAGAAAAAAGAAGAAGAATCCAAAACAAAACAAAACAAAACAAAATGAGGATATACAGCCAACATTATACTCAATGGGCAAAAACTAAGACCATTTCCCCTAAGAACAGAAACAAGACAGGAATGCCCTCTTTCACCACTCTCGTTCAACATAGTTCTGGAAGTCCATAGTGATCAGATAAGAAGAAGAAATAAAAGGAATCCAAATTGAAAAAGAGGAAGTAAAACTCACATTATTAGCAAATGACATGATACTTCATAATGACATAGAGACCAAAAAAAAATAATAATAATACAAAAGATCAATAAAACCAAGATATCAAGGTGGTTCATTGAAAGGATAAACAAGATTGATGAACTGCTACCCAGGCTCACCAAGAAGCAAAGAGAGAGGACGCAAATAAACAAAATTAGAAATGAAAGAGGTGAAATAACAATAGACCCCACAGAAATACAAAGGATTATTAAAAAAAATACTATGAACAATGCTATTTCAACAAACTGGTCAACTTAGAAGAGATGGACATATTACTAGAAAAATACAAACTTCTAAAACTCAATCAGGAAGAATAAAAACATATGAATAAGCCAATAACTATGGAGAACTATGGAGGAAATTGAAGAAGTAATAAAAAAAACTTGCAGCAAACAAAAGCCCTGGGCCAAAAAGCTTCACAGGGGAGTTTTACCAAACATTCAAAGAACTAAAATCTATCCTCCTCAGACTATTACAATAAATTCAAGGGGAAGAGGAAGGCACACTTCCAAGCTTTTTCTATGAAGCCATAATTAGCCTAGTCCCCCAAAAAGATAAAGACATACAAAGAAAGAGAATTACAAGCCTGTATCTCTGATGAACATAGATGTTAAATCCTTAACAAAATCCTAGCAAATAGAATCCACCATTACATTAGAAGATCATACACCATGACCAAGTGAGATTTATTCCATGGATGCAAGGATGGCACAATATCTGCAAATCAATAAACATAATACATCACATAAACAAATTGAGAGACAAAAATCACATAATCATATCAATCGATGCAGAAAAGCATTTGACAAAATTCAACACCCTTTCTTGATAAAAACTCTCAGCAAAGTGGGAATAGAGGGATTATACCTC
>NW_005370572.1:729282-730146 GCF_000412655.1 Myotis brandtii | reverse complement strand
GGGATGCCCACTTTCACCACTCCTGTTCGATATAGTACTGGAAGTGCTAGCCATAGGGATCAGACAAGAAGAAGAAATAAAAGTATCCAAATAGGAAAAGAAGAAGTAAAGTTGTCATTATTTGCAGATGACATGATATTGTACATAGGAAACCCTAAAGGCTCCATATTAAAAACTACTAGATTTAATAAATGAATTTGACAACATAGCAGGATACAAAATTAACACCCAAAAATATATGGCATTTTTATACGTCAATAATGAGCTTACAGAAAGAGAAACAAATAAACAAACAAAAAGCAATCCTATTTACCATTGCAACAAAAAACTAAGATACCTAGGAATAAACTAAGCTAAGGAGGTAAAATACCTGTACTCAGAAAACTACAGCACACTGAGTTTAAGAAATAAACAAGTGGAAGAATATATCATGTTCATGGACTGGTAGAATCAACATAATTAAAATGTCCATACTAACCAAAGTAATCTATAAATTCAATGCAATCCCTACAGCATATTTCACAGACCTAGAACAAACTCTCCAAAACTTTATATGGAATAAAATAGACCCTGAATAGCCACAGCAATCTTAAGAAAGAAGAACAAAGTTAGAGGAATTACAACACCAGATATCAAGCTATATTACAAAACCACTGTTCTCAAAACAGCCTGGGGTACTGGTGCAAGAACAGACATATAGACCAATGGATAAGAACAGAGAACCCAGAAATCGACCCAAGCCATTATGCTCAATTAATATTTGACAAAGGAGGCAAGAGCATACAATGGAGTCAAGACAGTCTCTTCAATAAATGGTGTTGGGAAAATTGTACAGATACATGCAAAAAAAAATGAAACTAGATC
>NW_005370572.1:689566-729152 GCF_000412655.1 Myotis brandtii | reverse complement strand
AAAAGAAATAACTCTTACCATTTTCAACAACATGGATGGAACTGGAGAGCATTATGCTAAGTGAAATAAGCCAGTCAAAGAAAGATAAATATCACATGATCTCACTCATTTGTGGAATATAATGAACAAAAATATATCTAGAGACTTAGAAGCATGAACAGACCATCAGACCTTAGAGGGAAGGCAAAGGAGGGTGAGGGAGGGTGAGGTAAGAGGTCAACCAAAGGACTTGTATCCATGCATATGAGCATGACCAATGGACACAGACTATACAGGGTTGAGGGCATGTGCTGGGGAACGGGAACAAGTGGGGAGAGGTCAATGAGGGGAAAAGGAGGCATATGTTTTTAACTTTCAACAATAGATCCAGAGACATAGAAGCATGGAACAGACCATCAAACTTCGGAGGGACGACAGGGGAGGGTAAGTGGGAAGAGATCAACAATGAACTTGTATACAGACATGCATAACCCCTGGACACAGACAATGGGGTGGTGAGGGCCTGGGGTGGGGAATGTGAGAAGGCAGGAAGAGGTTAATGGGGAAAAAGGTGTACTTATGTAATACTTTCAATAATAAAGATGAAAATAAACAAAATATCACACTTATCCACTGCATTGAGGATAAGGTGATTGAACCTAATGACCAAAATAAATAAATAAAAATAAATACATAAATAAATAAATACATAAATACATAAATAAAGAAGGAAGGAAGGAATGAAGACAGAAAAAAAAGATAGTATAAGGACACTTGGGGACAACTTCAACATTCATATCATGGGGGTGTTAGAAGGAGTAGATAAAGAGCAAAATTAAAAAACTATGTGAAAAAAAAACCCTATGTGAAAAAATAATGACCTAAATTATCCCTAAGTTGGAGATGGAAATAGACACAGAAATACAGGAAGATCAGAGTCCCAAACAAGATGAACCTAAAGAGGCCAGCACTAAAACACATTATAATTAAAATGCCAAACGTTAAAGACAAATATAGAATCTTAAAAGCAGGAACAGAAAAACAGCTAGTTATCTATAAGGGAGCTCCCAAAATACTCTTAGATGATTTTTCAACAGAAATTCTGAAGGCCAAAAGGGATTTGCAAGAAATATTCAAATTTCCTTTCCTTATAAGGATACCAGTCATATTGGATTAGGGCATACTCCAATGCCTCATTTAACTTAATTATTTCTTTTTAAAAATCCTTGTAGGTGGTTTTTTTTTGGGGCGGGGTATTGTTTGTCTGGGTTGTTTTAACTATAAATCTACAAAGCATTTTGATCACTGTGTTTCTAAATTTACTGTTTGCAAGTGTCCATTTAAATTTCTACTTGAAAATAAGAATGACTTGGAATTGTGTATATTTTATTGTGGTGGTGATTTAAGGAACATTATGTCTCTGTTTCATAGACTCTGATCCTCTTATGACCTACAAGCAAACAAATAACACTTTCTAGATTATTGGTAACCTACATTATGGTTCCTGGGATTTTTGAGCTGAATTTTTGTGCAAATGTCTTCAGAGCTTAAACAAATAAGCAAATCAGTGCAGCTTGACTCAAAGGTAACAAATGGACCAGAGTTGCTTCTCTGTCTTTTAGGTTGCCCAGCCTTCTAAAAGGCAATACAATCTATAGTGGAATGGTCATCCATCATACCTGATTTACGTAACATCATATTTAATTATTTGGTTGGGTACTATCAAGAAAAATAATGTATTCAGGAAATACCAAGTTGATTCACATAGAACAAGCAAGCTCTGGTGTGTCAGCATTTGAGAGTACTTCTGCCATGACCATGTCGTGTGACTACCAGTTTTCCCTTTTCTTAAACGATCTCATTATAACAGTTATAATACCTTACATGTGTATATGACTCTGGTGCTTTTACAGACATTATCTCTTTTGATATATGTCAGTGATGATGTTATTATTGCCCTCATTTCATGGAGATTAAAAGCTCAGACTCTGAAATGAAATTGATGAGGATTTGAAAATAAAAATAAATAAAAACTCTCTCTCCAAATACAGTCAGATTCTCATATACTTTGAGGTTAGTTAGGATTTCAACATAATTTAGCCCATTATAAAAACATAAGACAAAAGTTTGAAACAATAATTGCATATCTAGAATTATAATACCTCCAAAAACTTTCCTTCAAAAGTGAAGGTAAAAATAGACATTTGAAGAGAAAAATTGAAAAATTTAGTCATCAGCAGGATAGCCATGATTAAAAAATTCTAAAGGAAATCCTCAGGCAAAATCAAAATAATCTTAGATCAAAGTAAAGAGAAGCAAGAAGAACTTAAGAGTAAAAGAAAGGGTAAACAGTAGAAAATTAAATAAATATTGACTGTAAATGAATATTGACTTTAATTTTGACTTCCAGCATTCAAAGTTTATATAGAATTAAAATATGTGATGGCAATAGCTCACAAATAAAACAGTGAAAAAAAGTTAAAATGTTCTAAGGTCCTTATATTACACAAGAAATGATAAAATATTTTTTTTTTAGTTTAATATATCAAGGATTCATGCTGTAATATTTAGAGTTATCACTGAATCAATTGGGATAGCATAACTAATAGGTCACAGTTTAGATAAATGCATATATAATATATGAAATGGTTTTCTATATTCAAACAACAATTTAAAATAAAATTTTAAAAACTACCACTTATAATAGCATCAAGCATCATTAGATTCCTGGGAATAAATAGGGTGAATGATGTGCTAGAACTCTACACAGAAAACTAAATATATTTTTGAGGGAAATTAAAGACCTTAATAAATGGAAAGATATAGTATGTTCAGAAATCAGATTATAAAGATAATCTTTCTCTGCAAACTGATCTATAGATTCCATATAATTCTATTCAACATCCAAATAGGTTTTGTGTTGTGAAAATTGATAAGAAAATCCTAAAATGGGTATAAAAATGCAAAGAGCCAAGAATACATGAGAAATCTTTGAATGTACAGAATAAAATTGAAAGACACACTATGTTGGATAAAAATATTATAAAATTACAATAAAAAATATAGTCTAAAATTGGTGTAAAGATAGACCAGTAATCAGATAAACAAAATAGAGGGTCCATAAATACACCTAGACATATCTACACCTATATAGTCCCTGACTGAGAACAAGTTTACACAATATTGCAGTGGGGAAAGCATGATCATTTCAATTAATCATAGTGGATTACTTCTATAGATGGGGCATAGTGACTATGCGGGGCATATGGAGGGCTTGGGACGCTGTTAGCGCCTCTCAATTATTTGCATATCTGAGTATGTTTGCCTTATGATAATTCACTGAGCAAAGCACTTATGATTTGTGTACTTTTGTGTTATATTCCCAGGATACATTTATTTTCAAACTGTTAAAATGAATGAACTAGAGCTACATTTAGCAACATGAATAAATCTTAGTAATATAACTCTAAGTGACAAAAAGGAAGTATCAGAAGACTCTATAGAGTATGACACTCTATTTAAACACTCAAAAACAAGGAAAATATATTATTTAAGGCCACATATATTTGAGTAAAAGCAACAAAATAAGCAAGGAAATGAAAAGTACACAAATTAGAAAAATTGTTGTCTTGGGGATAAATAGATAATGGAATATGGGAGTAGAACATAGTTTAGAAGTAATTTATTGATGATATCCTAGAACCTGAAGTTTGTGATGAGCATATGGATGTTTATTATTAAAATGGATAAATAAAAATATGTAAGAAATGGATACAATGCTAGAGATGATGGCATGTCATGAAATAAAGATTATGCTTAAATTTTATGCATTTGTAGACCAAATAAAAAATTAAAAAACTAAATATAGGTCAACTAATTCTGAAACTAGTAACTTGGATAGCAAAACTAGGCAAGATCATCAGTGACTTGATGGCCCCAAATTGTCTATTTTAGGCCTTAAGATGAGGAGCAGCACACTTTCCTCACTGTTCTACACCCAGTTCTAAGGAGAGGCGTGGCTAGCCAGATAAGCACAGTGCTTATAAATTTAGTCTCTAGAATTCAACTACCGAGGCCCAAATTCTGGATCTACCACTTAGCAGCTCTGGGCAGAGTACTTAAGTTCCCCAAGCTTCGTTTTTCTAGTTTGCAAAATATAGATAACCATAGTATATATTGCATATAGTAAAACACATTTTAGAAAAGACTAGAACAATATGGCACAGAGACAATAGTCAACAAAGATTAGCTCTTTTTATAGAAAGGCAAACCAAATTATGGAAGACATTTGTTTAGATCTAAGATCACATCTGGCTCCGAGTGGCCCTGTCTATTGATTTCCTATGACTTATTGTCATTTTTATCTGTGAATCATCTGATAATTTCTAATTCTTTTTTGTTGCTGTTAAACATATGGGATTCAGTTTGCAAATCATCTCCTCCTAACCACGGACCTTATTAGGCTCTCTTAGCACCAGCTCGCTGTTAAACAGGAGTTGAGAGTGAAAGGGGAAACTCGGTCTGACAGACCTTGTGGTGATGCGGCAGGAAGACGGAGTTTATTATGCAGTTTGGAGCGAGGTGGCAGATTACTGCTGGTTGGACGGCTACCTACACTAATCCAAGCCTCAAAGTAATTTTGGTTTCAGATATTTATTTTGAATTTACTACATGGTTAATGATGGGGGATGTTACATTTATTTTTTAAGCTGATAGTTATTCCTTCAAGCACATGATCAATGTCAAACAAATCATGTAGCTCCCCAAAAGGATATTGCTTATTTGAGGCTTTCCACTACCTGAGGCAGAAGGGAAAAGAATGGGATTAGGATCTAAAAGAGATTTGATGGCTGTCATTTCCACAATAGGAATGTTGACAAGGGGAATAAATAACGTCTGGAGAGCAACTTGTAAAACTGGGTTAAAAGAAGATCTGTATGGGCATGGCCGAGTCTGATGCTGCCTGCCAATCCGATTATATTTTATTAGTCAGCTGCACTGTATTCCGTGATTCAGTTTGTGGCTATCCAACGGGGTCACGAGCCGCAGTAGCTCATATTTCCTGAACATATTTTGGCAGAAATTGTGGATTGTTTTAAGAGAATGCCAACTAGTGTGAGAAATAAAGACAAAGGGCTTCTTTGTAGTTATTTAACATCATCCAACTACCAACCAAGGAGAGACAGGAGGCAGCCTCCTTTGTGAGACTGCAGTGCACACTCAGGTACATCAGAGACAAGGAATGTTCCCTCCATTAGAAAGCCATACTTCACATGCATAGGACTTACGCATATACAAATCTAGTTTCTCTGGGGAAAGCCACATTGCATTGTTTTGAGATCTCCACCCTAGGTTAATTCCAAGAGCCTCCCTTGGCTCTTGTTGGCACTTTTTCTATTTCTAAAAATGATGAACTCAGATCTTTTATTTTGCATCTTCCTTATTCCCATTCTGATCTTACTGTTTTCCAATTCTTTGACTTCTCTTTTTTTGTACCTAAGCAATATGTCCCCTCTACCTAAAACCTTTTGCAAATCCTGTGGGATCTTACTGTTTTCCAATTCTTTGACTTCTCTTTTTTGTACGTAAGCAATATGTCTCCTCCAGGTTTCACATATTTACCTACCCAATCTAGATCTCATCGCTGACCAATTTATTTACCTTCTTATTCATATTATCAATTCTTTTTCTCCCTTACTAGTAATCTTCTAGAACAACCGTCCAATCTTGGGTCAAGCTAACCATTTAGCTACTCTTTCTAATACTGAGGCTGCTCATGCTGCTGAGAAGATTGGTGATACCAGAAATGCACAACTTCCGTACCTAAAGCCTTTTGCAAATCCTGTGATCACTATGCAAGATTCTCCTCAAGTTCTTTCATAACATTTTGCCTGTAAACCCCCTCATATATATTCTAAAAAAATGATATTTTTCCTCCCAAAGAAATTAATAATGATCAGTATTCAATGTTTTCAATTTAGAACCTGCCTCCACTGACTTATCTATATGAGAAACAACTCAGCAATGTGATTCAGACCAGGATCATGGTGGGAGCCAAGCCTGGTTATACCATTGGTTATGTGTGTGACCTTCAGCAATTACATAACTTCTCTAATGTCTGGGTTTCCCACATACAAACGGATGAAAATACAGGTAATTTTGAGATTATTCTCAAGTAAGATAGTAAAAAAATCATATGCATACATATATAGAAAAGAGAGAACTGAGAATAGTGCTTCCAAGTTAGTGAATACTCAATAAATATTCACTATAAAATTAATTGCTATTGTTATATTTATACTTATTCCTGCCTCCTTCTCTCCTGTGTCAGAAAGATGTCTCTTGTTCTATCCAAAACTAATTTCTCTATTTTCTCATGCTTCATTGATACCACAGTCCATCAATTTTGCTTTTCTTATCCTATATTTTTCAGTCTCTCAGCACATAAACCAATTCATACACACACACGTGGACACACACACACACACACACACACACACACAGCAATCCTATCTCTGACCTTCTCTTTTCTCTTTACAGTTATGCTTCCATAACAACAGTTAAAACTCACTAGCTAATAGTTAACTAAAAACAGTTCTAGCAGATATACAAATAGTTATACTATTAGTTATATATGTAACTATTATGTATGCAAATATATAACTACTAGAGGCCCACTGTGTGAAATCGCGCAAAACCCAGATCCAGCTGCCTTGCTGTGCACGCAGCCCTGCCCACCTTGAAGACAGTTGTGGATCGAGATAAGAATAGTTTCCTGCTCTAACCTTTCCTTCTCAGGAGCACTTAAACTGACCTTCGTTGGAAGATGAGAATTGAACAGAGCAATACTTGCTTGTTCCCTGCTGAACGTCATGTGCCTTTTGGGGTTTGGTCATGACGTAGTGACGGCGTCACAGCCACGGGCTTTTTATGATATAGATTACATAACTATGACAATAATATATTGCAACTAATATAATATATGTAACTATTCTCCTGTTCAACTCCAATTCTATTGCTATACACACACAAAAATGACATTTGATAAAATAATCAATGACTTCCAAATTGTTATGTTCATACACATTTAATGCCACTCTCGGGTTACCACTTATTAAATGCGTGCCTAGCATGGTGTGATGCAGTTTTTTGTATATTTGCACATTTCATTCTCACAAGGATGCTAGGAGGTAGGCATCTTACTATTGTGTAGAGGAGGAGAGAGAAGCTCCTGGGTGTCACCTATCCAGTCACCCTTCATTCACTGAGTGAAAACTATTCAATAATCACTATTCCCGCTTTCCATGGAGCTCACAGTTTGGAGAGAGAGACCGTAAATTGTCTAACAAGCAACTTATACCAACTGAGGTAATAAAGAATTCCATGTTTGACAACAGCCGTGTTGGAAAGGGCAGGAGGACCTCTCTGAAGAGATGAAATCAAGCAGATAGCTGAAGGCTGGAACATGTCTGCGTAAAGCGGCGGTCCAGGAAAAGAAGAAGCTAGACAAGAGCTTCAGGAGCTGGAGTTTGGTTCAAGTTTTCCTAAATGACGCCAGGCAGGGTTAGCCATGGGTCTTCCTCTCCTATGACACTGTGCACCCATTTTCATGTAACTAGACCCTAAGCACCTGAGGTCAGGTGCGCAGCCCTCAGCACTTGCGTAGCATACAATAAATGATAATAAAGCAATGTTTATTGAACCAACTGCTGGAATTTTATCCTAATGGGGATTGCCCACATAATTTGAGGGCAGGAGACCGGGAATTTGATCATTTCAAGCAGGGTCTTCACATCCTGTGTGGTCACTACCTGGTCCTCAGTGTTCTTTTACCTGGTTGCTCAAATGAATTATGTGCAGTCAACTGCTGGTATTTGGAGATTAACGAGGCTGAGAAACTGAAGTCTATGTGCTATCTCAGTACAGTTTCAATATTTCCCTATCACTGCCAACTATTGGGTTTTTATATCAAAGAGACAGCAATTAGCATCAAAGTTTGGCTGATAAATTTTTTAAGAAATGGTAGACTTTTCTTCTGAGACTTATGAATATGCATGCGAGAAGCTGTTCTTCTTTCAGTGTGGCCTCCTGGAGAGAATACTAAACCAGAAGGTCAAAGCCCTGAGTTTCTTTGTTGGCTTTGCCACTCACTCCCTCGGTGACCTTGGACAAGTTGCTTAGCCACTCTGCAGGCAACTGTTTCTTTGTTGATAAAGATGTGAGTAATGATAGCTAAAGCAGCCTTCCATAGAGGGACGTTGTGAAGATTAATGAGACACTGTTTATAAGCCACTCTGAGCTCTCTGAAAGAAAGGTGCTGTGTAAATACAGAGTGCTGCTATTGCTATTCAACAACATCTTTACTGCAAGCTCTCTATACATTTTTCCAAACCTGGGAAGGGCAGTAAAGTCAGAATGTATGGATTATTTCACATGACATGTGCCAGTTTCAACCTCCGGTAAACTGTCCACTGAGTTTGCCTCTGTCCTATTTCCTATATGTATAACCTTTCTTTGAAGTAAAAAAAAAACACACAAAAAACCAGATATAACTTTTTAAAATTCAAATGATTTTAGAGGAAATAATCTTTAGTGGTCATCTGTGGAACATCTGTGGGAACCATGTAAGAACGAAAGCATAAGACCCTAATTTTCATGGTCAAGGGACAAAATGTGGGTAATGTTTCCTGAGTAATGATGATTTCAATCTAGCCCTTCATCCACCTCTTCCAGACCAATAATTGAGCAATGAATTGGAAACAAATTACCAGCCAGCTCTCAATTTTATTTCTTCTCCCTGAGCTTGAAGGTCCTTTAGTGGGAGGGGCAACAAGAAAGGAGATGGCGGGGGGAGTGTCAAGGATCATACTAACTCACTGATTGGACCCTGAATCATTAAGAGGTGACGCTACTGTGGTCGTACATACTAAAAAAGTGAGACTGACTGCTACTCCTTTCATTTGTATCCATTATACTTCAAATACTGTGTTTTCCAGAAATAGCTAGTCTTTTTAATGTGATACCTTAATATTCAGAATGTGTGGAATGTGGGAAAATTGATGTTCCTCTGAGAATCTCAATCTTGCATTAGTAGACTCTTTTGCATTTAATTTTGTCCCTTGTTTATATTAAAGGCAGAAGAGGTTTCTTTTGACGTGAGAAACTTTAAAATGTATGTAGGTAAAATCCTTTAGAGAACTCTGCTTTTCATCTGCTTATTAGGGCCTGTGGGAACAGCTCTTTCCCTGGATTTTAAATTTTCAGATGATACAACGTTGTTCTAAATACATTAGCCTTATGGATTATTTGTTTCTAGAAAGAACTGAAACAAGTAATCTTGTGAAAGCATGCAGTTGGAGTTATTGTATTAGCTTTTAAACACTACCAATTGTCCCCTAAGACATGTTACAATTTAGGAAATATGTTAAGCTGTTAAAAAGATTTCTAAGTTTTCTAAGAAAATGATAAAAAGAAATCTAGAAAACAACCCTATAATATTTTTTTTCTGTTTTTAATAAACACAGTTGTATGACTTTTTTCTTTACTATGGGTGTTTTATCTTTTGGAGTTCCCTGAATGGTATATTGTAGAGCAATACATTTCAAAATTATTGAAATTATTCTTAAAATTTAGAAAATATGAGGCATGATCTTTTTGTCCGTTCTATTTTTATACCACAGTTTCTCCCTGAAGGAGTAAGAATGAGCTGCTGTACATTTCAAGGACAGTGACAATGCACCAGTCACACCTGCATTTCAGGTCAGTAACAGAGAAACAAAGTAACATTCCTTCTTCTTTGATAACAATGGGGAGTTACAACTGGGACTGGGAGTTTTGAGTTTATCATTCCATTTAATCTTTCAAACACCCTCTAGTCCACTCTTTCTACTAGGATCACATCTTCTAATGTTGAAAGAAGGAAAGAAAGAGAGAGAAAGGGAAAGGAGGAGGGGAGGAGGGAGAAAGGGAAGGAGGAGGAGGGAAGGACAGAAGAATGAAGGAAGAAAATTGGGAAGAGAGAAAGGGAAGAAAAGAAAGGAAAGAACTATAGATCAGGCTATTTTATTCTTCTAGTTTTGCTATCAACATTAGAAAAGAGGAAACAATGCTGTTCACATCCTAATTCTCAGAACCTATAAATATGTGGCTTTTGTGGTGAAAAGGACTTGTTACATGTGATTAGATTAAGGATCATGAAATGAGATTATCGTGGATTATGCTGATGGGCCCAATGTAAGCACAGGTTCATTATAAAAAGGTGGTATTATAAGAATCAGAGACAGAGAAGATATAAGGACAGAAATAGAGCTCAGAAAAGAGAAAAATACTACGTTACTGGCTTTGAAGATGAAAGAAAGGCCAAGAAATGCATGTGGTTTCTAGAATCTGGAAAAAGCAAGGAACACAGGTCTACTGACATCTTGATTTTATCCCAGTGAAAATTATGTTGGATTTATGATCTCCAGGAATACAAAATAATAAATGTTTGTTGTTTGAAGCCACTAAATTTGTGGCAATCTCTTACAGCAGCAATGGAAAACTAATGCAGCGTTATATCGGTGATCTAGCCAGTGTCATTCCTGCTCAAAACGAGTGAGTGAGCAAGCAGTGTTCCAAGTGAACTATGAACAGGGGGCAGTGATCTCTACCTTGATCTTCATGCTGTAGAAGGAAGCAGGGTACCCATCCACAGAGCACACTGCCTAATGGCAGGGATTGAGAAAGTTGGCCAGCTTGCCCTGAGGAAGGAGCCCATCACACTCAGAAACTAAAATGGCACTCAGAAAACAACAAACCCCCTTCCCTAACTGCACTATACTCCTCAGATTTACATAATCTAAGTGACATTATACTGCTGCTCAGGTCTCACCTTGGGATTTTAAATATGATTGACATGACCGTAGCATTCTAGAAAATAACACAATAGGAAGCAAGAATATCTAATAGAAAGGCATAATGCAGTATGAGTGAACTGTGTGGGAGAAAATATGTTATTGAGTGAGAGAAGCAGATACTAAGAAAAAGAACCTCTAACAAAAACAAAAAGTATACATATGAAAAAGGCACAAGTACAAATTTCTAAAATATTTACAGACTCAACAAAATCAATTTTTGGTTGACTCCCAAAGTATTTAGGTGTTGCTAAATAACTTTAACAAATTTCCACTAAAAATAATATCCCAAATTGCTGTATCAAATTTTACATCAGTCCCCTGAAAACTCTGTGTGAATACTTCATAAATACCATTTATAATCAGAAGGAATTCAGGATGATACAGAAGAAAGAGCACAAGATTTAGAAGAAAGAGGATTCCACTTAAAACCAGCATTTTTTTAAATAAAAAATACCCTGGAGCCTTGGCCCTGTGTCTTTGGACAAGCTATAACTTTTCTGAGCCTCAGTTTTCTCATCTATAGAATGAGAATAGCAATCTATCTCCCATGAAGGAGAGGTTAAGAGGATAATAATAAATAACATTTACAATCTACCTTTTAAAGTCTGACCCAGAAACCACTTACTTTTCCTTTAGAAAAATCTTTAGAGGTCAACAGGGAGAATTTCACTAGATCACAGTAAGATAAGTCAGGGGGGCAGGTGCAGGCCTCAGAAATTAGACCTATTCACTGAGTCAAGATGGGAAACAGAGAGAAGTGACCTGGATGTGAAGGCCCAAGGGCTGTGCTATTTGAGATGCTAAGCATTGTTGGCAAGAGGTCTTGTCCTCATGCCCAGTTTCCAGGCCTGTAACTGACGACATGGAATCTAAGTTGATATGAGTTTGGTGGTTTCCATAGGCAGGATGAGAATAATGTAGAATTGCTACCCCTTAGGACAGAGTACCAATCAGGACACAAGGCAAAAACCAGGCAACTTCCCAGAAAAAAAATTGAGAAACAAGGACCAAGGTCAACCCTTATTTATACAAACAGGGGCATTTCTAAGGGATATGAGGGTGGGATCAGAGTTCAGGAACTAAATGGAAACTCATTTATATCAGGGTCAGAATAGCAAGTAGGGGATCTTAAATCAGGGGAGAAACCTTCTGTCTCTGGCCAGGACTAGTCTAAACAACAGGGAAAAGGATCCTGTCTACAGGTAAGATCAAAGAAAATTTGTACTAAGCAGAATTAAACAAATAGGGGAGAGAGATTAAACTCAATTCCATTGAAACAAGAGGTGGGAGAGTTTGAAGCACTGGGGTGGGCTAGGGCAGTGATGGTGAACCTTTTGAGCTCGGCGTGTCAGCATTTTGAAAAACCCTAACTTAACTCTGGTGCCGTGTCACATATACAAATTTTTTGATATTTGCAACCATAGTAAAACAAAGATTTATATTTTTGATATTTATTTTATATATGTAAATACCATTTAACAAAGAAAAATCAACCAAAAAAATGAGTTCGTGTGTCACCTCTGACAAGCGTGTCATAGGTTCGCCATCACTGGGCTAGGGGGAAAGTACTATGAACATTAGCAGGGAGGTTGACCCATGTGATTAGGCAATCTGTGTTTGCTATTTGGAGCCTATGGAAATCAGGCTCCTGTACTCCCACAGATAGGAAGATAGAGGTGCTACCTTTCTTGATGACTACATTTCAAAGGGATGGCTCCCAGGTCCTGGAGAAAGACATCCATGGATTATAAAACTGGCAAGAGCCTGGGATAAATTTTAATACTCAAAGGGACAGAGAAAATTTATAATTGCAAATTTATAAAGTAAATGCTCTAAGAAAAAGGAGGTCAAGTGCTTACTGTCAGGAAGAAGTCTGTCCAAAACTAAGTCAAATGAGGGAAATGTTAAGACCTTTTTAGTCAGAAGAGAATAAATAGTTATAGGAACTTTTAAATACAGTTCCCCCAAGGACCTGAATAATACCCAGTTCTAACATTCTAACATGTGGATTAAAAACCAAAGTGGCCTTTCCAGTGTGTGGTACTCAGTGGCAGAACAAAGACTAAACACATAAGTCATGGCTCCCCTTTGTCTTCTACAAAGAACTACCCTGCTACCTTTAGAAGGTTTCTTAAATTTTCTATTCTCAAGTCACATCATTCTAAGGGTAAAATGGGCCCACTTAACACATTTCCAGGCCTTAATTCTTCCAACTGGGAAACCTGTGGAACTCCTTTCATTCCTTCAATTCCACCAGCTATTTCTGGGGGCCCCTGGGGATCCGTTATGGGTACTCACCAACAAATCCTTGGAGCTCCAAAGAGGCCACTCCCACTCTCCTTCCCTCCTGCTCTGACCCTCTGTGGTGATTGCTCCACTGAGCCCTTGTTCATGGTCTTGCTGGAGGTCCCTGTCAAGGAAAGTCTGAGCCAATGTCATCCTTTGCTCCAGTGTCTGGCACCACCTGGCTCTGCTGGCTCTGCTCTGGCTGTTGCTGGAGCCGTGCGTGATGGAGACTGTCACAAATAAAGAGGCAGCCCTAGCTGGTTTGGCTCACTGGATAGAGCGTTGGCCTGCAGACTCAAGGGTCCCAGGTTCGATTCCGACCAAGGGCATGTACCTTGGTTGCAGGCACATCCCCAGTAGGAGGTGTGCAGGAGGCAGCTGATAGATGCTTCTCTCTCATCGATGTTTCTAACTCTCTATGCCTCTCCCTTCCTCTCTGTAAAAAATCAATAAAATATAATAAAAAATAAATAAATAAAAATAAAGAGGCAGACCCAGCTTTCACTGCACCTGGGGTCATGGTGGAAATGATGTGCTGGAGCCCAAGGTGTTCATATGTCCAATGCCCAAGGGGACGCAATGCCCCAGTTTCAATGTAATCCAAGATACTTTAGATTTCCAATGTCTCCAGCAAGTTTGTGGGAAAACAGCTTATTCAGTTTATTCTAATAATTCTCCCCTTTCTAGGTCTCAAGGACATGGAGGTGGGTGAACTCACTTGAGAAATGAGTGACAATGTGCTCTATTAAGATATACCCTGTTTTTTAATGGCTGAGATACTTTATTGAGCCAAAGTGAATATGTGAGTTTCACTCCTCTTAAGATGGGACCTTTCCCAAGAGGATACTCAGTCCCTCTGTGAGAGTGAACCAGCCGTCTTTTCTGTCAAAGAAAGGAGCTCACCGCCATCTTAGGCTCCACCATTTTTATATGACCTTCAGATTCTCAGGGGGCCATCGTCTTACCCCTCCCCTTCCTCTGAATTAGCCAATCATGCAATAATGTGAATCCGAGCTCTGAGCTCTGGCCAATCAAGTCAGAGTCAGAGTGAGGGTCAGGGCAGACCGCATCCGGGAATAAAACCCCAATGGAATTCCCGTTGGGAGTGCTTTGCCCATGATTTCCAAGCCGGCAAATGCGCCCTGCTGCAGAAGGAAATTTGCCTTGGCGATCCAGTTCCTTTGGAAGCATTCAGGAAGAATTTTTAAAATTTTTGTCTCATTCCCGTGACACCATCGATAAGCATTTCTAACACCTCATAGGAATAAACATTTCCAGGGCCTGACCCACAGGTCTTCCTTGCTTACTCAGACAAATCTAATTGCCAGTGGTATTCTCAGTCTACACCTAAAGGGTAGCTAGAGGCTCAGGATAAATACAGCCTGCTGGCTGGAAGAATAGAAAGAAAATCCTCTTTTGCCACACAATTATTGACTATTTGGTTAAGTTTAGTCTCCAGAATTCAGTATAAACTTCCATTTGGGCACTATTCTATTCAGTCAAGTAGGTAATTTTATTTTATTTATTTTATTTTTTAAAATTTATTTAAAAAATTTTTTTTCTTCAAATAGGTAATTTTAATTGGAAGAATGTAAAGTGCTTTTACATGCTACTCAATACATCTGTTCTTGCTTTGAGTTTTGGGAGAAAAAAAGGTGTCCTATTAACATTTGTCTTTTTCTAAAATGTGTCCTTTTGCAAAAAGTTGCCATATTTTCTTAGAAGATTAGTTCTCATCAATTTGGGGACAAAGAGAGAAACCTTACAGGCAGAACAGATAGAGGAGCCCATGCCTTTCAGAGAGAAGTGTTAAGGAGCTCATGGACTGTGCATGATCTCTTTCCCTCAGACAGTTGAACTGGATTCTCACCTGTTTGAAGTACAGGTCACTAGCCTGGATGAAAGAATCACAGAATGGGATTTTTTTCCTCCTTATATGGAGGAAAATGTATCCTGAAAGAAATATACTTTTATCTTTAACTAAGCACTGTTTTTAGTTGTTATTAAGAATGAAATAATGGCTTGAGGGTGAGTTACTTTTCTATAGACGTTGAAAAGACTATTGAAAATAATCACTGGATGATACACTTGTTAATCAGGTATCTCCAATGCCTCCAACAATGCCTATAACATAGTATGTTTTCAAAAAAATATTAAATGAATGCTTGGATAAGTGAATAAATTTCAGGATTTATAAGGAGATGTAGCTGTTTTCATTGAAAAAGATCCAAAGCCTGGGGTCAGCTCTGGATTCTGTTTTGTTTCTTTACTTTTCTCATCTGGAGCTGGTTAAATAATATCTAGGACCTTACACACATCTTCCAAATTCTTCTGTTTTTATGTGTGTGTTTTTAATCTGTAAAGTGCGAGTTTGGACAAGAAAGCTGGATTCCATCAAGTTCTGTAAGACTGAAATTTTCAGTTGCTAGGCTTATTGGTACTAATGACCCCAAATTAGCAAATCTCTCCTTTAAAAAAAGGAAAAAAAAAAAAAAAGCAAGCTGCAAGTTGCCTCAGGTCCACTAGGGGGCAGGTAGGTATTGACTCACATCTGTGGTTAAGAATGACTAGCAATACAAAACAATACCACATGAGTTACTATGGCACAGAAATGCAAGTTGTGCAACACTTAACACTTGAACATCACAAAATATTTTACAAGGAGAAAATATTGACCCTATTTGGCAAAAAAAAACAGAGACTGTAGTATATTCTGAGCAAATTACTTGCTTGAAAGCACAGAAATTTCACCAAATATCATGTCGCTTAAGTTTTGAACATGGACCACCACTTGGCTGAATTACATAATGGTGTAATCTGAAAGTTGTCTGGAAACCTGGAGGTTGTTTCACCCAATAGGTAAGATAGACTAACTCATCTGTTTCAAATCCCCAACTCTGTCTGTCACAGAGCAGGCGGAGGAACCAAGCTGGAGATGCCCTTCAGGGTGACTTCCTTTGGAAGCATTCAGGAAGAATTTTTAAAATCCAAGAAGAAAATATCTTGAAAAATGTGGCTGCTGGTGGTACTGTCTCTTGCAAGTTGACATCATCAATCAACCAACAGTGAAGGAGATCTGTCAGATTCCGGCAGCATGAGGGACAAGAGAAATAGTCAGACACCTGACAAATGGAGAACCGCTCCACAGCACAGCTGGAGCCTCACTGCTGTTATTGGAGGGGAAGGTGGGAAAAATTTAATGGGGAGTGGGGAGGAAAAGAGAGGGTGTTCAGAAAAAGAAACATCAATTAAAATGTGCCTGATTCATAATTTTCTCGATTTCTCGGCAGAATGACTTTATGCCCTGCCTTATGCATTGTGCACGGCTACCTCAGATTTCATTTTTCAGCTATTATTCATACTTTGCTTTGGTGTTTCTGAATGTATTCTTCCTCACAGTAACTGTTGACAGGTCCAGCCCTGGAACCATCTGGCTCCTGAAGTAATGAGACCAAATGAAATGGAGCTTGAAGAAATTAACATTCCTTTTTTAATCTATTAATAACTGAAAAGTGTTGATTTCGGTGACAGCTAGATACTTTATTATGAGGCATATTGGTTAATTAAGAGCATCATAATGAAGGTTATAGGAACGCATATCCCTCCACAAATACACATATTTTTAATAAGCATAATTTGATTCTTCTCACAGGCTCAAAAAAAAAAGTCAGTGAAAATGTTATGCACAAAGAAAGTCTCAACAAAGAATAAACAGACAATTTTGTATGTATGGACCACAGTTACTGTTGTTTTATTATGTTAAATGTACCTATGTATATTCAATACAGCTGCTGCATATCAATAGAAATTGAAAATTTATTTCAACTCCATCACTATACTGTCCCATGATTCTTCTCTGATCTAGTTCAGATGATGTCTGTAACTTTGTAGGGTCCTTATAGGGTAGTGGTGGGGTATCATAACTTTGCCAAAATTGAAAATGCACAGACTTTGATATTTAGATCACAGACAATATTTCTTTTCTCTCTTTTGATATTTGCAAACATTTTCCTTTGGCCCATAAAAATTTTACAAAATCTCTACCTTTCACACAGACCTGTCATTAATAATAGATTGGGTGCTGTATCTTTTTCTCGCCTCTCCCTCACATTGAGCTCAGAGAAGTTCTGGGTGTCTTGCTGTAGTGTTGATATGCAGGCACAGTTAGTCCAAGAATTTGCTCATAGATTTCATGAAGAAGTTTTATTTTTCCTAGGTATACAGTCTTCTCGTTCAATTTTAGTTAACATACATATGTACTTTTAGGGAAGTTGCATATCATTTTTCTTTCTGACTGGTATCCCATTATAAACACACACAAGTAAACTCCCAATATTTTCTCTACTGGGAATATGAAATGATTTTTGTGTGTATGGATATTATCATTGCACACATTTGCTGCACTGTTTCCTTCTCATTCTCCCTTTCATTTTGCCATTGTCTCTCCTCTAGCTATCCAAGAAATCCCTATGGAATAGCTGCTTTGTCTCTCTTGCTTTTTTTATTCACAGGACATACCATATAAAATTGAGTAGAAAAAAAGGTCTAGATAACTCAGGAAAAAAACTGGCTAATGTCCCTAGCTGGTTTGGCCTTGTGGATAGAGCATCGGCCTGCAGACTCAAGGGTCCCATGTTCAATTCTGGTCAAGGGCATGTACCTTGGTTGCAGGCACATCCCCAGTAGGGGGTGTGCAGGAGGCAGCTGATTGATGTTTCTCTCTCATTGATGTTTCTAACTCTCTATATCTCTCTCCCTTCCTCTCTGTAAAAAATTAATAAAATATATTTTTAAAAAAACTGGCTAATGACAATCAGGGTTGGGTTTTTCTACTTTTGCCTCAATTATAGTTTGGTTGTCAACATTAAAAAATTACTCAATCAGGACCAGATCTTTGGTATAAATATTGTCTTTATGAGCAGAGCGAATGTATATCCTCTTGGTTTTCCAATTCTCTTTGTTAAATTTGGTCTCCATTTAACCAATTCCTTCTCACTATACTTTCTGAAACCTTCTCTCCAACTCCTCCTCGCCCCCTCCCCCCCGCCCCGCCCCATCCTTTGTATTGTTGATGCCAGGCGGTGTCAGTGCCTTTGTAACATTGTGTTCTCAGGAGGTGTATGGGGAACACACTTCCTCATTTTGTGATAAGCATTTCAGCTAGTCTCTGAAGACTACTTATTTCTGATGGAGAAATAATTCTGTTTTTGAAAATACAGTTAAATTACATTATTAAGCACAATATTAGAGTCAACTTTAGTAGCTATAGAGCACATTGGCTGGCCTTCTAAAATTCTGAACTAGAGCTCTGTGTCTCAGGATAACTAGGCTGAAGAACTAGAAACAGATTCAAGGGCCATCCTTATCTTCTGTGGCCACAGTGAGGCCTGCTTCCAAAGCCAGGGCAGAGAATTCTGTACCTCACAGTCTAAGTTAGGGGCCAGAAAACTCATGGCAAAGTCAAGAACCATGATAGCTGGGTCAAGGTCATTCTTAGTACAGTTGGCACCAAGAATTGGAATAAGTGTGCTTAATTATTCTTTGAGAAGATTGTGCTCAATTATTCTTTCCAAAGATTGGTGATTTAAAAAGGAAGAAAGATTGGTGATAAAAAAGGAAGAAAGAAAACTTTGCTGGAGAAAGCTTTATTTAAATCAGTGATGCCCCCCGCGCCAACACACACACACACACACACACACACACACACACACCACCTGATTCAATGGCAGAGAATTGACTTCAGGGAATGATAAAAAGCTGTTCCTTTCTTCATTTTAGTTATGCTGTTCTAACTCACTCTGGATATATTTTTTAATCCTTATCCCAGGATATATTTTTATTGATTTTAGAGAGAGGAAGGGGGGAGAGAGAGAGGGTGGTTGTCATACACACCCCAAAAGGGGATCAAACCTGCAACTTGGGTATGTGCTCTGCCTGGGAATCAAACCCAGCACCTTTTGGTGTATGGGACGACTCTCCAACCAACTGAGTCACACTGGCCAGGGCACTCTGGATATATTAAATGCATTTACAAAGATTATTATTGAGAGGGTATAAAACTTCAGCATCAGGCTCAACTCCCTATCTCTAGGACTTTTCCAGGCTTTTCCTCCTCATTTTTCTATTACTACCAGCAAATACTTGAGACCTTCTTGACTTGCCTATTTTTTAGCTGTCACTCTTGCTCCCAGCTTCTTCCTTCTTTCTCCAGATAGCTAAGCCCTGACAATCCATGTGGACCCCTTTCTCTGGCTTGAACCCCCAGTACTACTCTTCAGCCAATATTTTTCTTCTAGCACCACATGCACTACAGCTGAGGCTAAGAAACATTTCTGTCATGGAATTCTTCTTGCAAAGATTTATACCTACCCCCCCCACTGGGCAGCAGAATCAGATAGCAGTCTCTATAGATCTGCTTAAAATGTTACTTTATAGCCCTAACTGGTTTGGTTCAGTGGATAGAGCATCGGCCTAAGGACTGAAGGGTCCCAGGTTCAATTCCGGTCAAGGGCATGTACCTTGGTTGCGGGCACATCCCCAGTAGGGGGTGTGTAGGAGGCAGCTGATCGATGTTTCTCTCTCATCGATGCTTCTAACTCTCTATCCCTCTCCCTTCCTCTCTGTAAAAAATCAATAAGAATATATTTTAAAAAAACTGAAAAAAAACCAAAATGTTCAATCCTGTAGAGAATTTTAAAAAAAGTTACTTTACAATTTGTTTAGATCTTTAAGAATATAAGAATCATGTAGAGAACATAGGCTTTTATAGGACTTGCAGATGGCTTGGGACACATGGTGAAACACCAATGTATTCCTATAAATGTTTTCCTTATTGTCAAAGGTTAAATAGCAACATGGGCCATTCCATTTTGTTAAAGGTGAAAGTCTGCTAGTATTAGTATAAAAAAATTGGAATTGTCTATAATATAAAAATAGAATGATGGTTAAGTTAAGCCTATAAAATTTGCCAAATCCAAGCTAAGAAATTTGGGACCAACATATTTAGAACCAATACATGACTATAAAACCATGTGGATTTATTATGACATGCCAAATAATTATCTGAGAATTAGAGCAACACTCCTTAAACAGGTGAAATATAACCAATGCTATTTAAATGAAGCCTGAAAATACTAGTAGAACTATCTGGAACTTAGATAAATTAAGTTTTTGTCCCATATTGCAACTTTGATTTTTCTTAAAGCATTTTACTCTTCTTATAAAATAAAAGATATGCTCTAATGAGTAATTTGAATTACAAAAAGAATATAAAATAGTCTTGACATAACACTAATTTACTCAATGGCCAGAATATTTTTACTTCTTATTTTTACCTTTTTATAAAATGGAATATATTGTATGTATTCACTAATTGAAATATGGGAAAGGCCAACAAAGTTAGTTGATGTGTCACTTTTAAGTACTTGCTGTAAGTTCAATTATCTAAATAGGTAATGTTAAAGTGAAATTATCCTTTTTCCTGTATTAATGATTTTTCTATATAATATGAAGAGTGTAATGAAGGAAATAATTTTTCCTTTCAATTAGAAAATGATTCCCCCTATGAACTGGTTTTACTATGATTTGTCCTTCTTTCACAAAGTTACTTTTGGTTCAGTTACCTCAACCTCAAATGAATGATGTAGCATTATGTCCAGAGCTAATTAGGTTTTGTTGTACTTGAAACCTTATGATGGCCCTGGCTGGTGTGGTTCAGTTGGTTGGGCATTGCCTTGTGCACCTAAAGGTTGCCAGTTAGATTTTCCACCAGGGCACATGCCCCGTTGGGGGTTCTGTGTGCAGGAGACAGCCAATCAATGTGTTGACTCTGCTCGCAGGAGGCAGCCAATCAATTTGCTCTTAAATTTGTGTTTCTCTCTTTCCCTCTCCCTTCCTCTCGCTCTCTAAATTAAGAAAAATAAAATAGAATAAAAACCTTTATGATGCATAAGAATCACTTATTTTCTAAAGGAAAACCAGAAGTCTCTCATTTTATACTAACATATACAAATCATTTGTGTCAGGATTTAAAAACAGAAGGTGAGACCTTGAGTGTGATCAACTGATGAATGGAAGCACAAAATGTGTGTGTGTGTATATATATATATATATAGCTAATATGCTAAGTGTCCCTCCACCTGTCCAACCGGTCGTTATGACGTGCACTGACCACCCGGGGGCAGACACTCAACACAGTAGCTGCTGAGCTTCAGTGACTTGGCAGCACCAGTTCTCGGGTGATGCAACCTGAAACCAGAGAGGAGGGAGCCCGATTCCTTGTGGGGCCACGTGATTCTACCTTCAGCCATGGTTATGTTGTTGCTGGAGCATTGTGGGCCCTGAATCCAGTTTACTGCACACTTGCTTTTGCGTTCCACACCCTGTATGACAGCAACTTTGCAGAGTACCCTCCCGCACTTTAGGACCCCTTGGGAGATGTCAGAGAGCTGGTTTCGGAGCAATTACCACAGGCCAAGCTGAGGGACCCTACCTACTGGAGGGACCCCACTCATTCTGCAGATGCCAGGGAGGGACTAAGGGAGGTTGGCTCCAGGGTGTGTCCAGCCTGTCTTACCCAGTCCCGCCCCACTGGCCACCTTCTAATTAATTTCCTTTCAATGTGCACGAATCTGTGCACTGGGTCACTAGTCATGAGATAAGAGACTCTCCATATAAAAAAGGACACAATTGTGGAGAAGCTGGCTGAGTAGTAGGCTCACTATGCAGCCCCTCTGAAGTAGTGGTGTAAGTAGGCAAATAGGAGTTTTTCAGGGAATCTGGGAGGATGGGCAAGTCCAGATTTGGTGGGACAGGAAGGAGGCTTGTGGAGAGGTCCATTCCCACACAGGGAAGCCTGCTGCCTCTGCTTCTTGCAGAGGACGTG
Organism: Myotis brandtii; assembly: GCF_000412655.1. Lineage (NCBI taxonomy): Eukaryota > Metazoa > Chordata > Mammalia > Chiroptera > Vespertilionidae > Myotis > Myotis brandtii. The sequence continues at coordinate 707,108 of NW_005370572.1, read as the reverse complement.
GTGCCCCTGGTGCAGTGAGAGAGTGAGAACAAGCTAAGTCTGCCAGGGGCTCTGCATGCCCATCTCCCAGGCTGCCTTCTAGCATGCCGACCTACAGAACCAGGTGACTGATGCTTTTTCCCCACTCCTGAATTTTACATGAATTTCTCATTTGGACTACTAACTAAAAAAATAAAAAATAATAAAAACATAGCAAAGAGGATTCTGGGAAATGTAGTTCAGATTAGCCCTGTAGATACAATACAAACCACCACAGTCACATAAACCTATATGGTTTACTGAATATTGTGTGAAAGTATCATGGGAGATGCAAAATACATAGCCCGTGTTTATGAGGAGGACGTCATTTCAGAGGGACAAAGTGGTCCATTCAACAATGCAAGATGGCAATTCCCACAAAGTGTCAGAAAAAAAATGCTACAGCCAAAAATTAAAAATGCTGAAAAAATTGCCTTAAAAATAATGTTTTTCATATTAGTTTTGTTTCCTATTTCCTACTTTCATTTTCTATTAGCTTTGAAAAATTCTATGTAGTGAAATAAAAGAGAAAGACTATAATATGCATAGAGATATGAATAGCTTGCCTTTGTTCATTTATTAGAAGTAAAGAATTCATATTTTTTATGGTTTCAGAATAACCTTTGCTATATCACATTTGCAGAACATATGCTCTTTGAATAAATGTGAACCCATTTTGTTGAAACAATAATGTTTTTTCTAAGTTTAAAACCTTTTCATTGGTATCCAAGAGAAACACACTAAGCACTATAGAGCAAACTGCATTGAAATCTGTTCTATTTACCAGATGTGTAATTTCCAAGGCTCTCCCTTCTTACAAGCACCTCGAGGGAGAGACACATCTTTTGAGAGAGAAAAGATCAGTTTGAATGATAATGAGGCTTGCAAAGAGAGACCTTTACCTTTTTCACACAATGGGACAGAAATCTTTTTTTTTAAAAATATCACTTCAGAACACCCATTAGCTATAATAGGAATTATAGGTCCATCAAGAGAATATACCCTATGGATTAGGCAGCAAAGGTCTCCCTCTTTGAGCTTCATTATTATTACAAAAGCCTCATTCATACCAGGCTAATGGGAGGTAGAAGCATGCTTCATAGAATAGATCTCATGGGATGGAGTCCCATTCGGCTAGTTTCTAATTCATACATATATGGAAAGAGAGCGATTCTTGCTGTGTTTTCATTTAGACTGGTCCCCTTGCTACTTTTCGTCTTCATCACTATCACCCTCTGCTCTCATCCTCTCTCACTTAGAAGGACCAAAATGAAGGGTTCCACCTGTGGTCCTAGGAAAGCCCCCTAGACTTGCCAAATACAGCATGTCTATCCTGGGCTCTATGGACTACTCTCTGTACCTAAGAAAATTAGCCCCCAAGATATATTTGCAGGTTAGATCCAGGAGCAGAATGACCTCCTGAATATTTCAAGTTTTGGAGAACTCCTTCACAGAACAAAAAAATCTTAGTATTACACTTTAGTTGGATTGAGAATTTGTTGACATTATTTATCACAATGTGGAAATCAGTTTGGAAGCATTTCCAAATGACCCTCAGGAGAATAAAATTCTCTCTTCTCTTTTGGGTCCTGAAGGGAGAGTTCAAAGTTACTCCTCTCATGTAACCACAGCCCAGGCACCTTGTGGAAAGTGAAGATGGTGAAATATTTTGGTACATAGAGAACTTTAGGATGGGATGTTTATATATCCTAGAATTATTTTACCAAGTAAAACTGTTTCTTTTCTTTCCTTTAATCTCAAAGTAAACATCTCCGGGATCAGTGATGTATAGTAACAGTGAAGAGGAATCAGCTGGAAAGAGCATATCAGAGAGACAGTCAAACTCACAGCACCAATTGGGAGCACAGAGGCCTGAAACACCTGCACTTAGAAAGAAAAACAAATATGTGCTTATTGGTATAAAAGTATTAGCTTGTCTGACAGGGTTTACTAACTGGCCTATAACATGAGACTGGCAGTGCATTTTGCTGTGTTCTCATTGACTAACTTTTTTTTACCTGCTTTATATTTTTGAGTCTATTTGCTATGAGGCCATCAAAACAAAGGCTTCTGATCTAAACAAATAATAGCCATAACTCAGGCTGGGGGAGATCTCCTGGGTTTTTCTCTGAGTGTGCATGCTACACAAGAAAATTCTGTTTCCAAAGATCAGAAAGAAGATGCATATTTATGTTGCATGCATTCATGTGTGTCTATAAATAAACAAATACTATTAATATATTTTATGGGTAAAGAAGGAAATTTTTCCACTTAATATTTTTATTTCAGTACCTTTCCCTTTTACTACTTGAACACTCATTGTGCTTCCTTTAATGGGGCCACATTCAACTAGAAACACTCCATCCTTTGCTGACGTGAAGTTAGAAGGGTCCTCAACAGGTCATCAGAGCTATTTCTTTCCTAGTTATTATTTTCAAATTATCATTACTCCTTGTTAGCCTTAGGTGGGCTTCTTACAGTTTCAATCTCCATAGGGATGGGGGGGACTAGTTGTATACCACAGTTCTAATGAATCTATCTTAAAGTCCATGATTTTGCAAGCTAACGTTTACTCTTCAATCTATTAAATAATGTAGGTGGTGTTGTTTTTTCACGTTTGTCTTATAAAACTGACTTCCAATCATTTTTCTTCAGATTCTCCACCTCCTCATTGAGTCAGAAAACAGAATCAGAATCATTGCTTTAAAATGGGTCAGAATACAGATGAATCTAAAAGAGGATCATCCCCAAAGAGACCTTGAGGATTCAATCATTTTATTATAGGAAGAGTTCTGGTAGGAGAGTAGTCTAGAGTCCTGGGTGCAAACTGACACACTGCAATTGGAATTCAAACGGATTTATTTTTATTTCTACCACTTTTTAATATAATGGTTGCATTTTAGTGCATCTTAATAGAGCATGCACACTCTCAATCTCCACAAGGCTCACCTCTCCCAAATTTCTTATATCAGATTCTGTTACTTTCCTACTCTCAGAATCTGAGTTTGATATCTAAAAATATTGCAATAATATGGACTCAGGCTCAATTTGTGGTCTTCCATTAATTTTTTTAAGTCATACACAGCAGCCTTTTTCAACATTATTTCTCTGTATTTGTCTGCTCAGGCTGTTCTCACAAAATAGTGCAGACAAGGTGGTTTAAATAAGAGACATTTATATTCTCACATTCTGCAGTCTGCAATTCCATGACCAAGGTGTGGCAAGTTTGGTTTCTGATAAGAGCTCGCCTCTGGTTTGTAGATGGGTTACCTTTTCACTGTGTCTTCACATGGTCTTTCCTCTGTGCCCATGCAGAGAAAGAGCCCTATAGTCTCTATTACTTTTCTCATAAGGACATTAGTTCCATCAAACTAGGATGCCCCCCTTATGATCTCATTTAACCATAATTTGTCCCTCAAGACACTATCTCCAAATATAGTCACTTCAGGAGTTAGGGCTTCAATGCAGGAATTTGGAGAGGAACACAACCCAGTCCATAAAACTCTTTATGTAGCTTAAAGACTATTCTCTTTGTGCCACCATTAGGTCATAAACGAATGTGTCACAAATAGACTCTTGTTAGGATTACCATGACCAAAGCATGTCCTTGAACTGTGGACAGAAAGGTGACTAGCATTTGTTTAATGACAGATATTCTGAAAGATCCATTAGCATGAACTTTTTGTCTGAGATTTCTATGTTTACTCTCTAGTTAACCCTTAGGATAGTTGAATTATTGTTGAGCAAATATGCATCCCCACCCCCTACTCCTGTGGGTAGAATATACTCCCCTGCCCATTGAGTTTGCTTTGGCAATGGGATATTAGCAGACATGATATAAGTAAGGGTTTGAAGCATGTTTGTACTTAGGGGCTTGCTGTCTCATCTTTCATCCATTGCCGTAAGGATAACATGAAAAGAACATGTTGGTCCAAAGAGGATGAAAAGCATGTGGAGGAGACATGGGCTTGACCTGCATCTCAGAGCCAAGGCCAACCAAGCCTAGCCTTGATCAACCTAACCCCAACTGATGCAAACACCCACAAGAATTAATAGAATTATAATTATGTGCAACTAAGTTCTGAGAGTTTCTCCCTTAGGTAGTGGTAATTAACTAATATAGGTATTCATATCCTCAGTTGGGGTTCTTCATAAAATATAAACCTAAAATATGTGTCACAAGCTTAGGGTTTGGCAGTGGGGGATAAGGAAACTATTATAAAAGACTAGATGAATAGTGAGAAAAATAGGAACATGAGAAAATGGTTACCTATTTATACAGCAACACAATTTTGGTTAAAATCATCTGAAATAACCTAGAAGAAATTACATACAATGACCTTGTCTTATTGAGTGTGGAGATTTTCATACAAAAATCTTGAGTTTGCAGCAGTTTCTTTTTTTTAAATATATATTTTATTGATTTTTTACAGAGAGGAAGGGAGCGAGATAGAGAGTCAGAAACATTGATGAGAGAGAAACATCGATCAGCTGCCTCCCGCACACTCCCCACTGGGGATGTGCCTGCAACCAAGGTACATGCCCTTGACCAGAATCGAACCCAGGACCCTTGAGTCCGCAGGCCAACGCTCTATCGACTAAGCCAAACTGGTTAGGGCTTGCAGCAGTTTCTTAATAGAAATAGCTAACTAAATACATTGTCTAATCAATAATATAGAGTCCATTTTAGTTGGAAAAATCACCTTTATTCAATGGTGTTACAAGGTGATATTTCTTTTCTTTTTGTATATTGATAAGTCACATCAATAACCTGCATTTTTATATTTCTTCTTAACTTCAAATATTTTCAAGCCAAACTCAAGATGAAATGAAGAGGTGTAACTCCAGAGCCACACAAAACATTACAAGCAAAAATATATGCAACAGAATTTACACAAAATACTTTTGGAGTGCCCTTTAAAGTGGAAGTAAGGTTCTAGTTCAGCTTCAAGTTTGTCTAGAAAGAGCCAGAAAACAACAGATTTATTATCATGTTGTCAGAATTGGTGTTGTTGCGGGGTAATGAGAAGTTGCCACAAACCTGAAACAACACATGCAAACTGACTGGGAAAAGTAACAAGTACTATAAAATAAGGAATTTGAAACTCACATAGGAGAGAGCTGTAATTCTGTAAGGGAGTTTTCCTGGCCATATGACTCAAATGGCAAAACACCAATGTGGCTTATGTGATCTCAGAATCACTGCTCAGTGCCTGAAATGAAGAATATACCACAATGACTCCCGAAAGAGGGTTCAACAGAATGTAAAACGGCTACCATAATTCTGGAGGTGGGAGAGGGTTACAAAGGAGGGAAGTAATTCAGAAAGTATAAGTAAAAAAGATTAACACTGGACTCCTACAAAACTGTAGAACTATTTAACAGATGGTACGTGAGAACTTAAAAGAGAAAGCAATAATTACCAGGGTCAGAAAGTTTGGTGATAGAAGTCACTCTATGCATTTAAAAATACCACATTCCATGAAGTTGAAGAAACCATTGATTATGAGAGCCATCATTATTTTCCATGACATTAAGAAAGAAAAACATTGCCATCTATTCTAAGATTCATGCCAATGGCAAACGTGTTTAAACGTGAATGAAATGTGCATGCCAAAGTGGGAGAAATATGATGTTGCTCTTTCTTTTGTAGGTAACTCCTTCTTGGGGGCTATCAGAGGAACAATGAAAGGCTAGAGGAGGGACAAAAAAAATTTTCCTTCTTATTTTGCTTCATATTTCTTGTTTTTTTTGTCCTATTGTTTTCATCATCATTCCATTTTTATGGGTCAGCATTTTGTTCCTGTAAATAATGTAGCAATTGTTTACACTATGTAGGTTGAACAACATTCACATAACCAGCATCAGCGCCCTCTCTCAGTGATATCAGCACCAGCCTGGTGTTAGCATCACCCCCCTGGGCTCCCACCTTCATGATCCCTGTTTATGGTAATTCCAACCTATCTCTTTTTCTCTCCTAGCCCTAGGGGTGGTAGCTGATCTTACAGCTGCCACTGGGGGTTATCTAAGTGGTCAATAATTGTCTTTTCCATTCTCCAGTATCTAGTTAACAATAACTTAAATTATCTGTTAAAATGATGATTCATATGGTTTGTCTCCTGATTAGACCCTGATTGATGCAATATCTGTGTGCATACACATATCACAGAGAGAAAGAGGGGAAAAATAAATTGGGACATTGTTGACATGTATAACAAATTCTGCTGGGTTGTGGAGAGAGAGCCTTATATGCATACTTAGGTTATATGACACCCCTTTGGACAAGAGCATAACATTTGATTAGCAGTGATCAGAAGAATCTAGTGTCAAAGCAGTGTCTGCTGGCCAAAAACTGGGTGAGTTTCTGAGTAATGTAAATTCACTATGCATGAACAATCATGACTGTAATTATGTCCACCTTATGTTAAATATCTATTACAAATGGACAGTTGGAAAAAATATTTTAAAGAAAATACCATGTGTATATATACCTGTTTTATTATTCGCATACAAATCTGTAACTAGGAAGTCTTGAATGAGGATCACTGTTACTCCAGGATGGACCCCATTTGGATTAATCTCCTATATAACATTCAATAAAAAATTACTAGTTATGCTAGAAGACAGAAGCAATACTAAAAATTGAAGAGAGGAATAAACAGACATTGGAATAGACCCAGAGGTAATAAGAAATATACTTTAAAATACAACTATGATTAAAATATTTAAGAACATATCATAAAAGATGGAAGGTAGGGGATGTTGGGGGTAAGGGAGAGAGATCAATAGAGAAATAAAATATATTAAAAAGTACCACAGAAACCCTGGAACTAATAGATACAATGATTGCAATTAAAAACCATATTAAATCCAATGGTTGGATTTAATAGCATATTAAACATAGTAAAAAAGATTAATGAATTGGACAATAGGTCAGTGAAAAGAATCCAAGTTGTAGCTTAGAGAGAAGAAAGTGTGAAAAATAAAAAGTTTGCATACTCACATATGATATAAAGAAAATGATTCAATATGTGTATAAATTGAGTCCCAGAAAAAGAGAAATAAGGAGTGGGACAGAAAAAATAGTGGCAGAGATATTGGCCAAAATATTTTCCAAAATTATGAAAACTACAACGCTAAATAATCAAGAAGGTCTACAAGCTCAAAATGAGATATGTAAAAAAGAAAACTACATCTAGGACCCCCCCACTTTGAAAGAAAGAAAGAAAAACTTAAAAAGCAGCCAGAGCATCATTGACAAATGAGCAAAGGCATTACACTGGGGAAAAGTTAGTCTTCTCAACAAATGGAACTGGAACAACTAGACATGTACATGCAAAAAAGAAAGAAATGAAATGAGACACAGACCTTACACCTTTCACAGAAATTAACTTAAAATGGATCGCAGACCTAAATGCGAAACTACAAAACTCCTAGATGATAAGATAGGATAAAATCTAGATAGCCTTGAGTGTAGAGATAAATTTTTAGACATATAACACCGAGGCACAATCCATGAAAAAAAAAAAAAAAGCTGACTTAAAAACATGTGTTCTGCAAAATGTGCCATGAAGAGCATGAGAAGGTAGGGCACAGACTGAGAGAAAATATCTGCCAAAGACACATCTGAAAAAGGACTATAACCTTAAAATTTAAAGAACCTTATGGACAATAAGAAAACACATTAAAATTGTGGCAAAGACCTGAGCAGACACCTCACCAAAGAAGATACACAGATGGAAAAGAAGCATATGGAAAGATGCTCAAAATCATGTGTCACTAAGAAATTAAAATTAAGAGAGCTGAGGATAGGAAAAGAGCCGAGTGTCTGAGCAGCACTCCCAGCTTCCTCTCTTCCCCTCTCTGCACCCTGCTCTCATGGCCTGCCCGCCCTGCCCCCGAGAGCAACTTCCACCATGTCCACCTCAGCGAGTTCCCACTTGAACAAAGGCATCAAGCAGATGTTCATGCCCCTGCCTCAGGGTGATAAAGTCCAAGCTGTGTCATCTGGATTGACGCTACTGGAGAAGGACTGCGATGCAAGACCCGGACCCTGGACAGTGAGCCCAAGAGCATAGAAGAGTTGCCCGAGTGGAATTTCGATGGCTCTAGTACTATGCAGTCTGAAGGCTCCAACAGTGACATGTATCTCTTTCCTGCTGCCATGTTTCGGGACCCTTTCCACAAGGACCCCATCAAGCTGGTGTTCTGTGAAGTCTTAAAGTACAACCGCAAACCTGCAGAGCCCAATTTAAGATATACCTGCAAACGGATAATGGGCATGGTGAGCTCAGCATCCCTGGTTTGGAATGGAGAGGAGTATACTCTCATGGGCACAGATGGGCAACTTCGGTTGGCCTTCCAATGGCTTCCCTGGACCCCACGGTCCTTACTACTGCAGCGTGGGAGCGACAGAGCCTACGGCAGGGATACTGTGGAGGCTCACTCCCGGGCCTGCTTGTATGCTGGCATCCAGCTCGAAGGGACAATGCCGGGGTCACGCTTGCCCAGTGGGAATTCCTAATAGGACCCCGTGAAGGAATCGCCATGGGCGATCATCTCTGGGTGGCCCGTTTCAGCTTGCACCGAGCGTGTGAAGACTTTGGAGTGATAGCAACCTCTGACCCCAAGCCCATTCCTGGGAACTGGGCTGGAGCAGGCTGCCCCACCAACGTCAGCACCAAGGCCCTGCGGGAGGAGAACGGTCTGAAGTACAGAGAGGAGTCCATCGAGAGGCCGAGCAGGCGGCACCAGTACCACATCCGAGCCTACGATCCCAAGGGGGGCCGGGACAAAGCCCGGCGCCTCACTGGATTCAGTGAAACCTCCAACATCAATGACTTCTCCCCCAGCATGGCCAACCGTAGCGCCAGCATCCGCATTCCCCGGGCTGTGGGCCAGGAGAAGGGGTCCTTTGAAGACCGGCGCCCTCTGCCAACTGTGACCCCTTCGCAGTGACAGAAGCCCTCATCCGCACGTGTCTTCTCAACGACACTGGCGACGAGCCCGTCCAGTACAAACACTACGTGGACTAGACTTGCAGCCATCCGGCTCCTTCTAAGTACTTCTTCCTCCCGCTCCCACTCTCGGCCCTCAATTGTTATAACAAATGTGACTCTAAGAGCAGAATATCAAAATCTTTTTTTTATTCCTCGTGCCCGGTTAATATCTCCTGCTTTCTTTGGCCAGGTTAGAGGGGGGTCCCGTTCTTAGTCTCTTCACACACACACACACACACACACACACACACACACACACACTTTTCTCCCCTATCATTGAAGCTTCCCTACCTTCGAAGAAAAAGTTCTCATTGCTTGATCCTCCATCTATAACACAAATCAGAGTAGTGTTTTTATATTTAAATGCAAAAACAAAAACATTATATATATATGGATATGTGTGCTTTCTCTAAAGGAGAAAGACCGTTCTGGTCACTGGGAGCCAAATTTGAGATGAAATTAGAAATAAGGCTCTCTTTTTGAGGAGGAGGGGTGCTTGGAAAGTTGGCTGTTAGGGGCTGTTAAACCCTCACTACCTTTAAGGGTTTCTCTGTGCCCTGCCTGCCCTTCTGGACATGAGTCGGCTACCAGGAGCAAATAGCAGCAGTCACCGAGCCCCATGGCTTTGGTTTATAAAGACACATGTATGCACAGGGGTTTAGAAATATGAGTTGGCTGATCAACTTGAGCATGTATGTTACTGACAAGGGGATATTGGGTTATTTTCTGGGGGACTAGCATGTCACTAAAGCAGGCCTTTTCATATATTAAAAAATTAATATATGAAAAATTAAAATAATTTTTCATATATTAAAAAAAGTTTAGATTTTAATCATATTTGTAGTCTCTTACAGAATGCTTGTTTGCTTCCACTGTCTCCTCCCTGTCTCCTCTTAGAGGGGAGGGGGACAGGACTGGGGTTAAACACTTGTAATTTTGTATCCTGGTGTCTGTTCTGAGTGTGAAAAATTCCTTTTCGTTCGTTAAGATTCTGAGGAGTTAGTTTTTCTTTTATAATAAAACAACAAACCCCACCTTCAAAAAAAGAAATTAAAATTAAAATGAGAGAGCACTAGCCACCTGCCAGGATGGCCCCAATCCAGAACACTGACGGCAACAGTGCTGGTGAGGAGGGAAGCAGGAGCTTTCCTTCACTGCTGCTGGGAAGGCCGAATGGTGTAGCCACTTTGGAGGATGGTTCGGCATTTCTTACAAAAGTCATCATGAGAATGACTGAGAACTGCCTGCATGCAACCACATAAATACATCTTGCAGACCTTCATGAAAGAAATCAGACACAGTACAGTAACTGCTGCATGATTTCGTTTCTTCCAGTTCAAAAGCAGGAATATAAATCAATAATGATGGCAATAGTAAGCGGTTATATTGGGGGCTATAATTTGGAGGAAATGAAGAGACACGGCCGGGTGCTATTAATGTTCTATATCTTGATGTGGGGAGTGGTTACATTTTGTAAAATTTTATTGAGCTGCACACTTAAGATTTGTACACTTTTCTGCACCTATATTAGGGGCATGTGGGTATAATTCTTCTGAAATGTCCCAGTGCTATACCAATTTGAGGTTACATTAAAATAGTTTTATCTCTGTACATCAAGGTAATTTAATTTCAGGAAAATCAAGAAATAGCACAGAAAAGAAATAAAATGTATCAGCAGTTAAAAATAATTATATGGTCACAGAAACTTAAAAAATAATAATAAAACCCTAAATTTTGATTTAAGCAAAAGGAAGTGTTTGTGTATCTGTTTGAAGTACGTGTGTGTGCCTGTATCTCTTTCAATGTAGGATGATAGATAGCTATATACATGACATTTATAAATGTAGAGTTAAATACCAGAAGAAATAGCTAAAAAGTTTTAATTTCTGATTCGCTGATAATAAAGAAGGATGAGATAGAGCAGGGACTGACATTTACTGAAAAGGATCACATATTACATATTTTAGCCTATGCAGACCATATGGTCTCTAATGCAAATATTCCCCTCTGTCCTTCTAGTGTGAAATCCACCAGGTACAATATGGAAACAAATGGACATAGATGCCGTGTTCCAATAAAACAGCTGGTGGGGTATAGTTTGCTGACCTCTTGGAGAGGATGACTAATTTTCATAATAATCATAATATTATTGTTTAACTTTTAAGTTATATGCTCTCTTGAACATAATAAAATTATTTCAAAGAAAATATATCATAATATCTTTACAGCACCATTAGCATTAGTCATCATATAGTTTCTCCTGTATCTCTTGAAATTACTTTGAAAACCAATGTACTTTTTGCACATGTTTAAAAAGCCATCTAAAAATTTTGATCCTACTTTTCAAATGGTGGGAATTCCAGTATGTTATAAATATTGTCATTTAAAAATAAAACTAGTATAAAAATCTTTTAAATGTAGCCAGTGAATGGCCAACAAACATATTAAAAGATGGTCAATGTCACTAATCATCAGGGAAATAATAACAATCAGAATGAGATATCACTTTATACCTTTTAGGATGGCTATTATTAAAAAAAAGAACAAAGATAGTAAGTGTTGGTGAGGATGTGGAAAAATCGAAACCTTGAATACTGTGAGTGGAAAAGCAAAATGATGCAGGGGCTATGGAAAAGAGTATGGAGGTTCCTCAAAACATTAAAAATAGCTGTACCATATGATCCAGTAATCCCACTTCTGGGAATATATGAAATTAAGTATTGAAATCAGGATCTCAAAGATATCTGTACTCTCATGTTCATTGCAGCACTATTTGTAATAGCCAAGATATGGAAATGAACTAAGGGTCTGTTGATAGATGAATGAATAAAGAAAATGTGATATATATGATATGTATATATATATATCTACTAGTATATATGCAATGTGATATTATTCAGCCTTAATATAGAAGGAAATCCTGCCATTTGTGGCAACATGGATGAACCTGGAGGACATTGTACTAAGTGAAATAAACCACACACAGAAAGACAAATACTGTAAGATCTCACTTGTATGTGAAACCTGAAATAATTGACCTCATAAAAGTAGTGAGGAGAATGGTGGATGCAAGGGCTGGGGAAGGAGGGAATAAGGAGTTGTTAATCAATGAGTGTAAAGTTTCAGTTAAGCAAGATGAATATGTTCTAAGTTCTCTGTACCAAACTGTGCCTATAGTCAAGACTGTATTGTACACACAAGACCTATTAAGAGGGTAAATGTCAAGTATTTTTACCATCCTATCTAATAAAGAAGAAACATGCAAATTGACCGTACCTCTGCTATGCCCACCAGCCAATCAGAGTGACTATGCAAATTAACCCAACCAAGATGGCGGCCAGTGGCCATGAGCTGGAGTGAGCAGGAGGCTTGGGTTGCCCCAGCGATGGAGGAAGCCAAGCTTCCCACTGGCCCTGGCCTGCGTGGCCTCTGCTCAAGGCTACAAAGTTTCAATTATAGAAGACAAATAAATCCAGATACCTGCTTCCAGCCAGACTGGCCTCCACTCACAGAGGTGCTGAAAAAGAAAGAAAAAAAGGAGAGGCTGGGAGCTTGGGTCGCTGGGGGACTTGGCCACCCTGAAAAAAGCCCTCAGCCACTCACCCAGGCTGACCAGGCACCCCAGCGGGACCTCCCACCCTGAAGGGGCTGTGGCCAGCCTTAAAACGGTCCTCAGTCCCTTACCCAGGCTGGCCATGCCCCCATGGAGTAAGAGTCCCTGCTGGAGGGGCATGGCCAGCCTGCAAACAGACATCAGCCTCTCACCCAGGCTGGCCACACACCCATGGGGTGAAAGTCCCCACTGGGGGGCTTGACCAGCCTGCAAATAGCCATCAGCCCCTCACCCACGCTGGCCAGGCACCCCAGTGGGACCCCCCACCCTGAAGGGGGTGTGGCCAGCCTGAAAACAGCCCTCACCCAGGCTGGCCACACCCCCATGGGGTGAGGGTACCCACTGGGGGGCTTGGCCAGCCTGCAAACAGCCATCAGCTTCTCACCCAGGCTGGCCAGGCACCCCAGCGGGACCCCCCACCCTGAAAGGGTTGTGGCCAGCCTGAAAACGGCCCTTAGCCCCTCACCCAGGCTGGCCAGGCACCCCAGCGGGACCCCCACCCTGATTCTGGACACCCTTCAGGGCAAACCAGCTGGCCCCCACCCTTGCACCAGGCCTCTATCCTATATACTAAAAGCATAATATGCAAATTGACCCTAACAACAGAACAACTGGGAATGACTGGTTACTATGACACGCTCAATGCAGGAGTTGCCCCCTGATGGTCAGTGCACTCCCACAGGGGGAGCTCTGCTCAGCCACAAGCCAGGCTGACAGGTGCCAGCACAGTGGTGGTGGTGGGAGCCTCTCCTGCCTCCTCAGCAGCGCTAAGGATGTCTGACTGCAGCTTAGGTCTGCTCCCCGCTGGCAAGTGGACATCCCCCAGGGCTCCTGGGCTGCCAGAGGGATGTCTGATTGCCAGCCATCCCTAAGGGAGCGGGCCTAAGCCAGCAGGTAGACATCCCCCAAGGGGTCCCAGACTGCGAGAGGGCACAGGCCGGGCTGATGGACCCCCCCCCCCAGTGCACAAATTTTTGTGCACCGGGCCTCTAGTAAGAAAATAAAAACATATGTAACCAATGGACTTCAAATGCCACAGTAATTTAATACCCACATTTTCAAATTTAAAAGTTCATGGCCTCTTTATAAGAAAAATTTCAAAATACTCCATTTCCTCCTTCATATTCTATTTTAGTTTTCTACATTTTTATCTTCTTGTAATTTATTTTTATTCTTGAGTCTTTTATTAATTTTATAAAATATATCTGTCACAAAAAATCTATATCTATATATATATATAAAAGCCTAAGTGACAATCACAACCGAATGGACAACCGAACAGACTGCATGGGGTGACTAGGCCAGCAGGGGGTTAGTGAGGGGCGACCAAACGAACAAGCAGCAGGTTGCAAAGGGTGACCAGGCCCTCAGGGGAGGCAGGTGGGGGTGACCAGGCGGCATGGGGGGCAGCTGGGGGCAACTAGGCTGGCAAGGGGAGGGACTGTTGGGGGTGACTAAGCCAGCAGGGGGGGCAGTTAGGGGCGATCAGGAAGGCAGGCCAATGAGCAGTTAGGAGCCAATGGTCCCAGATTGTGAGAGAGATCCTGGATTGGAGAGGGTTCAGGCTTTGCTGAGGGGAACACCCCCCCTCCATGCACGAATTTCATGCACCAGGCCTCTAGTATGTATATAAATTAAAATTTTATGTTTATTAAATGCTTTTTGAACATAAGGCTCTAAATGTTCAAAAATTGTGGGGGTTTTTTGCATTGAGTTATAACTAGAACTATTAGTCATATATTATTATAATACAATTAGTGTAATAAATATATTGCAAACTTAGAACACAATTTAAACAGAGTGAAGTTTAATTGGAAATGATTCTCATAATGAGATAACTAGGGCTGATTTTTACTTCAATAAGCTCATGTATTCCTGGATGAATATTATTTGTTGCTAAAATGGGATGGGGTAGAACACCAATCTTATTTAACTCACTGTTTTTCGTATGGTAAGGCCTGAGAGATCTTGCTGATCTAATTAAGTAAATAGGAATGAAAGAATATTTTAATTATTATTGAATTTATTGAAGTGACATTGGTTAATAAAATTATATAGGTTTCAAGTGTACAATGTTATAATACATAATCTGAATATTGTATTGTGTGTTCAAGTCTCCTTCCATCATTATTTATTCCCTCCTTACACTCTCCTACCTGCCCCCGCCCATACAGAGAACAGATTGATAGCTGTCAACCTGGAGGGGCATTGAGGGGCTACATGAAAAAGGTAGAGGAATTAAGCAAAACAAAAAACAAACAACAACAACAAAAATAAACACAAAACCCTCACAGACACAGTCAATAGTATGGGAATGGAATACTTTTTCTAGCAATGTTACTCGATTCTTCAAACTTGAAACATATGCCAAATATTATGTGGTGATGTATTATCAAAATTAGTTTTAATGATGTATGAGCTGACAACTTTAACAGGGTCTGCCTTCAACTGTTTTGAAAGAAAAGGATTGAAAATTACCTGATTTGCAAAAGCATTTGTTAGTCAACAGAATCTTTTAATTTCTCAACTTTGGGGAAGTATATCAACAGGCTTCACTAAAATTTATCAAATATTTATTAATTATGCCTTCTTGAGGCACTTTGCAGTTAGATTCAGAAAGAAATGGAAAAATAGAAACATTGCTTATTTTCATACACCTCTGCTATAATATTTTTTATTAAATGCTTTTATTGTATCATATGTTTAAATACCTTTTTAAATGCAAATCTTAAAGCTGGGGATTTAGCTCTTTCAATTTGTGGAAAATAGTCTAGAGACAACCTACTAAGCAAAACAAGTCATCTCTCTCAACAATCAGTGCAATCCAACTCTCATAAAAAGTTTGAGTTCATTTTTCAATTCAGAGAAATGTCTAATATTCATATCAAGGAAAGAGGAAAAAAGGCAAATGAAAATTTAAAATTTTATGATAATTTACTTATCTGCATCATATTGATTTATAAAAATATGAGAATTTATTTCTCATTTCTTAGGCTATTATAATCCAATGTAATGTCTAGTTAAGATTATACTTTACGGAATTTATAAAATAACATGACATACCTTCAGTGAATTTTGTGTAGCATGTATGCTTAACATGTGAGAATAATTAAATAAAAATCACATGTAAAAACTCTGAGATAACTGTAACATCATAACTGTACTTTTCCTATATATTTAATGAAAAAAAGTTATTGCTAAAATTAACTGGTTGATAGATTAGTATATAATTTTATTTTTGGTAATGAAGTGGATAATATTAAACATTTATAAAGTGAAACACTGATGTAGAATGCATGTAAAATAATTGTACTATAGTACAATTTTTTGCATAGTACAATTTCTTGCATATCATCTTGGTATTGTATAATTTTTTATCTGATTTGATAAATGTTTTAAATTATTTTTGGAATAAGATACATAGCCCTGGCCTGGTGGCTCAGTTGGTTGGAGCACCATCCCATACACCAGAAGGTTGTGGGTTCAATTCCTGGTCAGGGCACATACCTAGGTTGTGAGTTCAATCCTCAGTAAGGGTGTGAATAGGAGGCAATAGGTCGATATTTCTCTTTCTCGCTCTCTCTCTCTGTCTCTCTCTCCTGTCCTCTCTCTAAAATCAATAAAAAACATATCTTCCAGTAAGGATTTTTTAAAAATCATACATAGATTCTAAAGAAAAAAACAAGTAAAATTTTATCCACAGGTTTTAAGTGTACCTTGAAATTTTTTCATAGTCCTAGAAAATATTCAAATAACTTTTAAGTGAGCCAGTCTCATTAAACTGCTTCAGATATTTAAAGGTCCATTTCTCTCCTGCTCTTATCAAGACCTGAAAAGGAGAGTTGAAAATAGCTTTAAAAAAATAGCTTTTGCCACTATTTAAATATAAGGAAAACAAGTCATTCTTAGTGTTCATTATTTCTTACTGGTGATACCTATTTTATTTTTTGACTTGGCTCTTAAGCAAAGAGGCAAATACCTTGTGAAGGCACAGAAGCTGAAAGATAAGTGCTCATCATTTGTTAAAGCTATGCAGAGGCCAGGCCTAGGAGGGGCTCAAACAGTGTGTTCACATACATGGTCACTATATTCTGTAAAGTTTGTAATAATGAGATAGTGAAACCCTGCCTTCTCCCTCTTTTCACTTTGGCTTCCCTTCCTTCATCCTTCCCTTTGTGCTCAAATGGCCTCGGGCTTTTTGGAGGAAGTGACTAAAAAAGGGGGAGAGATGCAGATACATCTACTTTGGGTTTAACAGGTAACTTTATGACTCGCTGCGAGGTAGTCACGACCACGTATACTTATTACTTTAGCTGTCTTAATATAGAATGGCTTTCAGGAATCCTCCCCACATTGTGACATGATGTGAACTTGCAGTGCCGAGGTGTGAACTTGGTGATTAAGTTTGCTGCTGGAAATTTGTGAGTAGCAGAGGAGAAACAAGAAGTTAGTATGGGGAAGTTCTTTCAAATTTTTCAACTTATGTAAAAAAAAAAAATTTATAGCGATTGCCCCACATTTGACAGCAATCCTAAAGAGTCACCAGATATTACCAATAATGGTTGTAAAACTGCCAAAAAGTGTTCTGTGTTATCAATGCTAAGAAAAACACTTCCATCACTCATGCTAGAGCAGTGGTTTTCAATCTTCTGGCCCTTTAAATACAGTTCCTCATGCTGTGACCCAACCATAAAATTATTTTTGTTTCTACTTCATAACTGTAATGTTCCTACTGTTATGAATCGTAATGTAAATCTCTGATATGCAGGATGGTCTTAGGCAACCCCTGTGAAAGGGTCATTCGACCGCCAAAGGGGTCGCAACCTACAGGTTGAGAACCGCTATGCTAGAGGAAAGACTGATTATCTTTCTACTCAGTCTATTGGAAATGGTGTTACCAAAATATTAAATG
>NW_005370572.1:680280-688294 GCF_000412655.1 Myotis brandtii | reverse complement strand
GACTTTTTCATTAAGGTAGTTAATAAAACATGCCATTTTTCTGAATTTTGTGGCATTTGTGGCATTTGTCAGCATTTTCAAATTTGAAACAAAGGTAATTTTTAGGTTTTTTTCCCTTCAACCTAAATAGTCACTTTTGTACATAATTTTGTATTTTTTTAAATAATGAGGGCTTCCCAAATTTTATAAACTTCAAGCTCCCAAACTTAGTGCATCCTTGTTCAGTAGTTGGGGGATGGAAGATGTGAAGTCATTCAACAAAATTGCTATCGTCCCCAGTGCTCTCATACCACAAAACACCCATTTCTCCTATTTTAAACAGAAATATGTGTGAAACAAGCGGAGATGGGAAAGCTATGGTTTTATGGTGACCCAACTGACCACTAAAGTGAATTCTTCAAAATAATATTGAATTTTCTTTATAGTTGGCTCTCTGGTTTGTTGTTTTTAACATCCTCAGGAAATGCACCATTGGAAGATTCAGGATGGGAAGGAAGGAAACTATTCTTTCATAGACGGAGAAGGGCTGCTGTAAAAAGGAATGTAGGAGAAGAGACCCCGTGTGATGCTATCTACATGGATGCTGAAATCCTGGAAATCAGTAACTTTTAAATTACCATGCTCAGTGAATTCCTCGGAAAGCCCATGAATACATTTTAGGGCAGGTGTACCCTAGTTTCAATCCTTTCACTTTATAAGAGATAGAATGGGGCTGTAGGCCAGTGATGGCTACACTCATAAAGCCATATGCTAGACCTGAGCATAACATCCAATTGGTACTGCATTGGTCTCTGGCTCCTCTTGTCTTTCCCTAGTTTATTTCCTCTTTCCTCTCTCTCTTTCTCCTTTCCTTGTTCTCTAATTGTCACACTGTTCACTCATTTGGTTTGGACTTCCTTTCATCCAGCTGTATACTCTGCTTGCCAACCTTTGTCCCCTGCATTCTCGTTCTTTTAAAAAAACGTATGCATTGGAATTTGTAAGTTAGTGCAATTTTTAGAGCAGTTTTAGACTTACAGAAAGATTGCACAGGACGCACAGAGGTTTTCCATAAATCCCTCCGCCACACACCACAGTTTCTCCTATTATTAATATCTTGCTTTAGTGTGTTAAATTTGTTACAATTGATATATCAATATTGACACATCATTAATAACTAAAAGCCATACTTACATTAGGGTTCAAACTTTATATCTATAGTTCTATGGGTTTTGACTAATGTCATATAGCCACCATTATAGTATCAAACAAAATAGTTCCACTGTCCTAAAAATCCTCTGTACTCCATGATTCACCACTTCCTCCATCTCTCCCCCTAAAATTACTTATTCTTAAAAACACTACCACCCAAACCAAAATTCCCCTATGTGGCTGATACGGCTCACTTCTTTGAGCGCTGTCCCATACACCAGTTCCCTGTCAGGGCACAGGCCGTGGTTACCGGCTCCATCCCCAGTAGGGGTCATGCAGGAGGCAGTTACCGATGTTTCTCTCTCTCTCCCCCTCTCTTTTTCTCTCTCTCTAAAAAAGTCAATAAAAGCATATTAAACACACACACACACACACACACACACACACACACACACACACAAAGACCACCCAAACCAAAATTTCCCCATGTGGCCATCAATAGAAAAGAAAATGGATTCATTAACTGCCAGGCATTCTTATAGATGTTTAATAATAATAACTCATACTCAATTAAATATGTCATTTGATTATCACAATAAATATAATTATCCTGACTTTAGGAATAAATATATTGAGTTTCAGAAGTCCAAATGCTTTGCTCAAGGCAATATGGCTAGTTGAAGATGGATGTGGTTGAGCCAATGCCCTTATTTGCTGATGGTTGAGTAATGGTCTCTTCACTCTACTACCTCTTAAATGCCCTTGAGCTTTATCAGAGATAGTAAGTGTGTGTTTAGAAGAGAATGATTTGTGGCTGCTAACTTTTAAGAATTCTTTAAGTCCCTATCTATGGCTTGTTCATCAGCAAGTAGAACTTTAGTTCCCCTCTACAGACTTCAATGATGCATATAAGTATTTAATAATTCATCTCTCTAAAAATCCTCTTTGAGTGAACTTTAAAATGTTCTACTACTGCCCTGACTGGTTTGACTCAATGGATAGAGTATCGGCCTGCAGACTGAAGGGTCCCAGGTTTGATACTGGTCAAGGGCACATGCTTGGATTTCAGGTTCCATCCCCACTAGGGGGCATGCAGGAGGCAGCCGATTAAGGATCCTCTCTCATCACTGATGTTTCTATCTCTCTCTCCCTCTCCCTTACTCTCTGACATTAATAAAAATATATTTTAAAAAAATGTTCTACTACTTTATCATCCATAGACTAGATTATTTTCTCTTATTTCCAACTCTGCCACCCAATATTTAATGGTATATCATCCTTAGCAAAGTGCTAATATGAAATATTTTACAATAAAATTAATTTCAGTTAGATAACATCTCAGGATTTTCAGTTTCAACTGCAATCCTTCAGATATATACATATATACATATATATATTTAATAACATATTTTTAAATTAGAGTTGAGGTACAGTATAGTTTCAGGTGCATAACCTCATGATTGTACATTTATGTAACTTACAAAGTGATCATCCCAATAAATCTCATACCATCTAGCACCATACATAGTTATAATATTATTGACTATGTTTCCTATGCCAAATAAGATTTTTTTAAATTATAAGTTAACAGGTACAGAATAGTCATGGAGATGTAAAGCACAGCATAGGAAATATACCTATAGATTTTTATTTCAAGTTTTTAAATATTTGTAATCTGCTTATTCTTACACAAATGATAACTTTTTAACCTGTGTAGAGACAGACTCAGCCATGCTTTGTTTTAGCCTTTGCAAACACTGTTTAATGCAGAGAGCACACTTTTGTTTATGTTGATAGCTGTGTGAACATTTTTATTATTTTGAGAACTGAACAGGTTGAATTTGGGGTGTACAAGCAAGATAGTACATTGTTGCTGGCACAGTAGCACTTCCTTACAGATTAATAATAGATTTTCTTCTAACTTTTTCAGTGATACTACCAAATCACAGAATGTATGATAATGATATCTAAGTTCAAAAACTTTTTACCAAATGAAATGATGAAAAGTCTTTAAAATCCAATTAGTTATTGGCAGACAGCATTAAGGGTGGGATGATGCAGGAAATAATATTTGAGCCAGATTCTTATTTCTAACTCTCATATTTGTTGTAAGACAGACAGCTTTGGGGGCTGCTGTTATTTATTTCAAATGACTAGTATGTCAGAATGACAACTAACATTGAATGTTAGTAATTGGTTATTGTAAATCAAATTTCAAAGTTATAGCATGAAAACAACTCAACTTGCTCTACTCATTGTGGGACAGATTTTCTTTAATTAATAGACTGTTTAGAGCACCTTTAGGGTTAGAGAAAAGTTGCACAGAAAACACCACAATTTCATATACATACTCTGCTCATCTACCTCACCTCCAGGCACTGTTTCACTTATAATTAGTACTTTACATCAGTGTACATTTGTTACAATTGATAAACCAAGTTTCATATATTATTATTAAACAAAGGCCATCGTTTAAATTATAGTTCACTCTTTGGGTTGTACAGGCCTATGGGTTTTGAGAAATGAATAATATCATGTATCCATTATTATGGTATCATACAGAATAGTCTCACTGCCCTAAAAATGCCCTGTGCTCCATTGACTCATCCATACTCCCTCTCTGTGAATGCCTGCCAACCACTGACCTTTTTTATTTTAGTTTTGCATTTTCGTGAATGTCATATATTTGATCTATGGAGCCTTTTTAGACCAGCTTCTTTCACTGAGCATTATGCATTTAAATTTCTTCCATGTATTTTTGTGTCTTATTAACTCACTTATTTTTATTGCTGAACAATATTTCATCGTATGGATGTATCCCAGTTTGTTTATCCATTCACCTGTTGAAAGACACTTTGCTTAAGGCTATTTGTGGTCATAAATAAAGCTGCTATAAATATTTTTATGCAGATTTTTGTGACAAGATAAGTTTTCCACTCACTCCAGTGAATGTGATTGCTGAATCATATGGTAAGACTGTTTAGATTTGCACTTCCAACTGTCTTCCAAAGTGGCTGTACCATTTTACATTCCCACCAGAAATGAATGAGTGTTCTTGGGGCTCCATATCCTTGCCAGCATTTAGTGTTGTCAGTCATTTGAATTTTAGCCATTCTAATGAGTGAGTGGTATCCACAGTTGTTTTGCTTTTTATTTCCCTAATGACATGTGATATTAGGCAGATTTTCATACGCTGACTTGCCATCTGCATATTTTCTTTCATGAAGTGTCTGTTCTAGTCTTTTGCCCGTTGTTATTTTTTTTAATTGGGTGGTTTGTTTTCTTATTGTTGAGTTTTTAAGAGTTCTTTGTATATTCTGGATAACAGTCTTTTAACAGGTACATGTTTTGCACCCTGGCAGGTGTGATTCAGTGGTGGAGCATCAATGTATCAAAGGGTCATGGGATCGATTCCAAGTCAGGTGCTCAGACCTGGGTTGCAGGTTTGACTCCTTGCCCCCAGTTGGGGTGCGTGCAGGGGGCAACCAATCACTGTGTCTCTCTCACATTGATGTTTCTCTTTCTCTCTCTCTCACTTCTTCCTTCCACTCTCTAAAAATAAATGTAAAAATTGTCCTTGGGTGAGCATTAACAACAACAACAACAAAAAACAAGTATGTGTTTTGAAAATATTGTGTCCCGGTCTGTGACTTGTCTTTCATTCTCTTAATGATGAACAACAGCAATTTTTCCTTTTACGGGTCATGCTTTGGACATTTATCTAAAAACTCATTGCCAGGGTCATCTAGATTTTCCTTATCTTCTAGGAGTTTTATAGTTTTTCATTTTACATTTAAGTATGATTGATTTTGAGTTAATTTTTATGGAATGTATAAGGTCTGTGTGTAGATTCCTTTTTTGCATGTGAATGTTCAGTTGTTACAGCACCATTTGTTGAAAAGACTATTATTTTTCCACTAAATTGCTTTTGCTCCTTTGTGAAAGATCAGTTGATATTTTTGCTTGGGTGTATTTCTGGGGTCTCTATTCTATTCTACTGATCTAAGCAATTGGTTCATCTAAGTCATGGGCAATGAGTTGTTCATAATTTTTTTATTCTTTTAATGTACAAGGACTCAGTAGTGATAGCCCCTCTTTCATTTTCTATTTTAGTAATTTGTGGTTTCACTATTTTTTATTATTATTCTTGATTACCTTTGTTAGGGGTTAATCAAGTTTACTGACCTTTTCAAAGAACCAGCTTTTGGTTTCACTGATTTTCTCTGTTAATTTCCTGTTTTTAATTTCATTGATTTGTATACTTTTTTCCTTCTGCTTACATTGGATTTAATTTGATCATTTTTTTCTAGCTTTAAGATGGAAATCTAGATTTTTGAGTTTAGCTATTTCTTCTTTTCTAATATATCCTTTTCATGTTATGCATTACCCTCTAAGCACTGCTTTGCTGCAACTTGCAAATTTTGATAAATTGTAGTTTTATTTCAGTTAATTGAAAATATATTTTAATTTATATTGAGAATTCTTTGATCCATGTGTCATTTAGAAGTGTGTTGTTTAATCTCCAAATATTTGGGGATTTTTCCAACTATGTTTCTATTATTGACTTCTAGTATAATTCCATTGTGGTCTGAGAGTATACCTTCTGTGATTTCTATTCTTTCACTTTTGTTAAGATGTGCTTTATAACCCAAAATGTGATCTTACTTGTTGAATGTCCAAGTTAGCTTGTGAAGAATGTGTATTCTGCTCTTTTTAAATAAAGTAATATTTAAATGTCAGTTGGACACAATTGACTGATGGTGCCATTCAATTTAACTGTGTCCTCACCGATTGCCTTCCAGATTTGTTAATTACTGATAGCATGATATTTAAATCTTAATTATGATAGTGTATTTGTCTACTTTCAGTTCTATGAATTTTTGCCTCATTTATTTTAATTCTTTGTTGTTAGGTGTAGACATAACTTAGGATTGTTATGTCTTCCTGAAGAATTGATTATTTTATCATTATGTAATGCCCCTCTTTATTTCTGATAATTTTTCTTGCTCTGAAGTCTGCTTTGTCTGAAGTTAATACAGCTACTCCACTTTTCTTTTTTTAGTGTTAACATGGTGCGTATCTTACCCCATCCAGACACAGAATTCCAGGCTAGTGGATTTTTTCCCAACAATTTGATATTCATGCCATTGTTTTTTACTTGCTAGGTTTCTGAAGAAAAGTCTGATGTGATTATCCTTATGTCTCTATAGTTAAGGTCCTCCCCACCCCTGGCTTAACTTAAGATTTTCTCTTTGACTTTGCTTATTTGTAGTTTGGGTATGATATGCCTAGGTGGAGATGGGCTTTCCTACCTGGTGATTTCTGAGCTTCCTATGTGGTTTGGTGATGTCGGTAATTAATTTTGGGAGATTATCAGCATTATTACTTCAAATATTTGTTATGGGTTTCTTTCTTTTTTTTACTTCTTCTGGTAGTCTCCTTTTCTAATTGTCCCATACTTTTTGAACATTCTGTTCCACTTCTTTTTCAGTGTCTTCCTCTGCTTTTCAGTTTTACGTTTCTCTGGTCAGGAGTTAGACTGTATTTACTGCTTGCACCAGTTGCAGGTGTCAGAGACTGCAATTTCCTTCAGTGTCCTATTTTTGTCTCTCCTATTGTCTTTGGTTTCCCCTGTAGACTCCTTCTTAAATGGAAAGGGAAGCTCCACTTCTGTTTGTTGTCATCCAGCAGCCCTGTTGATCTGGTGGGTAAGGTGTGGGAGGAGGAGAAGCACTCCATAAGCTTACAATTAGGTCTCAGGTTTTTAATGGGCCTGTGCCTCTGGGCTGTGATCTTTGCAAGCATTTCTCAGCTACCGCAGCCACAATGTAGGTCACACAGGAGGGCTAGAGGGGACTGCAGTGGGGTATTTTCCATCCCCCACATCAGTTAAGTTTTGATAAAACTGATTTTGGTTAGGCTCTGCTGAAATATTTTTCTAGGAGGGCAGGCCTTTTATAGGAGAACAGAATGATCTAGGTGTATTGCACAATGGTTACTTTTCCTCTCCCTCATGGAAATCTCTCATCTTTACCAAGATCTTAGCGATGGTCCCAGAGGTAATGAAAGGGTGGGGCCTTTTCAGGCTGAGATTCCAGGCATTTTCATCTCTCAAGCTATTCCACATGCAATCTCCAGCAATTAATAAATTACTGTTTATGTTTTCCTACCAGTCCCTGGCTCCTGGCAGCTTCTGCTCCCAAACTGTGATTCTCAGTATTCACCCATCTCTCCAGGGTGCAGGGCAGCAATTTGCCCAGTGACCTCAATTCTCTGAGAGATCTAATAAAAGTTATTAATTTTCCATTTGTTCAGCCTTTTCCTTGTGATGACTGGAGAAATGACTTTCATGCTGTTTACATGTCAGACCAGAAAACAAGAGTTGATATTTTTTATATCAGTCATGGTGCAGTTATAGAAGAAGATTGATTTAAAAAAAAAGTAGTTTTTTTCTGTGATTCTCATCAAATTTTGGCACCTTAGGGGTCACCATGGACCAAGGGTCCCCAAACTTTCCCAGGCCTCCAGTTTTCTATTATTAATTCCTTAGGAAATGAGCACTTTTGGAAGAACTGAGTCACATTAATCCAAGACAGGAAAGATTAATATGTGAGAGAAAAAGCTGATTTATAAAATAATCATTAGAAATGTAGTTGTCAGAATAGCTATGTATTTAGAGTATATGACCTAGATGAGTAGGTTAACATAGGAAAACCAAACATGAATTAGGGTAATGAATAAAGAAGTAAAGGAGAGAAATTGTGTATTGGTTGTTATGAAATATTTCTATCAAACAACTGCATCCTTCGTGAAGGTATGCTTCTCTGAGGGTATTTCTGATCAGAGGTTATCTGTACCATCCACACTGGGTAATTTTTCTAGA
>NW_005370572.1:674867-680251 GCF_000412655.1 Myotis brandtii | reverse complement strand
CATTCATGTTGTTGACATACCAGTTTGACATTTTCTAAGCTTTGGCTTTCTTTTTTTATGTTCCATAAGAACCACTACCCATCTGCTGTGGCAGCATCTATTTAGATAAACTTAATTAATTAAATAGCAGTTCACCTTATTTTCTCCTTAGTCATGGTTAGAAAGGCTGTATGTCTTAAGGTAAGATTTAAGATTCCTCTCTTTTGTCTTGACCACATGAATCAATGATTATTGAGTGACCAGTATTTGTCTGCTCCTGTGCAGGTAGCAAAGACTAAGAGGATAAGACAGACCCATCACTGTCCTCAAACAGCCTGCTCATTACAAACCATTCCTTTAAGATGTCTAATACATCCATTTTCTACTGCCTCTTATCACCTTCCATTTTTAAAAAATGACATTTTCCACCAGGTATTAAAATTATGGAAATAGATGTTGTGCTTTGGAAGCATGGGTGCCAATGCTTATCATTACATACCAATTTATGAAATTGTATTCTTCTTGCTGAGAATTGAAATTGTATTGCTCAGATTCAGTAAAATTGGAATAATGCCACATTAGAGTTTGGCTTCTAGGATCCCAAAAGGACAGAGGCTCTCGTCTCCTGTCTGTTCAGTTATTACCTAAAAAGTCATCTTGAAATCAAGAACATCCTGGCCACGAGGTCCACTAAATAGAAATGTACCAAAGCTTGAGGAAGAATTGATTAAAGAGTCAGAGAAGTCCAAGCCATTCTTACCTTTGTAAGTGGCAATTGTAACACATTTATTATATTTTATTTCAATTTTTTTCCAGGAATAATGGTGTCAAAAACAGTAAGTTAAGGTGTTATGAACCTCACCTGATAATACTTAAGTATTAGAGCTTTTATTAATAGTGCCATGCCCTGTTAATCATTTTTTTTTTACTTTCTTTAAAAGTGAAATCAGTGCTTATTGATGTAAAATTCTTCCTTCTTTATCTACAAAAAGATTTATAGTATACAAGATTCAGTAAATTTTCACAAATGCCAGAATTTGTCTAATAAAAATAGATGCTTATCTAGGCTAATGCTTAGGAGGATACAATTTTTATATATGTTTCCTTGAGCTGTGTTTGAGCTTATTTTTAAACGGTGAGTCATTGTGATTTGAAATGTTGGTGCATGCCCCAGAAGGGGATGGTTGCCAAACCCCTGCTTAGGATAGAAAACAGCACCTCATTCACTCACCCAAAGCATAGGGCAATGCATGTACAAATGCCAACCAAATTGGAGTCCTTCCCCAGCCTTCAATTGTTGATATGGTTATGTGCAGCTGCAGTGGGAAAAAATGCCTGATATGATTTTGAAAGGCAATGATCAAGCAAGTAAATGCTGTGATACTGTTCATTATATAGTTTCCTCAATGAAAAAAATCTAGACTAGTCCACTGGAACTTTCTGCCACGTGGGAACTGTTCTATATCTGTGTTATTCAGTAGGATAGCCACTAGACACGTATGGCTAGAAGGTTAGTGCAATTCAATTTTCAATTTTTAATGTCATTCAATTTTAATTCATTTGAATTTAAATAGCTTCTTATTGTTAGTGACTACAGTATTGAACAGCTCAAGAGAGAAAATCGTCACACATCACGGAATCAGACTTGTGGAGAATAAAGTTCCTAAAGGATAATTACATACACTGAGAAAATAGGTTTAAGAGGTTCTGGAGTTAGTGAAAATGAATATGTATATCAAAGTCAAATAAGGTGGGTTTAAATCTGAGTTCTATTATTTAGGTAAGTAATTTTATAAACTTCATCAGCCTATTATGTCTCCCTCAGCCTCAGTGTCCTACTTTGTTAAAGAAGTTAATAAATATAGTAGTACTTAATAAATTCCCATTAAAGAAAATGTAGCATTGTGAAATTATTCTATTCTTACTAAAAAAAAAAGAAATGACTAAATAATTGACAAATGTAGTCTCTAAACACACTTTGTAAAGAACTTCCTTATTAATAGTCACCTAGCTTACAACATTTAGTGAGTTTTTAGAATGTTCCAGCCACACGTGTTATGGCTGAGAGATTAAATAACATGCTTAAAGTCATATAGTTATGAAGTAATAGAAACAGAATTTGAATTTAGGTCTCTTCAGTGCCCAAGAAAATGTTCTTTGGTGAATGTGTTCTTTACTGACTCCATACATCATAATAGTAGAAATTATAATATCCATTTGTGAAAATAAGGTGCACTAGATATTCTGATAATCAATCCCTCTTGCCCAAAAATATCTAGGAATTCTATAAAAAAAAAAATACAACCATAATCCTATTAAATGCATACCAAAGTCTGCACAGATGTAAGGGTAATTCCCAAGGGTCAAATATAAAAAAGAAATTAAAACATATATTTTGAGGATTTTCAAACTGAATTTTGTTTTCTATACCAATTATTTGAAAAAGTATGACTTTATATTGCAGATCATTTAAAAAGGATCATTTATAGTTTCTAGTGATTTCCATTGCTGCCTGTAGAAAAGGTAATAAATATCCCAATTAAAAATACATAATTGGCAAATGGTCTCTTAGAGATGATACCTAAAGTACAAGTAACCAAAGAAATTGGACTCCAACAAAACTAAAACCTTTCTTATTTCAAAGGACACTATCAAGAAAATTAAAAGACAATTCATGATATTAGATAAAATAATTGCAAACTATATATCTAATAAGGGCTTATCTTAAAACTCAATAATAAAAGACAATTCAATAAAAAAATTGGCAAAGAATTTGAATAGACATTTCTTTGAGATGGTATAAAATGGTGATGAGAGTATGAATAGATGCTCAATGTCATTAATCATTAGAAAATACAAATCAAAACCACAATGAGATACCATTTCATATTCATTATGATGGCTATAATAAAAAAGACAAATACTCACAAGTGTAGCCAAGAATTTGTAGAATTATACTTTCATACATTGCTGGTGGGAATATAAAATGGTACAGATGCTTTGTAAAACATGTGATTTCTCAAAATATTTAAGATAGAGTTATCATATGACCCAGCAATTACAATTCTAGGTATATACTCAAGAGAAATGAGAAAAAATGTTTACACAAAAACTTATACATAGCAACATTATTCATAATAGTGCAAAAGTGAAATCACCCAAATATCCATGAGTTAATGAATGAAAATATTGCGTGGTATATCAATAAAAAAAAGAATGTCATGCTGATACATGCTACAACAGGGATGAACCTTGAAAACATGATAACTGAAAGGAGCCAGACACAAAAAGCTCCACCTGTATGATACATTTTATATGATATGTCCAGAAATGGTAAACCCATAGAGAAAAAAAGTATATTAGGTGCTGTCAGAAGCTAGTGGAAGAGGGAATGAGAAGTAACTGCTAGAAAACTATAGACCACTATCCCTGATGAATATAGACGCAAAAACTTCTCAACAAAATGTTAGCAAACAGAATTCAATAACGCATTGAAGGATTATACAATATGACCAAGTTGGATTTATCACTGGGATGCAGAGATGTTTCAATGTATGCTAATCAATAAATGTGATAGACATATAATAGAAGAAAAGATAAAAATTATATGATCATCTCAATAGATGCAGAAAATCATTTGAATAAATACATCTTTTCATAATAAAATCCTTCTACAGATTGGGTATAGAAAATACCTCCACATAATTAAACAAATAAGTGACAAATGCACAGCTAACATGATATTCAACAGAGAAAAATAGAAAGATTTCAAGGTCAGGAATAAGACAAGAGTGCCCTTTCTAACCACTCTTACTCAACATAATACTGGAAGCCCTAGCTAGAACAATTAGGCAAGAAAGAAGTAACAGACATCCACATTTTTTTAAAAAAGTAAATTTGTGGTTCTTTGCAGATGATATGATTTTCAATATTGAAAACCCTCAAAACCTGACTTAAAACTGTTGGATCTAATCCATGAATTCAGTAAAGTTGCAGAAAATAAAATCAATACACAGAAATTAGTTGCATTTCTATACACCCAAACACAAATAAAAATAACTCACTCACAATAGCAAAAAACAATAAAATACCTAAGAATGTATTTTACTAAGAAAGTAAAAAATCTGTATGATGGAGAGTTAAGACATCATTGAACAGAATCAAAGAAGACAAACAAATGGAAGGACATCCCATGTTTGTGGACTGACATAGCTAATATTATTAAAATGTCTATACAACCCAAAGCTGGCTATGGATTCAATGCAATCCCTATCAAAATTCCAATTTTAGGCATTTTTCAATATAGAAAAAACTATCTATCATTTGTATGGAACCACAAAAGACCCAGAATAGTCAAAACAATCCTGAGAACAAAATTGGAAGCATCACAAGTCTTGATTTCAAACTATAATATAATGCTACAGTAATTAAAACAGTATGGTTTTGGCATTAATATAGACACATAGACAAATGGAATAGAACAGAGAACACATAAATAAATCCCCACATATATTGACAAGTAATAAGGAAGCCAAGAACATCCAATAGGGAAAGAGAGTCTTTTTTTTTTTAAATGATGCGGGGCACACTGGATAATCACACATAGAAGAATAAAATTGGACCCTTAAACCACACATAAAATTCAACTGCAAGTGAGTCAAAGATAAAAATATAAGACCCAATACCATAAAGCACTGAGATGAAAACTTGATAAGAATCTCCTCAACACTAATCTTGGCAATTATGTTTTTATGACACCAAAAGCAAACACAGCAAAAGAAAAAATTAACAAGTAGGACTACATCAAACAAAAGGTTCTACTCAAACTAAACAATCAACAAAGTTAAAAGGCAACCTACAAAATGGGAGAAAATATTTGCAAACCATACATTGAATCAGGGGTTAATCTCCAAAATTTATTTTAAAAAATTCATACAATTCAATAACAGAAAAATAAACAATCTGATTTAAGAATGTACAGAGGAACTGAATATACAGTTTTTGAAGGAAGATATTCAAATGGCCAAGAGGTACATGGATAGGTAGTCAACATCACTACTTATCAGGGAAATGAAAATTAAAACCACTATGAGATACCTCATACCTGTTAGAGCGGCTATCATCAATAAGACAAGAGATGATAAGAGATTAGGTATGGAGAAAAAAGGGCCCTTGTGCACTTTGGTGGGGTTGCAAGCTAGTCCATCCACTATGAAAGGCAGTATGGAGTTTCCTCCAAAAATAAAAAAATTGAACTACCATACAACACAGTGAACCCACTTCTAGGTATGTATCCAAAGGAAATGATAATAGGTTATTGAAGAGATATATGCACTCTATCGTTATTGTAGCACTATTCACAATAACTAAGATATGGAAACGACTCAAGTGTCCATCAATGTAAA
>NW_005370572.1:665899-674822 GCF_000412655.1 Myotis brandtii | reverse complement strand
ATGAGAATAAAAGAAATCCTGACATTTGAAACAATATATGTGGACCTTGAGAATATTATGCTAAGTGAGATATCAGACAGAAAAAGACAAATACTATATGTTATCGCTTATATGTGAACTAAAAAAAAAAAACACAAAACAGGGTGGAATGAGTGTTATTTGGGGCTGGGAGTTGGAAGAATGGGAGAGATGGTATTTAAGGGTACATATTTGCAACTAGCAGATCAATACATCTTGGCTATTAAATGCACAGAACAGGGGTCACAGACAACAAGAATGTATTACACTAGAAGAAATGATAATTATGTGATGCAATAGAGGTATCAGCTAATGCTACAATGCTAATCATATTGCAAAATATGTATCAAGTAAAAAAAATTCTCTTCCAGCTAAACTACCAACTCAGAAAAATGTTGAATAAAGATATTTTGGGCAGACAAAAGCAGGTTTACCATCAATAGACCTTATCTATATACTAGAGGCTGAGTGCACAAAACTCGTACACTTGGGAGGGGATCCCTCAGCCTGCATTGTGAGAGGGTGCAGGCCAGGCCAAGGGATCCCACCAGTGCATGATCAGGGCCAGGAAGGGACACAGGAGGTTGGCCAGCCAGGGAGTGACCCATCTCGAATAGTCCTTATCGGCCAGACCCCAGCAGCAAGCTAACCTACTGGTCAGAGCATCTGCCCTCTGGTGCTCAGTGCATGTCATAGCGACTGGTCGACTGGTCAACTGTCTGTCCCCTTGGTGGTCAGTGCACGTCATAGCAAGCAGTTAAGCAGCCTTAGCACATCATTAGTTTATTATACTTTGATTGGTTGAATGGCTGACCAGACGACCGGACACTTAGCATATTAGGCTTTTATTATATAGGCTATAAAAGCCTAAACGACCATCTGACCATTTGACCATTTGCCTGGTAGCTATGATGTACAATGACTACCAGGGGGCAGATGCTCCGACCAGTAGAGGAGGGAGCCCAATTCCTCGTGGAGTCAGCCATGGGTTAGGTTGCTGCTAGGGCACTGTCGGCCCTGAATCTGCTTCACCTGAACCCTGGACCCAGAGAGGAGGGAGCCCGAGTCTTGGGTGTGTCACCTGAGAACCTCCCTCTTGCAATCTAGGACCCCTCAGAGGATGTCGGAGAGCCGAGTTCAGCCTGATCCCCACAGGCCAGGCTGAGGGACCCCCCCGGTGCACGAATCCGAGCACCGGGCCTCTAATTTAACATAATTTCTAAAGTATGTACCTAAAAAAATTTCAGAAGCAAGGTCTGAGATAAAAAAAGTAATGCCCAGAAAAAAATCAGCAAAAAAAAATTGCTAAACATTTAGGTAAATTAAAATAAACATATCCACTGCTGGCTTTGCAGTTATGTGGATTGGTAGTTAGGAATTCAGATTAGATTTTCTTGAGCTGTCCACAGGATTAAATTCTGTTCTCAATATTGTCATTGGATGACCAGAATAGCTCATGTGTTTCAATCACTTCAAGGTGTGTGTATGTGTGTGTGCAAACATTTTCCAAGGGCTCAAAATGACTGACAATATTTTCACTTAATTCATTGGTTTCTCTTTGTTCCTTTGCCAGAAACTTGCAGTGAGTTCATCTAGTTCTGAATGGGCAGCACCTGCTCTGCTTTACACTCAAATTCCATCCACTGGGTGGTATGACCAGTGACATATTTCCAAGACTCTGAAATCATATGAGCCTAGAATGCAAATGAGAATTCACAGTTAGCTATTCGAGCTTCAGAGATTATTGGAAACAAAGACTATATCCAAATCCACAGCCTATTTCATTCATTTTTAACATTAACTGATACTTACCACAACTGCTAGGTTTTAAAAAAGTGAAGCCCTGTCACCTATGATTAAAAATAAATTTTAAGAAAAGGAAAGTTAAGTGAATTCAGTCCAGATTCCACTTTTTATGATCAATGATTTCTTGATAAAGTGAAAGGACTAAGAGAGGAAATTTGATGGGAAAAGCATTTTCAGGATTTATATAGCTCATGATAAGACAGATACTAATGTGAATGAAGTTTTGTGTGTTTTTTTTATAAATATGTTTTTATTGATTTTAGAGAGTGAGGAAGAGAGAGGGAGAGAGAGAAACACCAATTGGCTGCCTCTTGCATGCCTCTCCTGGGGATGGAGCCCACAACCTGGGCATCTGCCCTGACAGGGAAATGAACAGGTGACCTTTTGGTGCACAGGATGACATCAAACCAAAGGTGCCACACTGGCCAGGGCCTGAATGAACTTTTTAAAAACTGCATTTTACTGCTCAGTGCAATGATGATCCATGTCCAACCAAATGGTTTGTCATCTTCTAGGTAGATAGGAACAAAACAGATAATTAACCCAAGTAGAATTTTTAGCTTTTCAAAAATGTAAGTATAAAAGAAAGGGCTATGTTTTAATAGTTATCCTAATTCTGTGATGTAATTTTAGTATAAAAGGAAATTAGAAATTTAAATTCTTCTATTGAAAAAACCACCTCATACCATCAATCAATCAATAAATTAATATACAGGTAAATAAATAGATCAAAATAGGCAAAGATGACTATTATCAATGACCAACATCATTTGGAAGAACTTGCCATGTTAATAAACTCAGGGTATTTCACTGCCTTCATGCACAGGGCATTGGGAATATATGCACAACATTAATTTTTATTAGTCTTTTATTTGATTTCTTTTGGCATTTGTGGTTTTTACAGCATAGATGATATGATTAATTTATGTTTTCTTAATTGGACAGCTAAATATTCTTGTATATAGTAATTTTGCACAGTGTCTAGATGTTTCCAGAAAACTCTAATAAACTAATTAAATCAACCAACACACAATCCAACTTATGATTCATCCATCATTCATATGCTGATTCCAATATCCCCTTACTTTCCTGGTATGCATTAATTAGCAGATGATATAAGGAGAAAAATAACACTATGATAATGCTTTTATTAGATTCCTTATACTGGCTGATAATTATTAGCAGGCTATCCTTCCATTAGAGAAAGAGCTGAACAATATCAATTATTGGGCTCAATGCCTTTCATTTCGTGGTCTAAGGCAAACTAATATCAGACTTACAGACTTATGATAATGTAGTCTGTCAGTCTCCTCACCCTCTGCCCAATTAGGGACAGCTGCCCTTCAGTGGTCAGTGATGAGAGGAAGCGAAGACTCTATAATCCTGCTGGCTTTTGTAATTAGAGAGTGAGCTTGAAGAGAGTGGTGTTTAGCCTCTCAGTGGCCTAGAAGTATAGGCATTTGCTTTCATTAATGCATCTGCTGAAATAACACAGCTTTTGCAACAGACAGCCAGGTATGTCTCTACCAAAATCTTGGTGTAAAATTCTGAAATATTTAAATATTTTTTAAAAATATATCTGGAAATGTTTTACAAATAGTAGAATGTATAAACATCAGGGTCTGTATGAAATAAATTTGTCAGGAAGCTTAATATTATTGTTGTGCATTTTTGTTATAGCTAATAAAACCCTAAACATGGTCATCCGTTCAAAGGGTTTAAAAATTCCCCACCTTAACTTTCTAGTCAACTGCATTTCAAGGAGTTATGCTAACAATGGGGAACTGGAAATCCTGGTGATTGTTATCTATATAATAAAAGCCTAAGCAACTTTACAGTGGAACAACCAGAATGACCGGTCACTATGATGTGCAGTGACCACCAGGGGGCAGATGTTTAATGCAGTAGCTGCCCCCTGGTGGTCAGTGCGCTCCCACAGGGGGAGCGTGACTCAGCCAGAAGCCAGGCTCATGGCTGGTGAGCGCAGTGGTGGTGGTAGGAGCCTCTTCCTCCTCCAAGGCAGTGCTGAGGAGCAGCGAGCCAAGACGTGAGGAGCAGTGAGCAGACAGGTGGTAAGGAGTGAGGGGTCCCGGACTGTGAGAGGGCACAGGCCAGGCTGAGTGACCTCCCCTCCCCCAGTGCATGAATTTCGTGCACGGGGCCTCTAGTTTAATATATAATCCCCAAAGGATTAGAGAAAATGTAAAATTACCTGCAAAAACAAACAGAACAAAACAAAAAACATTGTAAAAACCAATAGATAGAATTTTCTGTCTGTCCTTTGGTTTAAATAATTCCTTACCCTTGAATGTCCCTGGCCAAACTAAATTCAACAGCCTCTTGTATAGAATGGGTAGTGTCAGGGAGGTCCATGTATTGCCATCTGCTGGTTGGTTTTCAGAGATTTCATGATCTGTCTTTTTGAAGGTCACGTACAAAATATAAATCTCCACAAATAATATTAAAGTTCCAGATCACAGTTTGAATATTGCAGGTGTTTAGCCGTGCCACCGTTATGGTGGCTTTCTAATCTCACATCAATGATGATGGCTTTTAATTTTCCTTGAAGTTGCTGTGTATTTAAGAAGCCAGAGCAACAGTGAACAGAGACCAGGGGCAGAGGAAGAAAGCAAAGAACTGCTGGCTAGTACCTGTAGGGGGTGACACCACTTATGAAACACATGTCTTGAGGCATTTCAAATTATCTTGGCAGGTGTATCATAAACAGATCCTCAGCCTATGCCAAGGCACTTGGCCATTGTAATTAAAATTACAATATAAAAAGCTCCTGCTGTTTCCTTCTGAAAAATGCTGACAGAGACTTCCTCCAACAACTATGACAGTATTCCCAACACCTCTGCATTTGCTATTTCCGTAGCTGCAAAGAACAGCATCCATCTTTACCTTAGTTACGTTGCAAATTAGGGAGGGCGGGGAGATAATTATACATGAGACAGAACAGTGTGCCTTGGGGTTGGAGGGCAGCCTCTTCAGAGAGCAGCAAGGGAAGAAGAGGCCATTTGGTTTTTAAAACTCAAAAGGGAAAGTACTTTTCTGAGCTAGGAAGAAACTGAAACTATAATATCACAAGTAAGAATAAAACTCAAAAAAGGTGCTAACGCTGAGGGAGATGAGGCTTCAGTGTGATACCAAAAGAGGTAATGCCATTTTATCTTGTTTCGTGGAACCTGAAGCACTTGGTAGAAAGCTATGTGTCTGGAATGGTTAAATATCTGGAGACAGAGAAATAAATTAAATGACTTTTTCAAAGACTTGCAGTCATATCATTGTAAGTGATAGATGCAAGTGATAATGCTTCAGGACTTTCTATCTAAACTTAGTACTCGTAAAAACTAAAAATAGTGACAAAAGGTGACAGCTGCTTTATGGATCAAAATACTAGCCTTCCCTATCACTAGAAGACAGTGCTAGGTACTTTAAAAATACTTATGGAGACCAGAAACTAATAGCAAATATCATAACTAGGAACAGGACACTAAAGGACCCTGAGAATTTGCTCTGGTAATTCTGTCTGCTCGCCTCTGCTGTAACATCCCTGCTTCCCTAACTCAGGGTGAGGCGCTACAAACCTGTCTTCCCTGTGTGCTCACGAAAGCTCCCCCTGAAGGGAACAATCTTAAATTGTCAAACATAAGCCAGTTCCCATTAGATTAACTTGCTTTAAATTAAAAAAAGTGTTTGCATTTTAATCATTTAAACAGTCCGTCATTCTTCGCCCTTCCCTGTGCTTCTAAAACTCCTTTCATTCATTCATTCGTTTATGCCCACTGAGCACATGCTTTGTGCCAGAGACACATCCAGGTACTAGATAGAGAAAAGTGAACAAGTCCGACACAGTGTATCCCCTTATAAGATGTATTCTAGTTGGGAACACAGATAATAAAGAATTAAAAAATTAATGATGAAGTAAATAGGAGATGTAATGATGAACAAATGTGTGCAAAAAAAGAGATATTAAACAGCTAAGCCAGGGTACTACCATTTTAAAGGTATGCGCCGGAACCGTTTGGCTCAGTGGATAGAGTGTCGGGCTGTGGACTGAAGGGTCCCAGGTTCGATTCAGGTCGGGGGCGTGTGCCTGGGTTGCGGGCACATCCCCACATCCCCAGTAGGAGATGTGCAGGAGGCAGCTGATCGATGTTTCTCTCTCATTGATGTTTCTAATTCTCTATCTCTCTCCCTTCCTCTCTGTGAAAAATGAATAGAATATATATTTTTTTTTAAAAAAAAGGTATGCACACATAATTCCACAATAAATAAGCAATATTGCCTTATGGAAAAACTCCAAAGATGCACATATACACTTGAATTTAAGGAGGATTATCATTGACATTTAGCCTCTGTGTATAAATTTGCCCTTTTTGTAAATATCTTAATTTTTACATGTACTTCATGACCAGAGTTCTGTGACAGCTATAATCAGTTTTATAACAAAGAAAACAGGCTGAGCCTCCTGGAAGTTAGCATACTTCTACCCTATAGAACTTTCACATTGTCCCACCATTACATCTGGGTCCCTCTGTTTCGACTTAGAGTCCCTGACAACATTGCTGTCTTCAGGGACTGTGTATCCTAACTGTACATGATGAAGGGGAGGCTAAATTGTAGACACGATTGGAGAGATGATAAATAAAGACAAGATAATATGAAAAAAAGGATAGAAAATACCAATTGTTTACAAAGACATGACCAGTGGGAAGACTGACTAGCAGAACCTATCAGAGCTGAATGTGCACATGCACCCTATGAGGCATCATTTCTACTTCTAGCAAAACAGACAACCTAAAGGACATAACACTGAACACATTCAAAAAAAGATACATATTAGATTTTTTTAGCAGCACAATATATAACAGTCAACAGCTATAAATCACCCAAATGTCCATCAACAACTGAGTGGATAAATTGTGGTATATTCACAGAATGCAAACAACATAGCAATGAGAATAAATGAACTACAACTACAAGCAACAATATGGATGAGTCACAGGTATAATACTGAGCCAAAAAACAAATAAGGCACAAAAGAGTAAATATGATATGATTCCATTTACAGAAAGCAGAAAAGCATAGGATTTTTTTAAAAAAAAAAACTGGTTCCATTTGGGGTTTTGGGGACTAGAGGGGAGAAAAGTGGGGGCTTCAGGTTACTTACTATTTGTTCACTTATCTGGGTGCTGGCTATATTGACATTTGCTTTGTGAACTTTCATACATATGTGCACTTATACATAACATATATAAATGTTTATTGTACTTTAATTAAATAATTTTATTAAAAAATAAGAAGAAATACTAAGAAGTTTTAGTATTTCTATGTCTCCAAGTCTAAAAGTCAGTACTCATTGAGCCAGAATCAACTCCACAGTAATCTGCACTCTTTCCCCTACAACCCTTCCCAGGCCTCTATAAAAACTAACCAATTCACCCGGCCAGCTTGGCTTAGTGGTTGAGCACCGACCTGTGAACCAGAAGGTCATGGTTCGATTCCCAGTCAGGGAGCAGGCCCTGGATGTGGGCTCAATCCCCAGTGGGGTGGGGTGTAGGAGGCAGCCAATCAATTCTTCTCTGTCATCATTATATTTCTATCTCTCTCTTCCTCTCTGAACTCAATAAAAATATTTAAAACAAAACAAACAAAAAATCCAACCCAACTAATTCTGAAATTATTTGGTAAGTTTTTCTTTGTCATTACCTTTCCTTTACCCTTACCATACTTCATCCATTCACTTTAAAGTCAAACTATAATGATTTGCTACTGAAGATCCATTATTTTAATTAACAAGCTTCCATAGTAGACTGCAGTGGGTTACTATGTCCGTGACATGTTCAGCAGACAGGAGTACTTTGGGACTCTACTAACAGTAGTTTTAGAAATAGCAGGTAAGCAGCTCTACTTCTTGTGGGGAATAAATCATAACTTTTGGATGGAACAGCTTTGGGGAACTGGGGGCCAGGATGAAGTGCTATGCCATTAAAGGGTCTAATGACAGAAATGGAATAAACCAGTGCCTTAAACTGTCTGCAAGGTGGCTTAAAATGGAAAATATTCTCTCATCTCTCTCCATAACTCCTTTAATGATTTCCTATGATCTTTCCCCACCGAATTTTCCTTCTTCAAGTCTTCACTTCCAAGTGTACTTGCTGCCATTTCTCACAGTCTGGTATGGTATTCAAGAGGCATGATCATTCTGTGTGGTAATATTTTAGTAGAGCTGAACTAGCAGTATCCTTTTATCTTAACTGTTCATACTTTGCAATGCAATTTCACCTCTACTTAAAAGGATTCCTGAAGCAGCCTTGTTATTTCATGAATGGAGAAAATTCACTTTCAGGCTATTATTCAAGCCATGGATGTCCAACCCCCGCCATTCCCTCTGCCTTCTCCATCCGTTTTTCTGTTTTCTCTAGAATCATTAGACTGGAGTAATTGAACTCCAATTTCATTTCAACTGGCATCCTGTGAAGTTCTTCCCTATGAGGCTAAACATCTGCCCAAATATTTCCATGTTCCGTTCTGGCTGTGATTTATACGATATAAAATATATGTACCACTTAACTTCTTTTTAAGAAAATAGTGCTTGACAGCTGGGATAAACAGACAATCAGCAGCCTCCCAGTATTTAATGAATTAAGACTCATACCTCAACATTATTAATTCTAGGGACTATTAAAGATAGTGTTATTGAGAATAGCCTGATAAAAGGAAAAACAGGTTTGAGTAACAATTGATATGACTTATATCAACATAGTTTATCTTTTGGGACTAAGAATTGGAGCCATCTGTGTCAACATGACTTGACAGGTCGTTGTTTTTTTTTTTAAGAAAGATAAAACCTTAAAACAATATATTATTTTACGGCTTCAAGAAATTCTTTTTTTTTTTAGTTTTTTTTTCTTTATTGATTAAGGTACAACATATGTGTCCTTATCCCCCCATTGCCCCCACACACCCCCACTCATGCCCTCACCCCACTGGTGTCCATGTCCATTGGTTAGGCTTATATGCACGCATACAAGTCCTTTGGTTGACCTCTCCCCCTTACCCCTATCCTCCCCTACCTTCCCTCTGAGGTTTG
>NW_005370572.1:665063-665424 GCF_000412655.1 Myotis brandtii | reverse complement strand
CAGCAGTGCACGAGGGTTCCTTTTTCTCCACATCCTCGCCAGCACTTGTTGTTTGTTGATGATAGCCATTCTGACAGGTGTGAGAGGGTACCACATTGTCGTTTTGATTTGCATCTCTCAGATGATTAGTGACTTTGAGCATGTTTTCATATGTCTCTTGGCCTTCCTTATATCTTCTTTCAAAAAGTATCTATTTAGGTCCTTATTTTTTTATTGGATCATTTATCTTCCTTTTGTTAAGTTGTATGAGTTCCCTGTAAATGTTGGCGATTAAACCCTTATCAGTGATAACATTGGCAAATATGTTCTCTCATGCAGTGGGCTTTCTTATTGTTTTGTTGATGGTTTCTTTTGCTGTGCA
>NW_005370572.1:644838-664720 GCF_000412655.1 Myotis brandtii | reverse complement strand
TGTTCTGTTCCACTGGTCTATATGTCTGTTCTTGTGCCAGTACCAGGCAGTTTTGAGAACAGTGGCTTTGTAATACAGCTCGATATCTGGTATTGAGATCCCTCCAACTTTGTTCTTTCTCAGGATTGCTCTTGCAAACCAATTTATCCAGGCTAAAGTTTGCTTCTGTAGTTCTCCTGTTGGGACAATAGGTTGCTCACTTGAGCAAACAGCTCAACTTTCCATGAAACAGTTTCCTTACCAAGTCTTGCAACAAAACCCATATCTTGTTGCATCCACAGATCCTATGTTATACATTTGTCCAATCCCATTTTTTGCCTCTCTTGAAATGCCTGTCTTAATCTGCTTGAGCCCAAACTTCCAAACTGTGTATCCTCTTCTGATTTTCTACTTAGACACATTCAGCCATCTATCCATCTGCCTAGGTTGTTTTCTTTTTTATTACAGAAAGCCTGACTGACAATTTTGTTGGTATATAGTTTTTCTGGTAACTTACAGTCAACAAGCAATAGAAAGGAATGTTATTACATAATTATCAAGGCTGGCTTAACAATAACAAATTGTTGTATTTTAAACATAAGGAATGAATGCTTAATGAGTTCCTTTCTTTCATAAGTCTGTATCTTTCTAGTCCTAAATATTTTGAATGTTAAATGTAGCTAAATATATAATCATCACCTAACTTTTTAAATCCTCACAAGAGGATGTTTTATTGATTTTAGAGAGAAAGATCAATGGGTTGCCTCTTGTATGGGACCCAACTGAGGACCGAGCCCGCAACTTAGGTATGTGATCTGATCAGGAATGAAACCCGCGACCTTTTAGTGTACGGGACTACACTCCAAACAACTGAGCCACACCAGCCAGGGCACATCACTTAACTTTTTAAAGAGCCTGACTAAAAAGAGAAAAAGCTGTTTGATTCCATAGAAAGCATCTTAAATCAAAAGATTGATAAAGGTGGGCCTTAATTAACATGATTAATAAAAGGATAATTATAACCTTATTCAATTTCTTTTTACCCTGCAATTATATTACATAATTTTTAAGAAATTCAAACTTTTCAATAAAAAGAAAGCAATGCAACCTTAACTGTAAACTTATTTTTAAAATCCCACTCAGAATTATAACTTAAAAAAGCAATTGTCAGGTAATATGGACTAATGGTTTAATTTTACCTGAAGACATTGTTAAAAATAAATGAATACATAAAAAATAGTAAACTAAAGTACATTCATTCTGGAAGTAACAAGATTTCAATTATGTCTTTCTCCAGGAAATTCCAGGTTCAAATCTGGACAAAATTTGAAAATACCTCCTGTCCTCATTGATGTCTACACATTACTCAAGGAGAGAGCTACTCGACTCAATTCTAATGCTGTCCTCTAGTAACTCATATATGCGATGGTACTAGTGTAGAGAAAGGCTTTGAATACTTCATACCATTATGATTGAAAAAGGAAATCTTCAAGATATTAACTCACTCAACAAATATTTTGGGGAATCTTACTCCAGTGCTAGGATGCCATGACAGACTATTCTTAAAAAGAGATAATTTTAAAAACAATCCTAAAGGTCTCCATAAATGACCTGATGGTTTGATCACACAATCACCTGAATGGTGCATTTGACATTATACCACTTGAGCCTGAGGAGGAATGTTAAAATGTTTCTATTTCAGAATGTCAAATTTACTAAGAAATAAGATTTTACTCATTAAAATCTTCATTTGAAATGACTGAACTAGGCCTAAAGCACATTCAAATAATGTGCTTTGTGGTGCTTTCAACTATATTTTAAAGAGCTAAAAATGTTAGATTCAAATCTAGTAAGAAAAAATTTGAAAAATCTTAGAATTAAAATAATGATAATAAAATAGTAAAATAATCTATGCAGCTTAATCTACACAAGTAGATTACATGCAGAGAATGCAACCTATCTACATACATAATAGGAACTTGTGTGAACATATCAGCTCCAAATTACTTTTCTTTTGAATTAAATTAATGGCTTGTCTAAGCAAATAATTCAGCTCCTTGCTTTGCTTGGACTATAAAGTTAAACTTTAATGGAGTCTACATGCTGAAAACTGCTACAAACACAAATGTTCTTGATAAATAAGTTGCTTCTCCCCTTGGTGGTTTTTCATTAGTTACTAACCAATCATTAAGGAATGAAGGGCAGAGTTAAGAAACAAATACCCAGGTACACTAAAATTTTCCCATGTGTATTTCCCCTTGATTGCCCTTAATAGTACACAATTAAACAGCAAAGATTCTATAAATACTTATTTTTTCACATGAATCCTATTTATCATAGAATATATAGTTGTTTTTATATTTTTATACATTTCAGCTTATTATTATTAGCGTATATATTTTAGTGGTTTTCTCAATATTGGCAAGGGATTTACATCATTACTGATTCATATGGTTGAGTGAGAGCCAAAAAAAATAGACATTATATAGCCAGGGATCATATTCATAATCTTGGTATCATTACCTATTTATGACAGATCCCACATGTCCCATGTAGAAATGAATATATAATATCTGTCCAAGCTTCCTCTTTTCAGGGGAAAACTATTTTTAAAAAGATAGTTTTGTTCTTTATCACTTTCCTCTACTTTGAAATATCTGAAGTACAAACTACTGTTTCTCTGTTGAGCAAACAAAATGTGTTGCTTATAAGATCATAGACCAAACATAGACTATGGTCCTTAGCTATTGTCTCTCTCACTGCTTCTATTTTTATGCCCCATATTTTCTCTCCTCTCAGTTCATACAATTAATCAAGATAATTAAAAATATAAAACACAATTCCCAGTAAGGTGTAAAATTAAACTGATAACTTTGTTTCTTTTAAATTATAATTTTAGATCAATATTCATATATTTCTATATACTGTACAAAGGTGCTATCAGTTAAGAAGGGTGCTAATCATAAATGCTTCTCATACACAAGGCAAAACCATACTCTGAACATCTCTCTTTATGACATCTAGCACTTTAATTGCTTTTAAAATCCTTTATTATTCTAATTAATATATACTTATAAATATATAATTATTTATGATAATTCCATCACTCGAAAATGGCCATTGTTGATACTTTTATGTACTGCCCTCAAGCCTTTGTTTTTACTCACATATACAAATTGAGATCACATTGCACATAATTACATAACTTGCTATTTTCGCTTAACAATATATAATGAGTTTTTTGATTATCATCTGAGCTTCAATATTTTACCAATATTGTTTCATCTATTTCTCCATTTATACTGGGTGAGTGGAGGAAAACATTAGAATGTTTAGAAACAATTTTCAGAT
The DNA here is from genome assembly GCF_000412655.1 of Myotis brandtii. Lineage (NCBI taxonomy): Eukaryota > Metazoa > Chordata > Mammalia > Chiroptera > Vespertilionidae > Myotis > Myotis brandtii. Next base: position 661,390 of record NW_005370572.1, on the reverse strand, counting down.
ATCTTTCAATTTATCTATATGTATTTAAGAAAATAGCTCTAAGAATTAAGAGATTTAAAAAAAACCTAACCATAAACACATTGTCACCCTACCAAAATGAATACATAATTAGTACATCACAATCCCTTAATAGCAACTAAAATAAAGTCCATTATAAATGTAGCCTGTGGTCTCAGAAATGACTTTTATTCATATCATGATCTAAACAAGGTACGCAAATCGTCTTTTGTTGATTTGTCTCCCAAGACTCTTTAATATATAATAATGCTCCTTTCTTTATTTTTCTCTATGACATTTATTTATGTAAAGAATGAGTCATTTGTTCTAAAGAATTTCTCACATGCTGAATTTTGGTAATTGCCTCTTTATAGTTTCATATAGCTTATTTTTCTATGCCCCTGTGCTTCCTATAAAGTGATAATTGGATGTAAGACAGTCTTTCCTAAAGAACTTTCTGTCCAAAATGTTAGCCACAGCTACATTGAATACTACTTCAAATTTGGGTAGGATGAACTTTTATTTAATTTAAATTATAAATAAACATATGTGGCTAGTGATAATCAAGTTACATTTTAGAGAAAGGGCTTGAATATATACATATATTTCTTTTTCTTAAAAGCTATTCTAATGGGTATGAAGTGGTATCTCATTGTGGTATTTATTTACATTTCCCTAATGACTAGTTTTGTTGAGCATCTTATCATCTTATTATGGTTCTTATCAGCCATTGTGTGTCTTCTTTGGAGAAAAGTTTATTTCAAGTGCTTTGTCCATTTTTAAATTGGCTTGTTTTTTGCTGTTGAATTTGAGGAGTTCTCTACATATATGGATACTAATCTCTTATTAGATATGTGATTTATTAAAAAAATTTTCCCATTCTATTGTTGCCTTTCTTGTTACTGTTGATACTGTTGACTTCATATAATAAGTTTTTAATTTTTATGAAGTTTAGTTTGTCTATTTTTTCTTTCATTGACTGTGATTTTGGTATCAGATCTATGAAATCATTGTGAAATCCAATGTCATAAAGACTTCCCTTATATTTTCTTCTAAGAGTTTCACAGTCTTAGCTCTTATGTTTAAGAATTTGATCCATTTTGAGTTAAATTTTATTGTTGAAAGGACTGTCTTTTCCCTATTTAATGGTCTTGGCATTCTTGTTGAAAGCCATTGACCATATTTGCAAGGGTTATTTCTGGGCTCTCTGTTTTATTGCATTGGTTTATATGTCTGTCTTACACTGTTTTGTTTTGTTTCCTATAGCTTTGAATAGAAACCACAACCTACAATGAATAATTTAAGCACAGCCCATTTCTACCAGATTCACCTATTGTCCCAAATGTATGGTTACCTGGTGGAGGTTGTGTTTGTCAGGTTTTCCTACTGAAAAGTTACTCCCCTCTTCTCCATGCTATTGTCCTTGGAAGGAAGTCACTATGCCCAGCTCATGTTTAAGGAATGGGGCATCATGCTTCCTTTACCCGAGGACAATGGATCTACATAAATTATTTGGAATTCTTTTGCATGGGAGATTTGTTTTCACCTCACTTATTTATTCACCTAACCATTTATATCAATATGGACTCATGGGTATTTATTGTACAACTTGGGTTAAATTCCAATTCTTTCTTTCCCTTTTTGTTTCTTTATCTTTCTTTTCTGTTTCTTGTTCTTTCTTGAAATATTTTAGCTTTGGCCATTGAGAGTGCTTTTAATTGGCTCCTGTATCCCTTTGACATGGGCCATCATTTCATGGGTATTTTTTTAGTACTTTTTTTCCTGATGCTACAAGGTACTCCAGGCTCATCTTGTATATTCCATTTCTCCAAAAATCCCTGGTTCCTTTTATTAGAGAAACCAAGACCTGGATACAAGGTGTGCTCATTGCTACTATTGCCTTAGATTACAGAGCAAGGAAATAGATGTCCCTCAGGTAACAGAGAGAGGAAATATATGTGTACATTCTAACATGTGTATATACATATACCTATGAATATTCCTACATGTCACAATTTGTATCCATATTAAGATAACCACAAGCTCATATCTAACTCCAAACAATTAGTACATGGATCATCCCAGCCTCCTCTCCTTGGCTATCTGTAAATTCTCACTCCTGAGGTATCTTTCTGATTCAGCATCTACTCCAGGTTCATGATGGAGTCCTGCCTGATCTCTTTCCTAATTTGCTACCTACAAAATGTCAAAGAGAAATCATGATGACTTTCTACTTGGTGTAGTCACTGCTCAAGTCCTGAGCTATTTGGTACAGGTTTCACAAGACACTGATTGATAGTGTTTGGTGGATTCCATGTGGTCTGTTTCTAGCCTCTCCAGTGACCCATCCATGTCTCCAACCCCCAAGGGATGTTGATAGCAATGCTTTGTTTGGAAGCACTACATTGACTTCTGTGGCACTACTCTAATTTCTCTGGAAAAACTGTCTCTGTGTGATCTGTGGTTCAACCTGTGGATGAAGGGTCAGGCACGAGTGATCATATTTTGTATCAAAGGCTACATATATCACATATGTCATTAGGCTTGAAGCACAATGGTTTCAGGTTACATTCTTTGTATACATGTATCCAGACACTTATCCCCTCTGGGATGGGTCGCAGAATACAAAAGGGATCAAGAATACAAAAAGAATCTCCTCTGTAATGGCCAAGCTTAAAGAGATCCAAAGTAAAAGGCAAATGTGTGCTGATGAAATATTAGTTCATTGACTTTGTAAGTGGGATCTCAAGGTTGGACACATTCCCAGATTTATTCTGGGAAGCTACATTCAAGTTATAATTCAATTTCTATTTAATAAAGAGAAAAATGCATGTGGGAAAATGGTCCTACTTTAAACTGACATTATGGGTTGGATTTCTAGTTCTTGTGGTTTTGGGGTTTGTTGTTTCATTTTTTTTTGTTTTGTTTTGTTTGTTATTTGCCTCTCAGCCAGTTAATCACAACAGCTGTTGGCTTCCTACTTCCTAATTGCTATTCTTCATTTTTTTCTCAGCACATTATTACCTTTACCAGGTCCTCCCACTCCCCACCCCCATGCTTATCTCTACTTCACCTATGTCTCATTTTCTGGTTTTTCTGATGAACAATGCCTTTCTTCTCTTTCCTCAGAATTAATTCTATTTTTTTAAGTAAGAACAACTCTCACAGTCCAAAGGTGCAAGTGGCTAAGGACTTATCATTCCAACTGCTTTGCCTAGTTAGGAAAGATTTTATGCTGCCTAATCTTCTGCTTTGTTGCAATATACCATGTGGCTTTTGTTAATGTTGAAAGTAACAATGTGTTTTTAATCTAATTTACTAATGTGAAACAGCTTTCTTCTGAATCACAGTGGTGTAACCATTGACAACCAAGGCTTTGGCTCATGTTGAGTGTGAATGTGTAGGATCAGGAAATAAAATTTTCCAGTATCTCACTATCCCAATTTAATCTTCATCAATCTTGTGAATTAATTAGCAAGTAGTAAGTGATGCTGTATCAGTAAATGCTTGTGAATAATTACGTGGTTTCTTCGAATGTTTAGCATCTCAAAGCCATGTCATTGAGTTCAAAGAGGCTTTCACTGTTGCTCTCACTTCTTTTATTGGATTATTTTTAAACTTTGTGTACACAGAGCAAGTAGTTGTTGAAACCATTCTTCACATACTCCTTATCACTCTAATTCTAATAACTGGCATTACATGGCATGCATTCTATTAGATCTATGCTTTTATGCTTATTTTCAGGAGAGAAGTGCCTTACATTCTTTCTAAGTTAGTCCCCTTTATCTCTACTCTTTCTGTTGTGAGCACCTCCATCCCCTTTGGGGACATCTATCGCACTTCTCCTTTCTTTTCTGCTTTGAAATAAGGTCAAGTCTCCCCAGGCTTGAAAAAAACAAAAACAAACCCAAAAGCATGACTATTGTGAATGTTCAGGCTATGTCTTATTCTCCTGTGTTCCTTGCCACTTTCTGTTCCTCAACACCCATTATTAGCATCCTGAAATCTGGCATCTCTCCCTTTGCTGGACTGAAAATGCTTCTGCAGAAGTCACCAATGGCCTCATCATCAATTTCGTGACATCCCGACTGCTTATTATCTTTGCCTTGACACCATCAGCGTGAGCTTCTCTCTTTGAAACTCATCTCTTGGTTGGTTTCCATGACACAATAATGTAGTGTTCCCTTCCCTTCATTGTTTTCCTCTTGCCAATTTCTTTTTCTAATCTCCAGAACTATGGCTATTCACAAAATTAGTCCTCATTAATTCTGTTCCCCTTTATCCTCTATACTTCTTCCTACATTAATGCTCACCCACATTAACAATTTAACCATGGGGATGATTTAAGCTCTATGTCTACTCAAGTTCTATCTCCTGAGTTCCAGTCCGGGATTATATACTCGTCATTTTCATTTAGTTGTACCCCTTGACCTCAGACCCTGAATGTCTCAAGTAGAATTCATTTTCTTCCCCTATCTCTTAAATTGGCTCATTTTCCTATTTCTATATTTCTGTCAGTATTTTTATCAGTTGCTAGATGTATACATAGGCTATCCAACAGCTCAGATATTTGTGTGTCTCCATTTCCCTTTCTGCCCATAGCCATCACATATCTTCCTTTCCAGTCATATGGCTTCCACTAAAGATCACAAACTGTTTCCCCATGCCTGGATTATTGCTAATCAAGAGCCCCTTTCTCCCACTTCTCCCTACATTAAAATGCACTTGCAAACTGAGATGATTCTAATTTTCTTAAAATAACACTTTATCCCAGAACCAGAGCCAATGCATGGCTTCTTTATTACCTGTGCAGGAGAGATCTAAGAATTAAGGACTTTGAATGAAAAGATAAAAATCATTGGAAGACTTTTAAGGGGTTTTCATTGGGAAGCTATATAAAAAGATAATTAAGAAGAATAAAGAAAAGTAATTTGCTTTAATTATATTGTTGTGGACAGGTTATTAAGGTTGAGCCTGAAGGCAGGAATACCATTTTGAAGTTTTTGCAGTAATTGGCAAATGAAATGATGGCTAAGAAATTCAAAGGACAATGTGGTAGGATCAACTTAAGAAAGACTGGAAGAAGAAACCATCAAGTGTCGAGGATTGATTGATTGGTGTGGGGGTAAGGGACAGGGAAAAACTAGGAATAACTGCTAGTTTCATTGGTGGTAATTTGTAGGATTGTGGAAAAATTAAATTCATAAGAATGTAAGAAAATAGAACTGTTTGGGGATAGAGAAAGCTTGTGATTTCCATTTGAAAAATAGTGTGTTAATGATATGTAAATATATGTCAAACAGAAAAGTTGAGGTATGTTAGACATTTTTAAACATAGGATGTCTTCTCTGAACAATTTTCATGGTTTTTCCTGAAAGAAGACATGATAGAGCAATATATGAGCAAAAGTCCTTTATGCAGTAAGGTAACCGGCCTCTTTAGAGCAAGTAGAGACTGAAGATTTCAATCATGCATCAGGTTCAGAAAGAGTAACTATAGACATTAATCAATTTTCAATATTATGATAAATCTGGAAAATATTCCTTTACACATGACATTACTGTATCTTGTTTCTTCTGAAGTAAATCAAGAAGGTGAGGGAAATACATAACTTGTTCATTTATTCTCATTATCCATGTTCCAAGAAAAGTAAGTCAATGCTTTTTTTATGATGTTTACACTCACCACCCTTTCCACCCACGAATTCATTCATTAATCCCCTTATTCACTTTGTCTTCATTTTGGGGACAGAGTGAGGATTTAAATCATGACCTTTTTGTTGTTTTTAAAGCAATGCTTTTGCTAAGGAAAACAATTTCTCTCTCTCTCTCTCTCTCTCTCTCTCTCTCTCTCTCTCTCTCTCTCTCAAACACACACACACACACGTCTCTATTACCTCCAAATGCAGAACAGTCATTCTAACTTTAGGTACTAGTTTAAAAATTATTCATTGTTTCAAAAGTAACATTTTACCCACAGCCAATATCACACTCTGAGTAAAAACTAAAAGTATTTCCCTTAAGAGCAGGAATAAGACAGGGATGTCCACTTTCACCATTTTTATTCAAGATAGTACTGAAAGTACTAGCCACAGTGATCAGACAAGAAGAAAAAATAAAAGACATCTAAATCATAAAGGTGAGAGTAAAACTTCATCGCAGAAGACATGATATTGTACAAAGAAAACCCTAAAGACTCCACCAAAAACCTACTATATCTAATAAATGAATTCGGCAAGGTAGTAGGTTATAAAATTAATATCCAGAAATTGCTGACATTTTTATACACCAATAATGAACTATCAGAAAGAGTTACTAAAAAATAATTCCATTTACTATTGCAACATAAATAAGGTATCTAGAAATAAATTTAACCAAGGAGGTAAAAGACCTGAATTCAAAAAATTTTAAGATACTGAAGAAAGAGGAACATACAAATAAGTGGAAGCATATACCATGTTCAAGGATAGGAAAAATTAACATTATTAAAATATCCATACTATCCAAAGCAACCTCCATATTCAATGCCATTCCTATTAAAATACCAATGGCATATTTTATAGATCTAGAACAAATATTTCAAAAATTTATATGGAGGCAGAAAAGGCCCTGAATAGCCTCAGCAATCTTGAGAAAGAAAAATAAAGTTGGAGGTATCCCACTACCCGATATCGAACTTTACTCCAAGGCCATAGTAATCAAAACAGCATGGTATTGGCACAAAAAAAGGGCTTATAGAACAATAGAATAGAATGAAGCCCACAAATAAACCCACACCTTTACGGTCAATTAATATTTGACAAAGGAGACAAGAACATACAATGGGGTTAAAGATAGTTTCTTCAATAAATGGTGTCATGAAGATTGGACAGCTACATGCAAAACAATCAAACTAGACAACCAACTTCCACCATACACAAAAATAAAGTCAAAATGGATTAAAGATTTAAATGTAAGTCATGAAACCATAAAAATCCTAGAAGAAAACATTAGCAGCAAAATTTTAGACATTTCTCATAGCAATATTTTTGCTGATATATATCCCCAGTCAAGGGAAACAAAGGAAAAATAAACAAATGGTACTACATCAAACAGGAAAGTTTTTGCACAGCAAACAAAACCATCAACAAAATAAAAAGGGAACCCACTACATGGGAGAACATATTTGCCAAAGATATATCTAATAAAGAGTTAATTTTAAAAAATATAAAAAACTTGTACTACTCAACACCAAGAATACAAACAACTCAAGTACAAAAACAAAAATGGGCAAAGGGCCTGAATAGACACTTCTCCAAAGAGGACAGACAGATAGCCTGTAAGCATATGAAAAGATGCTCAATGCCATTAATCATCAGAGAAATGCACATTAAAACCACAATGAGATAGCATGTCATGCCTGTCAGAATGGCTATCATCAATAAATCAACAAACAACAAGTGCTGGCAAGGATATGGAGAAAATAGAACCATTGTGCACTGTTGGTGGGAATGCAGACTGCTGCAACCACTGTAGAAAACAGTATGGAATAACTGCCTTTTAACCCAGTGATCTCACTTATGGGTATATATCCAAAGAAATCCTAAACGCTAATTTGAAAGAATATATGCTCCCCTATGTTCATTGCAGCATTATCTACCATAGCCAAGATCTGTAAACAGCCCAAGTGCCCATCAGTAGATGAGTGGATAGAAAAGATGTGGTACATTTACACAATAGAATAGTACTTAGCCATAAAAAAGTCTTACCTTTTACAACAGCATTGGTGGACCTGGAGATATCATGCTAAATGAAATAAGCCAGTCAGAGAAAGACAAATAACATGTGATCTCACTTATATGTGGAATATAAGGAACAAATAAACTGATGAAAAAAAATAGAAACAGAGGCATGGATACATGGAACAGACTGACAGCTGTCAGAGGGGAGGAGGGGTTGGGAGGCTGGAAAGAAAGTGAAAGGATTAAGTGAAAACACACACACATGCATACACACAACTATAAAACACATAGACACAGAGAACAGTGTGGTGATAGCCAGAGGGAAAGGGGGACAGGTGGAGGTGGACAATGGGGGGTGGGCGGTGGAGAAGAAAAGAATATTTGCTTGGGGTGATGGGCACACAATGCAGTGTGCAGATGATGTTTTATTGACTGGTACACTTGAAACCTGTATGTTTGAAGGAAGGAAGGAAGGAAGGAAGGAAGGAAGGAAGGAAGGAAGGAAGGAAGGAAGGAAGGAAGGAAGGAAGGAAGGAAGGAAGGAAGGAAGGAAGGAAGGAAGGAAGGAAGGAAGGAAGGAAGGAAGGAAGGAAGGAAGGAAGGAAGGAAGGAAGGAAGGAAGGAAGGAAGGAAGGAAGGAAGGAAGGAAGGAAGGAAGGAAGGAAGGAAGGAAGGAAGGAAGGAAGGAAGGAAGGAAGGAAGGAAGGAAGGAAGGAAGGAAGGAAGGAAGGAAGGAAGGAAGGAAGAAAACTATTAGAAATCTAAGTACCTGATAGAAATTTAGGGTAGCCCAGAAGAAAGTAAGAGCCAGGGCCCAGGGTCTTATGCCAGTATTAACCACGCCACATTCCAGGAAACTCACAGGCATAAACCTGTGCTTTATACCTGAGTCCTATGAGAGGGGTCTTCCAGCCTAGGACACAATCTCTAGGATGGGCTAAGACTCCTACATAATAACTCTAGGTCTCAAGCATGTTCACCTCTAGGATCCCCTTATGGGCAGCAAAACTTGGAAGGCTTCCAATGGCCAAATAGCTTCAGTAAGCCATCACATACCTCACTGTCCAAAGCAGGGTTTCCAAAATGAATGTCACTTTCCAGTCACCAACTCATTTACCCAATGTCAATGACATGTCACAGAGAGTCACATGGACACTTATCCTATGCACATGCCTGTAGATGTAGATATAGATGCGTGTGTGATCCCATACCTCACACACTGTATTTTCCACCTGCTTCCAGTAATAGCCTTATTTCTCTATTGTTTCTATAGTCTGTTCTCTGACTGTGGAGAAATAGAGCCCTTTGCATCTTATTGTTCATTAAGTATAAAGATGAAAAAATTAATATGGCTCAACAGAAGTCACACTTCAGTCTATACATATTCATCCAAATGTCCAAAGAGGAGAAAACATTTTGGAAATGCAATCAGTGTCATCTTTCAGCATAAGGTACATTCTTGCTATTGCTTTAGGACTGCCTTCAACAAGAATAAATATAATATATCCTCTGAACCTCTCAGACCCTTCCCTTGTCAAAATGTATGTGTTCTTTGTTCCATTTCTCAGACTCCAAGAAATCTAGTAATATAATAGCCCTACATATTAATAATTAAAATTATTGTATATTTATTCTTTGAAAACCTTATTTCCCAATTTTAATATAAGATCTCATGTCTTAATGATATAAGTAGTATATATTTTTGGGTGATTACAAAGAATATTTAGGTGCAAAGGCCTTAAACTACACAATTTACTCAAATACTCCTAATAGAAATTTTATCAATATTATTGACCTTCTTAAAGAACCATCCTTTGGTTTTATTGATTTTTTTCTATTTTGTTTCTGTTTTTTATTTTGATAAAAATAAATTATTTATATCTGCTCTGTTCTTTAAATATAGGTGGCCTTCTCACATACATATAAGTGAGGCCTTGCATTTGAAATTATATATAATTTGAAATAATAGCCTTAAATTATCCTGCTCTCCAATCCTAGGCTACAGTCTCATGTGGCCTATAAATACAAATGTGAATATAAATAGGAATACAATTTTATGGGTAAAATAGCAGCAAAGAAACTATATTCTTCAGCCTCTCAGTGCCTTTCAATCTCCTTTACTTAACTTTTCTGCTAATGAACCTTTCAAATGTGTCCATAACTGACAAAAAGCTATCCTACCTCTTTTCCTAGAGGTTATGCAAAAAGAATGTCATTGTGCTCAATCAAGGAAATGGGTTTCTGCACATTCTTTCCTGAACCTGTGTTACTGACAGAGTGAAATCTACAGTGGAAGTGACAGTAACATGGAATAACTATGGTCTTACCTCATCCTTTGGATAGCTACCAGGATTTCAAGTTACAGCAAGGCCTATCCAGGGTTAAGTTGTCCCTCATTTCAACTGAGATTGGGCTTGTTCAGGGAGGTATGGCTGTAGACAAGTTGTCCCTCATTTCAAATTTAGTTGCAGCTCTCTTCCTCTTAAAGTTGAATGAACAAAAAAAGTTGAGACTTCAGTTTATCTCTAAGCAGCTTTTTAAAAACAAACACTAATTATATATGTACTAGGGGCCCGGTGCATGAAATTCTTGCACTGGGGGAGGGGGGGCAGGGTCCCTCAGCCCAGCCTGTGCCTCTCGCAGTCCAACCCCTTGGGGGATGTCCACCTGCCGTCAGTCAGACATCCCTCTTGCAGTCCGGGGCTTTCATAGTCTGGAACCCCTAGCTCTTTACCGCCTGCCTGCAGCAGAGGCAGGAGAGGCTCCTGCCACCACCACTGCGCTGGCCAGCCATGAGCCCAGCTTTTGGCTGAGCGACGCTCCCTCTGTGGGAGCGCACTGACCACCAGGGGGCAGCTCCTGCATTAAGCGTCTGCCCTCTGGTGGTCAGTGCGCGTCATAGGGACTGGTCGTTCATCGTTTGGTCGATTTGCATATTAGGGTTTTATTATATAGGATTTTGTGTGAGGTATTGCCCAACAATATGCATTATTTCCTCTGATGTTTACAACTTTGTTGGGGGGAGGCTGAATCATCAGGACCCACTTTTTATTGTCAAGGCCCTTTGTGATCTCAGTAATTGAAAAGAAAAAGACCTCTGTACCTGAAAATAACTGGGAAGGCTTTATTTCTTTTGAGCAGCCAAAGAATTGCCTGGGAGGCTGTCAATGCCATAGGCTTTAATAAGACTAAGAGACCACAAAACCCCTTTAGGTAGCAGAACATTACTCAGGACTTTTGTTCTAATTGTAATCACTGATATAAGTTGAATTCATTTTGTGTTTCCTATTTATCCTGTCTCTTTTTTCTTTTTCAATTCTAAAAGTATTTTAAATGAAAAAGTTACCTTTTTGTAAACATGTCATTATCCTACAAATGAAAGACATTTGAATCCATTGTAGACCACCTCTTAAGTCATTAAAATCAGAAAACATTGAAATTTAAAATTTTGAATACTTATATAGGCGAACAATCCTTACATTGCCACTGCACATTAGCATGCTTGCCCCTACTTTGTGTCATGTCTCTTTTTTCCCTTCATTTGATCTGACAATCATCAAGTTTCCTGTCTGCCTTTGGTGAACTGTAACTTCACAATGATGAGTCTAGATATGGGTTGATTTTTATTCATCATACTCTGCAATGTGACATTTCATGCCACTCTTCAGTTCTAGAAAACAACCATTTTTCTTTGCCCCATTGCTCTATTTTGTCTTGGGGGAACTACTATCAGGCTCATGCTGGAGCTTCTCACTCTGTCCTCCATGTCTTATAATCGTTTTTTTTGGGACCGCATTCTGTGTAATATTCTCCAATATAATATATATTCCATTAACCAGTTTTGGAATTGTATCTCATCCACATTTAGAAATTTCTCTTCAATGACTGTTAACATCTAGCATTCTATGTGTCCTTATGTGCAAATCTTGTTTGTCAAAGTGGCCTTGTCTATCGTTGTGACTTTATTTTCTTAAGGTCCTAAGCATTTTGAAAGCCCTGTAGTCTCAGATTGTTCTCTTTTCTCTAGTCCTTGGGATGTTAATCTTCTTGTTTGTTTTCAGGGTGGCTGTGGCTGAGGGAATCCCTGGTCTCAGAGTTACAGAAGTGTCCCCACACAATGGTTTTACTTATGTTTCTGTCAGCTGCCCCAGGGAGTTCACTGATCAAGGACCACTTACAGGTTAATTTCACAGCTTAAAATTCCTGAACTGTGAGATCACTATAAATTCAGACTTCACACCTGTATATGAGGTTTCATCTCTAAGGGCACTTTTATGTTTTTAATCCATAATTTAAAAACAAGGCAAACATTTTGATTCCCTAATATATAGTTTTTATATTGTAATATAAAATTTTTATGTTGATATTTTATATTATCTTATATTACATTTATATCCTATCTAGAAAGTGGCACCAGTTCTAAGATTATTGGAGTGATATCCTGTCCAGTGCATTGCCCTGGGTGGACATAAAGTGCTATTTTCTATGCCTACATTGTCATTAAAACCTCAGATCTAGGTCTTTAAGGCCTATTTCTATGTCCAGTACTCCCATGGGTCATGCTGCCTTTCTCAGTTTGTAGGCTGATAACTTGATTTTGTGTCCTCATAATTTCTAGCACCTGGTGTTTTTTTTATTTTCCTTTTTTGAGCTTAGTATGTATAGAAAGCAATTATGGTTAATATATTTTATTTACCATTCCTATGTGTTTGGAGTGAGAAGGAAGTTATTGTTAGCAAAGTATGTCTTGTTTTTAAATTCTTATTTCTTAATATAGTCACACACTGTTTTGTGCTTTACCTTTTTCACCCAACAATTAATCTTGTGATTATTTCATATCAATAAATACAAGTTGCTTTTGTCTTTTTAATGGCTGCATAGTATCCCAATGTAATAATGCAGACTAATTTATATAACTGAAACGTGAGGTGCAGGGAGTAGATCTCCCCCTTACAGGTTCTTGACTCATGAAGTCTGAAGAATAAAATTCTCAAACTAAAAGGACTTGTTAGTAAAAGGGTGGAAATTTATTGGAAGCAAATACAGACTCCCATGTAGGGAGAGGTTCCCAAAGGGGTAACCCACCAAGCTCCTTTTTCCAAGGTTTATAAAGGCTGTAGTTTTGTCTCTTCATGCTCCCTTCCAATTGGACCCCTTCCTCATTTTATGACCCTGTGCTTTTCTAATTAGTCACTCTCGCAGAAATATCAGCTTCAAAGCCCAAAACCCATGTGGTGCCCCCTTCTGTGTCCCCCCCTTATTTTGCAACTTTCCTCTATCTCCTGTGAACATATGTTTCCCTCTTTCCAGCACTTGTCAACATCTCTCTATCTTCTGTGAAAATATGTTTCCTTCTTCCCCATACTCTGTGACTCTTCCTTATCCTCTGTGAATGTACGCCTTCCTCCCCCCTTGTCCTGTGGCACCTTTCTATTCTCTGTGAATGTGTGCCTTCTGGCGGCTCCAAGCCCTCACCTATGCATTCCTCCCCATGGACCCTCTTTATTCCTAAGACTCCCTAAATCTGCCTATTTTGTTCCTGGAATTCCTTTCATAACCACATATGGACTAGTGCCAACAATATTTTTAAACAAGACAATATTTTTACTGAACTAAGTATGGAAAAGGTAAAACACGTTGGTACACATGCTTCTAGCTCTTTTCTTTCATATATATTAAATTTCTATGTAAACTTATTATACAATTTGGTAAACTAAACTATATTTTAACAATAGTGACCATATTTTATATCTTTAAATATGTTTCAGTACTACTATGACTATAGTAGTGCATTTTAGGTATAAATAAAAATTTATTTAACCATGTCAATATTGGATATGTAAGGTGTTCTGAACTATTCACTAATAAAATAATGTCATGAACACATTCTTACATGTAAATATTTTTATCTTTAATTATTGCTAATTTAGAATTATTATAAACTAGTGGGCCATTGCACAGAGATTCTCGCAATAGGCCTTCCTTCCCCTGGCTGCCGGCACCAGTTTTCCCCTGGCTGCCGGCACCAGTTTTCCCCTGGCTGCCGGCACCAGTTTTCCCCTGGCTGCCGGCACCAGTTTTCCCCTGGCTGCCGGCACCAGTTTTCCCCTGGCTGCCGGCACCAGTTTTCCCCTGGCTGCCGGCACCAGTTTTCCCCTGGCTGCCGGCACCAGTTTTCCCCTGGCTGCCGGCACCAGTTTTCCCCTGGCCAGAGTCCAGGGCTGGCGGGAGGCTTGGCTTCCTCTGTCGCCGGGAGCAACCCAAGCCTCCTGCTCGCTCCAGCTCCACGGCCGCCGCCATCTTCAGTCTTCTTCAGTCTTCGCTCCGTGCTTGCATATGCAAATTAACCACCATCTTTGTTGGGTTAATTTGCATAGTCACTCTGATTGACTGGTGGGTGTAGCAGAGTGACGGAGTGATGGTTAATTTGCATGTTTCTCTTTTATTAGTGTAGATGAAATAAGTTCAAAGATATATTTTTGTGACTTCTGATACATACTGTAAAATTGTCTCCTAAAATTATATTGAAAATTAACTAAAATCCCTCCAAATGAGTATAGATGCCTAAAAAAACAAGAGGAGATCCAAGATGGTGGCAGATTAGGTGGAAATTGCAATCACCTCCTCCCAGGACCAAACTGGAATTACAGAAATCATCCAAAATAACAACTGAAGACTAGCTGGAGAGAAGCCTTATAACCAAGGACTTAAAGAGGTGGCCACATCAAGACTGGTAGGAGATGCAGAGGCACTACAGGGCAGGCTGGGCAGTCATAGGCAGCAGCTGAAGTTCCGGAGGGATATCAGCTGCAGGGTGTTTCCCCCTGAGAATTGTGGAGTCTACACTGAAAGCTGGGCTCCCCAGCCCAGTGCACCAGAACAGGAAAGGTGCCCACATAACATCTGTCTGTGAAAAGCAGCAGGGTTTCTGACCACCAGGAAGAGACATATGAAAACACAGGTACCCTCTTAAAGGGTCAAACCCCCAAATTTTGTTCATAGCCACTCACCTTTGGCTCTAGAAGAAGGAGGGCAGAGTGAATTAGAGTGAGTGAGGAGAGTCTGGGGGTGATGGCTCTGGGGAGAGAGCTGAGAGGTCAGCCACCAAGATCCTTGTGCTAAGTCATTCCCCCATACTGCGGAAGCCATCTTTCTCAGGCAGAGAATTCACCTCCATGCAGCATCAGCCTGGGGGAAGCAAGAGCTCCACCAGTTGGAATCCCTCTTGCCCCAACCTGTGAAACTTATGCCCTGCTGAGGAGCACAGCCTGAGGCTAAGAGACGGAGCCAAACAGATAGCCTGAAGGCAAAGGCAGATCTCTGGGTGCTTTGAGACATTTGCTAACCTACCCCTGGGCCCAGTGTTCATAAAAGCACTCCTTAGTGCACAGCTTAATACTTTCCACATGCACCCAGGCCCAGCAGAGGGAGCCACAAGCTGTGGATCACTGATAGCTCCAAAAAGGCTGCCCAGGGCCTGTCACAGTGTCTGACATTGGCCTGCAACAGAGTCCCTCAAAAGAGGCCCAGAAACAATACACCCAGTGGCCAGTTTCAGACAACATAGCAGGATCCAATAAGCTTCACCAGAAGTATATCCACAGGGAGATCTCTGCAGACACCAAACACTGCCAAGAAGAATTCCGCTTCACATGATCAGCACCTGCACAGCAACCTGCATGCAGCGTTGTGGGGGGCGGGAGGGGGGAGACGGGAGGGGGTTGAACCTCACTGTCAGCCTCCCTGAGGGTTGATCCCACTCATGAATGGGCTTATGGCAATGAAGACTTGATTACAACAGGAGGGCCCACATAGTGCACACAATGGACGTTTTTAGAGCACCCAGCTTAGGTGATCTGGGAAACTTCGCCACTGGGTCCCACAGATCACCTGCTACATAAGTCCACCCTACAAAGACTGTGAGTCATAGCAGATCTACCTGATACATAGAAACAAACACAATGAGGCAGCCAAAATGAAAAGACAAAGTAACATGCCCCAAATGAAAGAAAAAGAGAATTCTCCAGAAGAAGAGCTAAATACATGGAGGTAAGCAATTTATCAGATATTGAGTTCAAAGTAATGATTATAACAATGTTGAACAGCATGAAAAATGAGATAGAAACCATAAAAAAGTCCAGTCAAAAATAAAGAATGCCATATCTGAAATAAAGAATAAACTGCCTGTATGAAGCAGAAGATCAAATCAGTGATTTGAAAGACAAGGTAGAAAAAAATACCAAATCAGAGCAGAAAAAAAAAAAGGATAGTTTAAGGGAACTTTGGGACAACATGAAGTACAACAACATCTGTGTTATGGGGTTATCACAAGGAGAAGAGAGAGAGCAAGGGATTAGAACCTATTTGAAGAAATAATGACTGAAAACTCATGGAACCTGGTGAAAGAAAAAGACATACAAGTCCAGGAAGTGCGGAGAGTCCCAAACAAGATGTACAAAACAAATTATAATTAAAATGCCAAAAGTTAAAGACAGAGAGAGAATCTTAAAAGCCAAAAAGAAAGGGAACTCCCATAAGACTATCAGCTGATTTCTCAACAGAAACATTTTAGATCAGAAAGGATTGGCATGAAATATTCAAAGTGGTGAAAAGCAGGGAACTACAACCAAGACTACTTTACCCAGCAAGGCTATCATTTAAAATTGAAGGAGAAATAAAGAGCTTTTCAGACAGGAAAACGTTAAAGGAGTTTGATGCCACCAAACCAGTATTATCTACACTAATAAAAGACAAACATGCAAATTGACTGTACCTTCGCTATGCCTTAAGCCATGCCCACCAGCCAATCAGAGCGACTATATGCAATTAACCCAA
>NW_005370572.1:635752-644054 GCF_000412655.1 Myotis brandtii | reverse complement strand
CTGCCAGCTTGGGCCCGATTCCCCAGGGAGCAGGCCTAAGCCAGCAGGTGGACATCCTCCGAGGGGGCCCAGACTGCAAGAGGGCATAGGCTGGGCTGAGGGACACCCCCAAGTACACAAATTTTTGTGCACCGGACCTCTAGTAAGAAATATAAAAGGTGTGCTTGAAGAAAAGGAACAAACAGAGGAACATAATTTAAAAAATAATAATTTTTTAGTTCCCAACTATTGTTAGGAACATGCCTATCAATAATCACTTTAAATGTAAATGGCTTAAATGCTCTAATCAAAAGACATAAAGTAGCTGGCCCTGGCCAGTGTGGCTCATTTGTTTGACCAAAAGGTCACCAGTTCAATTCCTGGTCAGGGCACATAAACCAGGTTGTGGGTTTGATCCCTGGTCAGGATGCTTACTGAGGGCAACTGATCAATATTTCTCTCTCAGATTGATGTTTTTTCTCTCATGGTCTTCCTTTCCCTTCCTCTCTATCTAAAAAATCAAGAAAAAATTTTTAAAAAAGGACATGAGGTAGCTGAACAGATAAGAAACAAAATCCATGTATATGCTGTCTTCAAGAGACCACCTAAAAATGAAAGATATACACAGTCTAAAAGTAAAGAGATGGAAAATAATATTTCATATAAATGGGGGGGAAATGCTGTGGTAGCAATACTTATATCTGACAAAATACACTTTAAATCCAAGCTATAGTAAGACAAAGAAGGACACTACATAATGATAAAGGAAGCAATCCATCAAAAGGATAAACTATTATATACATTTATGCACCCAACATTGTAGCACCTAAATATGCAAAACAAATCTTGATGGGCATAGAGAGATATTGACAGTAATACATTTATAGTAGGGGAATTTAACACTGCATTGACATCAATGGATAGATCTTCCAGACAGAAAATCAACAAGGAGACAGCAGCCTTAAATGACACATTAGATCAAAGAGATTTAATTGATATCTTCAAAGCAACAGAACATACATGCTTTTCAAGTGCCCATGAAATGTGTTCTAGGATTGATCAAATGTTAGAACACAAAACAATTCTCAATAAATTTAAGAAGACTAAAATTTTATCAAGTATCTTCTCTGACCATAATGCTATGAAAACTGTAATCAATCACAAAAACAAAACTGCAAACACACAAAGACATAGAGTCTAAATAATGAATGTGTTAACAATGAGATCCAGAAAAAAAAATCAAAAGATATCTTGAAACAAATGAAAATGAGAATTAAATAACCCAAAATCTTGGGACACAAGGAAAGCAGTCCTAAGAGGGAAATTCATAGCATTACAACAAAACAACTTGAATAAACAATCTAACTTTACACTTAAAGGAGTTTGATAAGGAACAGCAAACAAAGCCCCCAGTGAGCAAAAGGAAGGAAATAATAAAGATCAGAGTAGAAATATACAAAAGTCTAAAAAAAATACTAAAGATCAATAAAACCAAGAGCTGGTTCTTTGAAAAGATAAATAAGATTGACAAACCTTTAGCAGACTAATCAAGAAAAAAAGAAAGGGGATGCAAGTAAATAAAATCATAAATGAAAGAGGAGAAGTAACAATTGGTGCCAAATACAAACAATTATAAGAAAATATTATGAAAAACTATATGCCAACAAATTGGGCAACCTGGGTGAAATGGACAAATTCCTAGAAACATACAATCTTCTAAAACTAAATCTGGAAGAATCAGAGAATCTGAATAGACAGATTATAACTAGTGAAATGGAAGTCGTAATAAAAAAAAAAAACTCCCAACAAGCAAAAGCCTGATGACTTTACAGGTGAATTTTACCAAATATTCAAAGAAGAATTAACACATATCCTTGTCAAACAGTTCCAAAAACTTCAAAAGGAGGGAAGACTCCCAAGACTCATTTTACAAGGCCAGCATTATCCTAATTCCAAAACCAGATAAAGACACTACAAAGAAAGAACATTATAGGCCAATATCCCTGATGAACATAGATGCTAAAATACTCAAAAAAATGTTACAAAACTAAATCCAGCAATACATTAAAAAGATCATTCATCATGATCAAGTGGGATTTATTCTGGAAATGCAATGTTGGTACAATAGCCAAGATTTGGAAGCAGCCAAAATCTACATCAGTAGACACTTAAATGTAGTCACTTAATTGTTTTCATTTTTATTTTCTTAGTGAAGCTAGGGAACTTTTCATATGTTTACTTTTATTTCTTCTGTAAATTGACCATTTGTTATTGGAGTAATTTTTCTCTGTCATACTCATCATGTGGTTGTCTATAATATGTCATATTTTCTGGAAGGTTACATAGGTGTTTCATTATGAACCCTTGTATGCTTTAGAATATGTTTCAATTTGTATCATGCATAATTGACAGCTGAGTTAGCACAGTATCCTTGGGTTTCCCAGTGAAGCTGTCAGACAATGGTGCACTGCCTGAATCCCCTCACAGTACACCCAACTTGCAGTTATAATCTAATTTCAAGGCTTAAACTGCCAGGTTGATTAATGTAATTTTCAGTTCAATTATCACTCAACCTGTGTAACTATGGTTAAAACCCAAGCAGAGGAATCATGTCTCTGAACAGTTTTCCTTCCATTTTATTACAAAGCAAAACTGTTAGGTGCTCAATTTTTCCCTGGACCCCCATGGAGTCACTTCTCCATCTTCACTCATGTGGTGCTTTGTCTACCTGTGTCATGATGTCCTGATGCACAATTGACTTTCTGTAGGCCATCACCATAGAAACCAGGATTCTCCA
The DNA here is from genome assembly GCF_000412655.1 of Myotis brandtii. Classification (NCBI taxonomy): domain Eukaryota; kingdom Metazoa; phylum Chordata; class Mammalia; order Chiroptera; family Vespertilionidae; genus Myotis; species Myotis brandtii. Next base: position 641,278 of record NW_005370572.1, on the reverse strand, counting down.
CACAGGTGCAGTAGAATGCAACTTACTCAAAGTGGTGGATGGGATTTCACACCTTATACTCTCTGGTATCAGTTTGTTCCCCAGGTCAGTGGGTATTAATGGGCCTCTGCTATGACTTTTCTCTTTACTCGCCCTAACACTGTACTGCTATCTCTAGATGCTGAGAGATCTCTTTAACATCTTGCCAAATGAGTCCAATTTTCAAACTATCCCACAAAGAATCCTAGAAATTTTTGACATAGAAATGACACTTTTCCCATTTCCCCATCTTGGATGCAGGTTTTTAATTCTTCTTCACTTTTTTGGCCATGTGCTTGAAGATTTGAGAGGATGAAGTAGAAGTCAGGCAACTGTGAATTTTAACCTCTCATTGAGAAGTTCAGTCTTTGACTTTCAGAAGAAAAGCAATGTGGTCAGATAGTGTGGTTATAAAACTTTAATGTGTATAAAAATAACCAGGGTAATTGTGTATAATGGAGACACCAACATCATACTTCCAGAGATTCAGATTCGGTAACTTTAAGATGTGCCAAATACTCTACCTATACTAATAAAAGCCTAGGTGGTCCTCATGCCCTCGTGTGATGCCCTCACGTCATCACAATATGGCCACCACAAGATGGCCAGCAGGGGAGGGCAGTTGTGGGCAATCGGGCTGACAGGAGAGGGCAGTTGGGGGCAACCAGGCCTGCAGGAAAAGGCATCTGGGGGAGACCAGGTCTGCAGGGGAGGGCAGTTGGGGGAAATCAGGCCTGCAGGAGAGGGCAGTTAAGGGTGACCAGGCCAGCAGGGGAGGGCAGTTAGGGGCAATCGGGCTGGCAGGGGAGCGGTTAGGGGAGATCAGGCAGGTAGGCAGGCGAATAGTTAGGAGCCAGCAATCCCACAGGGATTGGGCCTAAACTGGCAGTTGGAAATCCCTCTCATAATCCGGGACTGCTGGCTCCCAACCACTCGTCTGCCTGCCTGCCTGATTGCCTCTAATCGCTTCTGCCCACCAGCCTGATCTCGCCTAACCGCTCCCCTGCCAGCCTGATCTCCCCTAACCGCTCCCCTGCCAGCCTGATCGACACCTAACTGCTCCCCTGCCAGCCCGATTGCCCCTAACTGCCCTCCCCTGCAGGCCTGGTTGCCCACAACTGCCCTCTCCTGCCAGCCCGGTCACCCCTAACTGCCTTCCCCTGCAGGCCATCTTGTGGCGGCCATCTTGTGACCACATGGGGGTGGCCATCTTGTGTGAGGGTGTTATGGTCAATTTGCAAATTACCTCTTTACTGTATAGGATAAGCAACCCTTCTCCCAGGTGATTCTGATATTTGTGGTACCACAGTGTGTTCCTTACACTGGTGAGTAGGGCCCATGGATCAACCTCACATGGTAACTTGTTTGGGAAAGTAGAATTTGGGGCCCCAACTCAGAGAAACTCTGGGGGTTGTACCCTGAAATCTGTATTTTAACAAATGTTCTACATGCTACAGTTTGAGAACTGCTAAACTGGTAGGTGAGTCCGAAATCCCACGTTCTAATATGAGCTCTGTCTCTAGCCAGCTCAGTGACCAGAGGAAAGTTATTTACTCTCTCAGGGCTTCACCTTCTCTGTTTGTGATATAAGGATGAGAGGCTCTATCTCCAAGGATTTTAAAGGCTTCTTCTCAAACTATTGTAGAGTATCTTCCATGTTCTACTATATTTTTCATAAAATAAATCCCATTTGGTTGAAAGTTGAGTATCATTATTTTTTATTCCACAGGGATGTCCCAGGATCTAACAACAAATATTTCCATGGAGCTAATCAATCAAGCCGAGAACAATTCAAAATATATGCATACATGTTAACAATAATCCTGAGTGTAGATTGCCTATAAATCCTCTAAGTCATTCATTGGCAAATAGTTTTCTTTTCAGTTTTTAAATATAAAAAGGCTAAGCTCCATGGGCATGTGGTTCACCCAGCTCATTTTCTTCATCTGGCTCATTTGATCTTAATTACTAGGGCTAGTTCTTGAATCGCAGCAGCTTGTTTTAAGGAGCATATGGCAGAAGGTGCTAAGCACAGGCAGCAGACAATGTGTTACTAAAAGGAGAAGAAATTTTTCTTTACATAAGAAGCCATATGCAGCCCAAATTTATCCATACTGTATTACTGAAATCTGTATTTTAAAACTTCATCTATGAGTTTTCACAGGTATTGCTCTCATCCTTTCCATATTCAATATTGGACCTGCAAAACACAGGCAAAGATTTTAAGAGTCTATTTCAAAATATTCCCAGATTATTCCTTTCAGTAACATTAGGGGGCCCCAGCCATTTTCTCCTACTGGAAGGTTTCACTGAAAACTTGACACCTTCCTCCTCCCTATAGCATCTTCAGTGTTCAGGTCTCAAAAGGTCTTGATGTCAAGGTGCTCTTTCCTTGAAAGCAGCAAAACTGTGAAAGTTGCCACACTCCTGCGTTATGAGACAGGACAGCAGCGTTTGCTCTTTCTGTCCTGACTCCCTTGTCTTGCTCCTCGAGGTACAGTGGGTCTCTGGAGCTTCTGCTTCTATGGCTTAGCAAACACCTGTGAAGCATCAGAGCCACGGAACGTGGCAGAGTGCCAGCCATCTGGATGTGGGCTTTTGCAAATTGTCTTTATCAACACACTGTTCCTGAAATCTTGTCTTAAACACCGCATGCCTTTCCCCTCACCTGGCTTCATTTCCTGTCACCCTTTTTCAGCAACAGACCTCTGAGAGCTCAGGTTAGACACTCCGTCTTTACTGAGATTCTTTATCTTTTACAACAACTGCTCTGTCTCATCATCCTTGGAGCTTCAGATTCCCAACTGTGGCACCTCCAAAATCTAATTGCTTGGCACCGCATTTCTGACATCACAGTCTGTTGCCATGGAAAGTGCCACCGATTCTGCCTGATGACTTCCCTGCCAGGAGGAGAGGATGCACTGAGAGGGAGACAACAGTTGTTTAAGCATAAATATCTTTGCAATTTAGCAAAGAGATAAGAAACTATATGGAAAAGACAACAGAGGAAGGAGAAATTCCAATTTATATAATGCTTTGCTTTGGGGGCTCCTCTTTGGTGAAAGTCAGGTGCTCAACTTTCTCCAGGTCTTCACATTATACAATTTCAGGGTGATTATTTCTATGATTTGGGGGTTTATTGGGAATAATATTGGAGATGAAAAGCATTTAGAGTTTGCAAAGCCGAATGTCCCTTCAAATGCCACATCTGTTTTTTCATGTTGCTATGGGGAGATTATCTTAGTAGAAAGATGATAGCAGCCATTCTAAACAGAATTGCTCATCTCAGCACAGCCTTTCCAATGAAGCCAGTTTACAGACAATTTAAGTTAGCTTCTCCCTCCTGCACTTTCGCAAAGACTGCAGCCCCATCTCTGCCAGGAATAAACCCTCCTAATAGTGTCTACTGCTGAATTCACAGGGTTTACATGAACAGTTTTTGCAAGGGCTTTGCCAAAACTCAAAACCTGCTCTTATCACACGGATGTAACTAGTAAATGAAAAGTTGAGGACATTGGAAAATTACAAAACTTCTAGTCAACTTTTTACTGTGACCTAATGGAAACTTGTAATTTGCTATTTACTAGGATTCTGGGTAAAAGAACAAATTTGACTGAATGTGGTCTAACTTTTCTTTTAGTCCCTTTTCTAAATTCCTATTTTTTAAAAAGGAGACATATGTACTGCTATTTTTAATACTTTAAACAATAAAAAAGAAAAAAATAGAATTTTTAAGAAGAGGACAATGAGACTATATTCTTTGCTAAATACTAGATACTCCAGATTTATACCAGGAACTTTGAGAAATGTCTGCAAATGGAATTGGATCAAAGATTAGGACTATCCTGATCTACTATCTGCCTGAGAAGCAACAACTTGCTTGAGAGGCCCTATGGTGAAACTTCACTAACACCCCTTAAGTTAGACAAACAAAGATTGCAGGTGGGTGTGGGCCATGGATCAATTAGGAAGTTCCTCTTTGTCTCACCAGGCCTGGAAAATGCAACCGACACCAGTGAACATACTTAAGAGGAAACCCAAACGATGCTTATTCAATTTTTGTTTGTAGTTGAGGCTCCTACTAGTAAGTTACAGTGGCCAGGCCTAGCTGGTTTGGCTCAGTGGATAGAGCATCGGCCTGCAGACTGAAGGGTCCCGGGTTTGATTCCAATCAAGGGCACATCCCCAGTAGCGGGCGTTCAGGAGGCAGCCAATCAATGATTCTCTCTCATCATTGATGTTTCTATCTCTTTCCCTCTCCCTTCCTCTCTGAAATCAATAAAAATATATTTAATAATAATAATAAAAGAAAGTTACAGTGGCCCTCAAACAGGCAAGTGGGTTGGGTGAAGACTCTCAGCTACCACATCAAATATAGAAAAAGAAAACCTTGAGCAGAGAAAGGGAGTCCTGGTTGCAAAACTCCTCTAATCCCTGTTCTCACACTCCCCTTTTCTCAGCAAGTTGCTGGATATCTGAACTATAGCACAACACAACAATAAACCCACAGCTCCTCTCTGAGTGGTCTCCTAATTGTGAGTACTTGGAAAAGGGTACTCAAATCAATAAAAACATATCCTCAGGTGAGGATTAAAAAATAAAAGCAAAAAAGTTATCTGCTGTCCTAAAGAGATACACCTAAAAGAAAACTACAGCCAAAAGTTTAAATACATAACAATTGGTACAACAGGGCAAATCACTCCTGACCATTCAACGCTTTAAATTTTCTAAAAAGATATACAACTGAAAAAATACCAAAATGCCAAATAAATCTGACAGATTATTTAAAGTTGTAGCATTTTCAAGAATGTAAGAAAAATATATCTCTAAGATTAAAAAAAACAACAACAGTAGAAATTTCGGTCTTCTCCTCATTCTAAAACGTATAGTAAAAGGCACATACTTTACAGTGCCTTCTGAGAGGTTAAATGAGTTTATATAAGCATTTAGAATAGTGTCTAGCACATATTGAGAACTAGGTAAGTATGAGCTCCTTAATGATATTACTATTGAAGCCACTGTGCCTATTATAAGGAACTCTACTCCTTGATACAAAACCTAGAGAACCTCTTAGACCTGCGCACCAGAGACTTGTGAATGAATATTCATTGCAGCATTATTCATCTTTGTGAGCAACTGGAAACTACCTAAATGCCCATTAACATAAAAAAGGATAAATGAATTGTCTTATATTTCATAATGGAATACAGAAGCACATTAACATGAATAAAAGAGAGCTGCAGCTACATTCATAGAAAAGTCTCAAAAATATAATGTGACTGGAAAAAGTATGATTTAGAAATACAGATGCTATATAATTGCATAGTATTCAAAATTAAAGGGTGCAAATAATAACATTTTTTAACTCATCTATACACAGTACAGAGAAATGAAAAAGAATAATATACACAAAAATGAGAATAGTGTTTACATTTAGGTTTGAAAGTAAAATGGGATAATGGAAGAATGCTTAAGAAATTTTAACGATAGATGTAAAATTTAGTTTAT
>NW_005370572.1:616516-635457 GCF_000412655.1 Myotis brandtii | reverse complement strand
TCCACAGTGGCTGCACCAGTCTGCATTCCCACCAGCACTGCACGAGGGTTCCTTTTTCTCCACATCCTCACCAGCACTTGTTTGTCAATTTGTTGATTATAGCCATTCTGACAGGTGTGAGATGGTATCCCATTGTCGTTTTGATTTGCATTTCTCAGATGATTAGTGACTTTGAGCATGTTTTCATATGTCTCTTGGCCTTCTTTAAAAAAGTGTCTATTTAGGCCCTTTGCCCATTTTTTGATTGTATTGCTTATCTTCCTTTTTTAAAGTTGTATAAGTTCCCTAAAAATTTTGGAAATTAGGCCCTTATTGGAGATAACATTGGCAAATATGTTCTCCTATGCAGTGCTTTCTTGCTGTTTTGTTGATGGTTTCTTTTGCTGTATAGAAGCTTTTTATTTTGATATAGACCCATTTGTTTATTTTCTCCTTAGTTTCTATTGCCCTAGAAGCTGTATCAGTAAAGATATTGCTATGACATATGTCTGATATTCTGCTACCTATGGCTTCTCCTAAGATTGTTATGGGTTCCCATCTTTCATTTAAGTCCTTTATCCATTTGAGTTTATTTTTGTGTATGGTGTAAGTTGGTGGTCTAGTTTAATTTTTTTGCATGTATCTGTCCAATTTTCCCAACACCATTTATTGAAGAGACTGTCTTGACTCCATTGTATGTTCTTGCCTCCTTTGTCAAATATTAATTGAGCATATTGGTTCGGGCTTGGGTCAATTTCTGGGTTCTTTGTTCTGTTCCATTGGTCTATATGTCTGTTCTTGTGCCAGTACCAGGCAGTTTTGAGAACAGTGGCTTTGTAATATAGCTTGATATCTGGTATTGAGATCCCTCCAACTTTGTTCTTCTCAGGATTGCTGGGGCTTTCGGGGTCTTTTTTTTTTTATTATTCCAGATGAACTTTTGGAGAGTTTGCTCTAGGTCTGTGAAATATTCTGTTGTCATCTTAATTGGGATTGTGTTGAATCTATAGATAGCTTTGGGTAGTATGGACATTTTAATGATGTTGATTCTACCAATCCATGAACATGGTATATTCTTCCATTTTTTTATGTCTTCTTCTATCCCTTTTTTCAATGGCCTGTAGTTTTCTGGGTAGAGGTCTTTTACCTCCTTAGTTAAGTTTATTCCTAGGTATCTTGATTTATTTGTTGCAATGGTAAATGTGATTGGGGTTTTGTTTGTTTGTTTGTTTATTTATGTGAGTTAATTATTGGTGTATAAAAAAGCCATAGATTTCTGGGTGTTAATTTTGTATCCTGCTACATTTCTAAATTCATTTATTAAATCTAGTAGTTTTTTGATGGAGTCTTTAGGGTTTTCATGTCATCTGCGAATAAAGACAGTTTTACTTCTTCCTTTCTAATCTGGATGCCTTTTATTTCTTCTGTTTGTCTGATCGCTATGGTTAGCACTTCCAGTACTAAGTCAAACACGAGTGGTGAGAGTGGGCATCCCTGTCTTGTTCCTATTCTTAGGGGAAATGGTTTTAGTTTTTGAGAATGATGTTGGCTATAGGTTTGTCAAATAAGACTTTTATTATGTTGAGGTCTGATCTCTCTCTTCCCACTTTGCTGAGAGTTTTTATCAAGAAAAGGTGTTGGACACCACTTTGCTGAGAGTTTTTATCAAGAAAAAGTGTTGGACTTTGTCAAATGCTTTTTCTACATCAATTGATATGATTATGTGATTTTTATCTCTCAATTTGTTTATATGATGTTTATTGACTTGTGGATATTATACCATCCTTGCATCCCCAGAATAAATCACACTTGGTCATGGTGTATGATCTTTCTATGTAATGATGGATCTGATTTGCTAGAATTTTGTTGAAGTTTTTAGCATCTATGTTCATCAGAGATATTGGCCTTTCTCTGTAGTTTCTTTATCTGGTTTTGGTACTAGGGTAATGCTGGCTTCATAGAAAGAGCTTGGAAATGTTCCTTCCTCCTGAATTTTTTGCAATAGTCTGAGGACGATAGGTTCTAGTTCTTCTTTGAATGTTTTGTAAAACTCCCCTGTGAAGCCATCTGGCTCAGGGCTGTTCTTTGCTGAAAGTTTTTTTTGATTACTGCTTTAGTATCCTCCATAGATATCGGCCTATTCAGATATTTTTATTCTTCCTGGTTGAGTTTTAGAAGGTCATGTTTTTCTAGGAATATGTCCATTTCTTCTAGGTTGACCAGTTTGTTGGAATAACATTGTTCATAGTATTTTTTTTTATAATCCTTTTATTTCTGTGGGGTCTGTTGTTATTTCACCTCTTTCATTTCTGATTTTGTTTATTTGGGTCCTCTCTCTTTGCTTCTTGGTGAGCCTGGCTAGAGTTTCATCAATCTTGTTTACCTTTTCAAAGAACAAACTCTTGTTTTTATTGATCTTTCGTATTGTTTTTGTGGTCTCTATGTCATTTATTTTCACTCTGATCTTTATTATTTCCTTCCTTCTGCTCACTCCAGGCTTTTCTTATTGCTCCCTTTCTAATTCCTTAAGTTGTAGAGTTATATAATTTATTACCAGTTTTTCTTATTTTTTGAGGTAGTCCTGTAATACTATGAACTTCCCTCTCAGGACTGCTTTCACTGTGTCCCATAGATTTTGGATTGTTGTGTTTGTTGTGTTTTCATTGTCATTTGTTTCCAGGATGTTTTAAATTTCTTCTTTGATCTCTTTGGTAATACAATAATTGTTTAATAACATGCTATTTAGCCTCCAAGTCTCTGATTTTTTTATTGTTTTATTATAGTTGATTTCTAATATTATGTCATTATGTCTGAAAAGATGCTTCATATGATTTCAATCTTCTTTAATTTGAAGAGACTTTGTCTGTGACCCAATATATGGTCTATCTTTGAAAATGACCCATGTGCACATGAGAAGAATGTATATTCTGTAGCTTTGGGGTGAAATGTTCTGAAGATGTTGATTAAGTCTATTTGATCTAGTGAGTCATTTAGGATTACTGTTTCTTTGCTGATTTTTTTTTTTTTGTCTAGAGGATTTACCAGTGATGTCAGTGGTGTATTAAAATCCCCTACTATGATTGTATCGCTATCTATCTCTCCCTTGATATCTTCCAGGAGTTTTTTATGTATTTGGGTGCTCCTGCATTGGGTGCATATATGTTTATCAGAGTTATATCCTCTTGTTGTATCGATCCCTTTAGTATTATGAAGTGGCTTTCCTTATACCTTGTTATGGCCTTCACTTTAAAGTCTATTTTGTCAGATATAAGTATTGCTACCCCAGCCTTTTTTTTTCCCATTTGCCTGAAAGATATTTTTCCATCCCTTCACTTTCAGTCTGTGTGAGTCCCTTGTTCTGAGGTGGGTCTCTTGTTGACAGCATATATATGGGTCATGTTTTCTTATCCATTAACCCACTCGATGTCTTTTGATTGGAGCATTTAGTCCATTTACATTGAAGGTTATTATTGATAGGTACTTGTTTGTTGCCATTTTTATACGTTATGTCTGTGTTCCTTCTTCCCTTTCTATTTCTTCTTTTTACAGCAGTCCCTTTAGCATTTCTTGCATTGCTAGCTTGATAGTGATAAACTCCCTTAGCCTTTTTTTTTTTTGGTCTGTGAAGCTCCTGATTTCCCCTTCAATTTTGAATGATAGCTTTGCTGGAAAGAATATTCTTGAATTCAATCCCTTACTTTTCATCACTTTGTATACTTCATCACACTCCCTTCTGGCCTGATGTGTTTCTGTTGAGAAATCATTTGATAACCTAATGGGAGATTTTTTGTAGGTAACTCTCTGTCTCTCTCTTGTAACCTTTAAGATTCTCTCTTTGTCATTAACGTTTGCCATTGTAATTACAACAGGTCTTGGTGTGGGTCTTTTGAGGTTCACTTGTTTGGGACTCTCTGTGCTTGTGTGACTTTTTTCTGTCATTATTTCTTCGAATAGGTTTTCTAATCCTTACTCCTCTTCTTGTCCTTCTGTCACCCCTATTATATGGATGGTATTTCATTTCATGTTGTCCCAAAGCTTGCTTAGACTCGCCCCCGGCTTTCTATTTTTTTTTCCAATTGCTGTTCAAATTGGGAATGTTTCTCTGGCCTATCTTCTAACTCACTAATTCCATCCTCTGCTTCTTCTAGTCTACTGTTAAAGCCGTCCATTGTGTTTTTTATTGTAGCTGTATCATTTTTTATTTTATCTTGATTCTTACATAAATTGATTTTCTTATCCATCAGTTTTTGAACTGTATGACCCTTACTCTGAATTTGTTTTCTGACATATTGCATGTCTCCATTTCATTTTGTTCCCTTTCTGGCAATTCCCCCTTTTCTTTACTTGGGGAGTTGTTTCTTTGTCTCACCATTTTTGCTGTCTCTTTTTGGCCCTGGGCACCCTGCTTGGGGTTTGAGAGGTTGAAAACCCTATCAGGGCAATGGTCTGGAAATTGTTAGCCCAGATGCTGGGTCTGCCTTGAGTCTCATGCCTTTATTGTCTCTGCTCTGAGTTGTATCCCCTTCTCCCACGGATCTGTTCCCTCAGTTGTCTGCTTCAGATGCTCAAGGTGATGGGATCGTATGCAAAGTTCTTCTGATGTGTGATTCCCTGTGAGGACCCAGAGCCCTCTTGCATGCAATTTGCTGTGTGGCCCCGGCACCCGTGGCAGGGTGACACTCTAGGTCTCTCTGGCAGCATATTTGCAGCACAGTCCTGTGGCCCCTGGTGGGGCACACCAGCTTGCTCTGGGTGACTCCGGCAGTGCTCCCCTGTGGCCCAGAGTGAGGTGTGTGCTGGGTTGCTCCAGATAGCCCCTGTGGGACTGTTCCAGGGGCCAGGGTAAGTGGGTATAGGTTACTCTGGGTTGCACAGTCAGAGCTCCTCTGAGGCCTGAGTGGGGCATGCACTGGGTTACTCCAGGTTGCCCTGGCAGAAAGATCCTGGGCTCTCAGGTGGAGTACGTGTGGGTTTCTTTGGGTCGCACAGACCTCACTTTCTTGTAGCTGGGAGTGAAACTCACACTGGGTTGCTCCAGTTCGCTCCTCCTTAGTGTGGAGCTGGGCAGGTTGCCCTAAGTCACTCAGTCTGTGCTCTCCTGTCACCTGGAGTGAGGTGCATATTGGGTTGCTCCAGATGGCCCCAGCAGGACTTTCCTGGTGGCTAGCATGGAGCAGACATGGGTTGCTCTGGGTCGCACAGTCAGAGCTCCCATCTGGCCCTGAGTGAGGCATGCACTTGATTGCTCTGGGTCATCCCTTCAGGACAGGGGTGAAGCGGGCATGGGTTGTTCCAGGTCACCCCAGCAGGGTTATCTATGGAGCTGGGGTGGAGCGGCCACCAGTTGCTCTGGGTTGCACAGGTTGCTCTGGGTAGCACAATCCCTGCTCTCCTATGGTCCAGAGTGACATGTGCTCTGGGTTGCTCCAGGTTGCCCTGGAAGCATGTTCCAGGGCTCAGGGTGGAGCGAGCACTGGGTGGCTCCAGGCCAGGCTAGCAACATGATTCTGGGGTCTGGGGTGGGTGTGGGGCATAGGGTTCCCTCTGGCTTGCACTCACTGCAGTGGAGTCGGATCCTAGGATGCTTGGTCCCATCAGGCTGGTGAGGAGGCCCAGTGCAGGAGCTCACTTTGGAGGCGTGCGCTCCCTGCAGATGTCTGGGAGCCTGCCAGGAGGTACTGCACCACTCACTGCTGGAGCACGGTGGTGGTTCCACGTGGGTTATAGCTGGTAAGTGGTGTTCTCTAGGCATCATCTGCCCTTCCTTATTGAAAATTGTCTCCTCAGCTATATAATTTGTTAATTCAGGGTGGATGTTCTCCAATTTAGTTGCTTTTATGGCCTGGCCCTAGGACGGGGGGCATGACACTGCTGCCTATTTGTCTGCCATTTTCTCCTCTCAGACCTATTATAAATTTTTTTGTGGCATATATGACAAACTGTTATAATCTACTAAGACTGAGTGACAGGTATAGGGCAGGCTTATAAAGATTTTATTCTTTCCATGCATTTTAAATATTTAATGAAAAGGATTTTCTGACTGGAAAAAATACTTTTTGAGTATTAAAATTAAAAGATCAAGAATTAAAGACAAAATTAATGAGAGGAGACAAATACCTAAACATACTTTGATGAAATTTTTGAATTTCAAGGTTTAAAAGTATTAGAATCATTCAGGCAGAAAAAAATCTACTTACCAAGGAAAAATATTTTAAGGGGCCATAAATATTTTTGTAACAGTAGATGGTAAGATTCACAGGGCAAAGTCAGCAGAGTTTTTTTCTTTTTATTGAATTTGTTGGGGTTACACTGGTTAACAAAATTATACAGGTTTCAGTTATACAATTCTAAAACACAAATCAACTGTACACTGTATTGTGTGTCCACCCTAAGTCAAAGCTCCATCCATCACCATTTATCCCCCCTGTACCCTCCTTCACCTCCCACTCACCCTCAAAGTATATAGAGGTTTGAAGGGAGACAAAATACAAGAATTCCATGTTCAAATCTGTTGGTAATTATATGGGAAGGCAATAAGGATATTGGGCTGTGGGCTTTATCCTCAGTGTGCAGGAGGCAGCCAATCAATGATTCTTTCTCATCATTGATGTTTCTATCTTTCTCTCCCTCTCCTTTCCTCTCTAAAATCAATAAAAATATATTATAAATAAATAAATAAAGTGTTCGTCATAGTATAAAAGAAGTGAAGAAGAACAATATAATCTGTATAATATAGAGTTAAATCCAAATGATCGTGGATGACTTAATATAATGTTAATAATAAAATTTGACAAATAAATTTATTTTTCAATAATTCAATAACATTCTAGATCTAAACTCACAGTTTGAATAAACCAAAGTATAAAAAATGGAAGGAGAGAGAAAGGAAACATTTAGAGTTTCTCATATAGCAAGGAAAAAAGAGAAACTTCTATTTCGGGTCAGTTGTAATTTTTAATTTAATTTTTAATTCTCAGAAGATAGAATGACTTAAAATATAACCAGGACTTCTGGCTTCAACTCCAATATGTAATGATTTTAGAAATTCATTACTCCCATCCTTACCAAAAAAAGTTGGACAAACTGAAAGTTAATGACTTTTCTTTGACCCATCAGAGAACTGGGTTTTCAGGGCAAACCGATACCTTAAATTCTGAAATGACAGGTGAATTCAGAGTCAGAAGATGTTTCAAAAGGTGTAATACACGCATAACTGGGATACTAATTCTTACCTGGAGCAGAAGCCAATAGCGATAGGAAGACTTAAGTGGTCGTCGGGATGAACTGCTGAAGGTGGAGTTCCAGTAGCTTGAATGTGAGAAACTCCTGGGAGCTACAGTCTAAGAGAAACAACTATATTTCCTGGGATTTTCCTTCAGGAATCCTACCAGCAATGATCTGAGCAAAATTCTCTCATGGCTCCAGTAGGGTGAAGGGAACAGGAAACCTTATGAAATATGTCCAGAGATTTCTCCCATAAAAAAGGCCTATGCTCCAGGATGAAGGAATTTACCAGAACCTGTTCAAGAGTCATGGGGAAGGGCATTCCTCTCATTTCAATCCCCTTCTATCCCTCCTGTCTTACCCAAGAATCAGCAGAAGTAATCTCTATGTTATGGGCTGAATTCATATATTGAAGTCCTAACCCACAATGCCTCAGATGTGGCAGCATTTGGACACAGGGTCATTAAAGTGGTAATTAAGTTCAAATGACCTTGTTAGGGTGGTTTCTAATTCAACATGACTGGAATGCCTATAAGAGGAGATTAAGACACAGGCACACAGAGGGAAGATACAGAAAAGATAGCCATCTACAGGTCAAGGAGAGAGGCCTCATAAAAAAATCAACCCTGCAGACACCTTGACCTCAGATTCCCAACTGTCAGAATCATAAGAAAATAAAGTCCTACTGTTTAAGACCCTCAAACTGTGGTACGTTATTATATCAGCCCTAGCAAACTATACATTATATGAAAATAAACACTTGTGGAATTTACAGGCCAGAGACATTGGTTCACTAGAAGATTCAGATTTAAATGGAACATCATAGAATAATCCTCCTCCTTCATAACTTACCCTCACATCCACAGGCTCCATTTAATAATGGTGAATTATAGCTGAGAGCTATAAAAAAGATGCTCTCTGAAAAGGGGTATAGGCATACCTCAGAGATATTGTGGGTTAGGTTCCAGACTACCACAGTAAAGTGAGTATCTCAATAAAGCAAGTTAAAATCTTTTTGCTGATGGAAGGTCTTGCCTTCAGTTTATAAAAACACACAACATCTGTGAAGTGCAATAAAACAAGATGCAATAAAATGAGTTATGCCTCTACTTAGGAGTAGGAATGCCCAGAGTTAAGAATGGAGGGAAAAATGACACTAGAGAATTTAAAACATCTGGTAATCGAGCTACAGAAAACATGAGATGAAGCCCAACTTCTAAGTAGATAAACACACTAGAGACCTCTTTACCTCAATTCCTATTACCTGATACAACATGTCCAACTTTCAACCAAAAATTTAAAACATGTCAACAGTTAAGAAAACACACAGTCTAAGGAGAAAAGGCAAGCATCAGAATCAAACTCAGATATGACACAAATTTTGGAATTATCAGATAACTATAAGTCCTACCTAGCAATAAAAGATACACTGATTAGAAAGGAAGAAATAAAACTATCTTTGTTCACAGATGACATTACTGTCTAGGTAGAAAATCCAAAGAATCAACAACAAAACATTTCCTGGAACTAAATTTTAACAAGTGTTCAGGATACAAGGTTAATATATAAAATTCAGTGGCTTTCCTGTATACCTGCAATGAACAATTCTAATTTGAAATTTAAAACAGAAGCCTGGGAAGCGTGGCTCAGTGGTTGAGTGTTGACCTATGAACCAGGAGGTCACAGTTCAATTCTCGGTCAGGGCACATGCCTGGGTTGCGGGCTTGATCTCCTGTGTGGGACTTGCAGGAGGCAGCCGATCAATGATTCTCTCTTATCATTGATGTTTTTATCTCTCTCTTCCTCTCCCTTCCTCTCCCTTCCTCTCTGAAATCAATAAAAATATATAGATTTTAAAAACCAACACAATACCACTTATAACAGTTCCCAAAATGAAATATTTATACATGAATCTAATAATATATATACAAGATCAAAAATCAGAAACTTCTAAGACTATGAGGAAAGAAATCAAAGCAGACCTAAATAGATACTTTTTTGTTCTTGGATTAAAAGTCTTAGTAATGTAAAGAAACATATATTTTTCAACTTGATCTATAAATTCAACTCTATCCCCATCAAAATTTCTCCAGACTAATTTATAGATATCAACAAATTAATTCTAAAGTATATTTGGAATGTCAAGGACTTAGAATAACTAACCAATACTTAAGAAAAATGCAGTTGGAAGACTCACAATACTTGATTTCAAGATTATAAATCTACTAGAGGCCTGATGCATGAAAATCTGTGCAAGAGTATGCCTTCCTTCCCCTGGCTGCTGGCACTGGCTTCCCTCCGGCACCCGGGACCCAGGCTTCCCTCCTCCAGCCATCTGCAGGCACCCGGGACCTGGGCTGGCTTCCCCCCAGCCCCGGCTTCGTCAGGAAGGACATCCAGAATGACGTCCGGAAGACATCTGACCTAATTAGCATATTAACTTTTTATTATTATAGATAGTAATCAAGAGGGTGCTGTATTGGTGAAAGGAGAGACATATAGATACATGCAACAGAATAGAGTCCATAAATAGATTCACATAAACACTGACTTTTGAGAATGGAGCAAAGGCAATTTGATGGAGAAATAATAGTCTTTTCAACAAAAGTATTAGAACAATTAAATGTCCCTATGGGGAAAGAAAAAATAATCTAGACACGGTCCTTATAACTTACCCATAAGTAATTCAATGTTATAAACCTAAGCTTAAAATGACAAACTATAAAACCTACAGAAAACAAACATGGGAGAAAATCTACATGAACTTAGATCTGGTAATGAACTTTTATATATAACATCAATAGCATTTTTAAAAGAAAAAATAATTAACGAATGACAAATATTGGAATCCAGGCTTCTCACTGTTGCAGTGGGATGTGCCAGACAAGCAAGGAAAATAGGCTAGAATGTCCATATGGTGATGGATTAGAGTTAGAGACATCTGTATGAACTTATGTTTGGCTTAATACAGACACAGATGGTTACATAAAGAAATATTCATAGATATGTGTACAAGCATAGGTTAGTACACACACAAAAATTCTCTTGCTCTGTCAGCTAAGAGGGCTTTAAAAATAAGAATACCCCAGCAAAAATGAGCACAGCTAGCAGGCAAATTTTGGTTTCTAAATATCATTCTCCAGTAAAAGATGCTAGAGTTACTTGGAAAAATGGCTGATTTCAGGTCTGAGGCAGGAAATGTACAAGATGAACTTGGAGCATTTTGTAATGTCAAAACATAAGAAAACACTAAAAACAAATGCACATTTGATGTGATGGAGGTGACACAGAGCCAGTTGAGAGAGTTCCTAATGGCTGAAGTTTGAAAAATTTAGCAATAAAAAAAAAATTAGTATTAGATTATAACCCAAAATATACTGTAAATATCTCTTTATGGACACTGATATCTATAATTATAAAAGCATAATATGCTAATTAGACCAGATGTCCTTCTGGACGACCTTCCCGGCAAAGCCATGGTGGCGGTGGGGGCCGAGGCAGAGGCTGGCAGCCTCGGTGGCAGCGGTGGCTGAGCCCCTTGCATGAATTTCATGCATTGAGCCTCTGGTGATTAAATAAACAAACAAATAAATGAGATAATAGATGAATAAGCTGTGTAGAAAAAAATTTTGAGAAGAGTAACCTTACAGTGCAAAAACCAGACAAACACTACTTCAAGCCAGGTGGTTAAGGTTAACCTCAACAGTGATGTCATATTGACAGTATGTATTCTTTTTTTGTTGTTGTTAATCCTCACCGGAAGATATTTTTTCTACTGGTTTTTAGAGAGAGTGGAAAGGAGTGGGAGACAGAGATAAACATCGATGTGAGATGTGAGAGAGACACATCAATTGGTGGCCTCCTGCATGCATCTCTACTGGGATTGAGCCTGCAACCAAGGTACATGCATCTGACCAAAATTGAACCTGCAACCCTTAGTCCAAGGGTTGATGCTCAAACCACTGAGCAACCAGTTAGGGTGACATTATGTATTCTTCATATGATGTAATGAGAATGACATTTTACTCTTGTGATCCACCTTCCCAGACATATAAGCCAAGTTTAATCATGATAAAAACATCAGGCAAATCCCAACTGAGGAACATTCTATGAAATACCAGTATTTCTGAAAACTGTCAAAGTCATCAACAACAAGGAAAATCAGAGAAGCTGACGGAGCCAAGAGGAGCCTAAGAAAATGAGACTAATAAATATAATGTGGCTCCCTGAACGGGATTCTGAAAAAGAAAATGGACTTTAGGGGGAAAAATGAGAAAATCTGAATAAAATTTGGGCTTTATTTAGTTTATTATTTATTTAATTAGTTTATTTAATGTGTCAATATTGATTAATTAATTGTGGCAAATGTACCATAATAATGTATGATGTTAATAAGAGGAAAAACTGGGTATGAGGTATGTGGGAAGTCTCTGTAACATCTGAAATAGCTCTGTATACCTAAAATTATTCCAAAATTAAAAGTTATTTAAAATTTTTTAGAAATACATAACATGTATTTCAATAATACAAGTGTGGGTTTTCTGTTGTTTTTAAAAAGGCTGGTGACATTCCATCTTGGTGAGGAGCACTTGTACCTTGCTAGTAAAAATGTGATATGGTATTTTATTGAGTGATTCCACTCGTATGTATTTTTTCTAGGAGTGATGAAATATATGACTACAAAAATGTTTGTAGAAGAACGTTCATAGCAGCCATTATTCATAAGAGCCAGAAGTTAAATGTCCATCAACAGGAAAATAAACAATGTGTGGCATCTTTTTCATACAACAGGAAATATTTAGCATTAAATGGTAAATTATATTCTCAACAACATGGATGAATCTCAAGACATTTGTTGAGCAAAAGAAGCCAGACACAAAATAGTACACAATATAGAATCCATTTATATGGAGTTTTTAAAACAGATAAAAAGACTCTAGTGAAATAATTCAGAGAAGTTTTGTGAGTGAGGAGGGGTTGACTGAGAAAGGCCCAAGGGAAACTTCTTGATTAATGGAGTAATAGAAATGTTCTATATAGGGGTTGCATGAGAATATACATATGTTAAAATTCATTGAATTGTACACTGAAGGTTTATAAATTTTACTGTATGTAAATTTTACATTTAGAAGAAATTGTAAAAAAAAAAAAAAAGGAAAAAGGAAAAAGCAATGTCAGTGTACCCGTTTTGGTTCCACCCTTGAAAAAATTACACTTGAACTGTATTTTGATTGTCTCATTAATGTCATACTTACTTTCAAACATCTATATACATAAAAGCCTAAGTGACCTCTGACTGTTCGACCATCTGACCAGTAGCTATGATGCGCAATGACCACCAGGGGGCAGACACAGGAGCTGCCGAGCTGCAGTGACTTGGCAGCTGCGGTTCTTGGGTGATGCACCCGGAACTAGAGAGGAGGGAGCCCCATTCCGGGTGCGTCACCTGAGATCTGCCCTCTCACAATCCGGGAACCCTCAGGGGATGTCATGGAGCCGGTTTCGGCCCCATCCCCGCAGGCCAGGCCAAGGGACCCCACCGGTGCACAAATCCGTGCACCAGGCCTCTAGTGATTAATAATTAAGATAAAGTGTGGATCAAAAGAGTGATTTAAAATTCAATGATTAGCATGTTTGAGTGTTTGCTATGAACTATTACTATAGCAAAACACCTATGAGATAACAATGATTACCCCACCGTACAGATGAATAAATCAGGGCTCAGAAAGAAAAGGACTTGCTCAAGATTACTCAGAAAGGAGAGAGCTAGAATTCTTCACCAGGTGGGGAGGTGGGGGAACTGGGAGCCAAGGACAATGATGTAATTGACGATTTCAGCTCTGAGTTTTCAGGAATCCAATGCAAAGGGGCCACAAAGATGAGAATTGTAGTTTTGTTGCCTGATATAAGGAATTGTATAAGATCACCAGGAGGACCACACATTCTTCTGACACTAAATTCAAAGAGTGCAGTTCACAAGTCCTTGTATAAGAGCCATGCAACAATATCACACACAGTAGCAGTTTTACAGAACACGCAGACACGCAGACACGTTCTCAATCTGACCCTTTCTCACCCTAATGTTCCATAAAAACTGAAAACCCAGGGCAGCTACCTTGCTCAGCTAAGGACCTTACTGTTGATACAGCCTTCCTAAGTGCTCAGTTCCAACAATCCCTATTTCATTGATTGTAGCCTGCATTAATCAGCCTATTAGCCATCATGCTAATTAAACTATTTGTTGTGAGTTCAATCTGATCTGCTCCTTAGGAAAATAAACATCTTGGTTTAACCATGACATGTGTTCTCAAGAAATGCTTCACTTCGCTCCCAGCTGTATATCTGAATAAAATTGAGAAGAGAAATTTCCATAGACAAATGTTTTGGCTAACTCTCTCCTTTGGCATTTCAACTGAAATCATCTCTTTAAAAAATATAGCTGCCACTTGAACCAAGATATCTTTCGTTTATTCCATTTCCAATTAGTGGCTCAGCTTTGCGTTGGCATTTCTGCTTTAGCAGCTGTAGTGGAATTATTGGGCCAAATGCTGCCTCCCTTTTTTTTGCCTACATACCATTTTTATTGATGTACATGGGCAGAGCATACAAAGCATAAGTACCAGGGGCAAAAGCTCCCAGACTATCTACTGTCCTATTCATTGATACCTCAGTGAGTGACAAGACAGTAAAAACCTGTCAAAAGTTTTCTGAAGAGCATAGATAACCCTGCTTATGGCTTAAAGCGAATGATCTTACTTACAAGTGAAAGAGTTGTTAAAAGCAATCACACACTTACAACTAGAGGGGGAAGATATTCCTTCTCTGCTCCTAGCATAAGAAATTATATCACATAATAAAAGTCACCATAACTTAAGAAAATGTGAAGACTTCCTTTGAGAGCATACATTGGATCTATTCAGTAAGCATCTTGAACTAGAGGCTTAGCACTGTTCTGGTCCTGCATGTGTTAACAAAAAAGCAGAAGTTATTCTTTCTCCTTCTGCAGCAATGCTAGAAATACTTGCAATGACTAGATTTAGAAAAAGAAATGGAGTAAAGCTTTGGCCGGTGTGGCTCAGTAGGTTGAATGTCATCCTGTGCACCAAAAGGTCACTGGTTCAATTCCCAGTCAGGGCACATGCCCAGGTTTCGGGCTCAACCCCTAGTCAGAGTGCCTGCGGGAGTCAGTTGATTGATGTTTCTCTCTCACATCAGTGTCTCTCTCTCTCTCTCTCTCTCTCTCTCCCCCCTGCCTTTCTTCCAGTCTCTCTAAAATCAATAAAAATACATTTTTTTGAAAAAAGAAAAGAAAAAAGAAATGGAGTAAAGATTTAAAGAGTAGGGGGGGGATGGCTTTAGCCATTGGTCTGTCTGTCCCTCAGATGCCTTTCGCTCCTACTTGAATATCTGAGGTTCATTTCAGAGGGTTGAGTTAATGACCACAGAATAATCTTCTTCTGATGTTGGGGTGGGGAGAGTTGTAATACTTTTCTCTCTTAGGATGTGATGTTACATGAATACCTATAGAAACGTTGTGATACGTAACCATAACCCTCCACTGCACTGTCCAATATGGTAGACACCAGCCTCATGCTGTTTAATTAAAAATTTTAAATTAAAAAAAATAAAGTCCTCAGTTGGACTAACTACATTTCAAGTGCTTCGATGGCAGAGCTTAGAACATCCATCATTGCAGGAAGCCCTGTTAAACACCTCCCCTCAACCTAAGTGAAAAGGCCCCTGGCTGCAGACTATGCTGGTGTTAAATGTAAGGTTCCCCATCATAGAAGGCCGTGATATATGACAGAGGCTTTTGATCTGACCAAAAAAATCACTGATGCTCAATTGGGGTTAGCTCCTAGTAGTCACAATATCAACAAGACCATATGCACCATCATATTTTACAACAGCTGCATACTGAAAACCTGAATCTTGACATCAGGAAGCTAACAACTCAAGACATTTGTCCGGCTCTTGCTTTTCTTCTCCACTCCCTTTGTCCAAGACCTGTCTTTATCTTCCTCCCTCTTTCTCTGATTATCTTTTCCTTTGCTTGTTCATCAATGAAAGAACCCTCTGCTCATTTATGCCTCCATAAGTAAAATGGTTCAATATGAGAAGACCTGTTGCTAGGTTTGAAGACAAAAGTTTTGACACATGCTCTTGTATAACTTCTTTGCTTATTGTTATAAAAATATTTCTATTTTCCTTCTGGGAACTAATGGTACCTACCAAGATACAGTGAAATCTTTGGGTCTGTTGCAATGTCTTGCCAGACGAATGAACTGGTAACTGTCCAAGCTTATCAAAATGCTATTGTGATATCAAGACAGCTGCAAAACTGTTTCTGGAATGCCTAATTACAGTGGCTCGGAGATGAGCGTGAAAGGATAAAATGCTGTCCCTCAGTAAGATAAGCAAGTGGAACTTTACGAATGTGTATTTCTGTCCTCCTTATCTCCTCTGTTTCCAGCAGGCAGCCAAGAAGCCAGTAGGGCTCTTTCAAAGGCTGTCTTTCCATTAGGACTTCAATGGTATTGGCAATGAAAGGAGAGACAGAAGGGCATGCAAAATGGGGCCTAATGCCACCCTGGGACCAAGTTTATTATGCTGGGAACATACTTGTTGCTATGCTAATGGGACAGGATTATGTTTCTCTATTTAAAATTTTCCAGCACAAATGAGGCAGGGCTGTTACATCATGTTGCTTTCTGAAAGGGCTGGTGGCTCCTGTCCATTTACACCTCCTCCTCTTGCACATGGCCCCTTTCCTGGTGAGAACATGCTCTTGCTTTTCACAAAGTGGTCGCATTTGCTTGGAAAACATCATGAGACTCAATTAGGATTTATAATAGTCAGATTCATTCAGGACTTCATAAAGGTAAAGACGTCTTGGCCATATTCCAAAAATGTTCCAGTCCTCACTCTCCATCTCTCACTGTCCCATAGCTGTTCCCTCAACCCCAGGAGGGAAAAAAGAGGACCATTCAGCATCATAGCCAAAAGGTTTGGCTTAGCCTTTTTTTTCCTCCAAGTTAAATTGAGTTCCACTGTGTAGAAAGATGACAGCAAATAAAGATAAAGCTAGAGAGAGTGACAGAGGAAGAACAGAAGAGCCTTGGGTTTGAGAAGTTCATCATTTATTCAGAATAATATTAAAAATAAATGCTAAATATAAAATACCTGAAACAATGAATAACTCAGATCAACGCATATACCTTTGTGCCTCTCAAATCTGTCCATTTGTCCTGATTACTAACAGTATCCTAAGATGAGCTAGCATCTTCTCACAACTGGATTCGAAAGTCTTCTCCCAACCAATAGGGCAAATGGTTCAACTGCTCTTGCTCTGCTTAATTAGTTAATTCTCCTCTCTGCAGGCCAAGTGACATTTTAACTTCTGCATAAATCTCTTCAATAGTCTTTAGTGATTTTTAAGATAAAGACATCCTTCCTTAACACAGTTTACTAGCTCTGTAAATCCCAGATCCTCCCCTAACTCTCTGAGAAGCTTCAGCTAACACCACTGTCATAGGCTTTTCCCAGCCCTGGCCTCTAACTCTCTCTTCAGTATCATACTCCATCCAGTTTCAAGCTATTTGTACATGCCTACTTCCTCTGTCTGTAACCCTCTTTCTTCCTCTCTTCACCTATTTAACTTTCATTCAACCTTCAAATCTCAGCCCATTAGATACTTTATCAGAGAACCTTCCCTAACCTAACTAGGCAAAATCCTCTATTATGTTTTCTTTGTATCCTGACCTCACCTGTCTACTTGTTATCAAGGTTTCATTTTCACATTCATTGTATAAATATTTGATCAATACTTCTTCCTCCCACCCCTCACTAGCTTCATGACAGGGAACATATCTTTTGTGCTTAGAATTATATTCTTAGGGTCTACTTAGCACCTGCCACTTAGTAGTACCTAAAAAATATTTGAGGAAATAGACAAAAAAGGAAAGAAGGAAGATAGAGAGGAAGGAAGAGGAAGGGAAAGGGGGGTGTGAGGGAGAGAGAAGGAGGAGGAGGAAGAGAAGGTGTGCAGGAGAAAGAATTTACCAGACATAATACTATATATTCCCTGCGGCAAGAGATCCAGCCCATGACTTTTTAGTAACTTCTCCATAAATAATTATTGCTTAATCAAAAGCAGTTAGCAAAGATTAACTGACAGAGGAAAATGGAGAGTGTGGCGGGAAGAGGTTTCCTGGGCATGGCTAAGGGCACATCGAAAAGGAGAGAAGTACCCCTCTGAAGTGCATTAGGGAGGCCTGGGCTGAACGTGGCTTTCCTTGAAGTGGTGGGTTCTGGTAGAGATGAGCCAGACTGCATGTGTTCTAAGACAAAGGACAAACACAGTTGTAAGATTTTTCCTTTGAAGATCTCGATCTTGCTGAACTTGCTTTCATCAGACATTGGAAACCAAAGGATGGACTACATGGCCCTGCCAAGTCTTCAGACCTCCAATTACATCACTCAGATGCTATCCGTGCACTCCCTGAGGGGCAGTTCAAGAGTGTCAAAAGGTATACCATCTAAAAATTAGACAAAATTATATTTACTCTGTTGTTATTTTCTCAAATACAGAAAATCTTAGCTCTCCAAGTGAGTGTACATTAAAAAGCCTAACACATTGCCTGGCATATTATTACATGGTAATTATTTAATCAGTGTTCAATCTGGGTCATGTTATGTAATTGTGGCTGAAAAGGGGGTTCTGTAATAGATGTGACTAAAAGTTTCACCCTGTGAAATTGTAAAACTATAAATTCCTCACTGGGAGGGTCACGGTGGGCAGTCACATCCCAGACCTCTAAGAAGGTTCATCTGCTACTTAAGCCATCCCTCGCCATTGTTCCTGTGCTTCCAGGTTAGCACATTTTTGAAATGCCAGAGCAATCCTCTTCTTTAGACCCCTGGGAGGTATAACTGCCAGCAAGGGAGCACACAATATTGTGAACTCTTCTGTACCCTTGCTTTCTCTCACCTTCATAAATTTGATTATAAGCATAATCTTCCTTATGCCCCTTCTTAATTCCAAATGTATTTTTTTTAAATACAACCCTGCAAAACTGTCATTCTCTGAAGCATGTGCGATCTTGCTTCCTAGTATACCATCAGTTTGGGTCAAATAAACTCAGATAAAAATGCTGTATATGTTTGGAGATTTCTTAAGTTAAAATAATGGTATTTTGTTTAGTATTTGATGAATCTAAATATATCAGCTCCCAGAATATTACTGTAAGGTCACCCCTGATTTCCATCCAAAATATAGTGTCCACTCTGCATCACTCAATGGGTATTTTGGAGGCATGATCCTGGGTATACTTCCCCTATACACAGGCAGCTTCCATGACACTGAACTCCTAATAAAAAGCATGTTTTTGGTTATTTGTTTATTTATTTATTTTATTGTTGAGATTACAGAGGTCCCTCTTTTTTTCCCCCCATAGCTCCCCACTACCCGGTTCCCATCCTACCCCAGGCTCTTGCCACCCTAGTGTCCATGTACATAGGTAATGCATACATGCATATAAGATCTTTATCTAATCTCTTCCCGCACCCCTCTTCACACCCTTCCCTCTGAGAATTGTCAGACTGTTCCATTTCTATGCCCCTGATTCTATTCCATTCACCAGTTTATTCTGTTCATCAGATTTTTTATTCGTTTGGTTTTTAAATTGTTGATAGATATGTATTTGTTGCCACTTTGTTGTTCATATTTTTTTATTTTT
>NW_005370572.1:610514-615682 GCF_000412655.1 Myotis brandtii | reverse complement strand
TGGGTACTCCCTTGTAGGTAACTAACTGTTTTTCTCTTGCTGCTTTTAAGATTCTCTCTTTGTCTTTTGCCCTTGGCATTTTAATTATGATGTGTCTTGGTGTGGTCCTCTTTGGATTCCTTTTGTTTGGGGTTCTCTGCGCTTTCTGGACTTGTAAGTCTATTTCTTTCACCAGGTAGGGGGAGCTTTCTGTCATTATTTCTTCTAATAGTTTTTCAATATCTTGCTCTCTCTCTTCTGGCACCCTCATAATTCAGATGTTGGTATGCTTGAAGTTGTACCAGAGGCTCCTTACCCTATCTTCATATTTTTAAATTCTTTTTTCTTTTTGCTCTTCTGGTTGGGTGAATTTTGCTTCCTCATATTTCAAATCATTGATTTGATTCTCTGGATTCTCTAGTCTACTGTTGAGTCCCTGTATATTATTCTTTATTTCAGTCAGTGTATGCTTAATTTCTGACTGGTCCTTTTCCATTTTTTTGGCATTCTCACTAAGATCCCTAAAAGTCTCACTAAGTCCCTTGGAAGTTTCCAGAAGATTCCGGAGTAACCTTATAACTGTGGTTTTGAACTCTATATCCAGTAGTTTGCTTTCTTCCAATTCTTTCATTTGTGATACGTTTCTTTGTCTCTGCATTTTGGTTGCTCTCTGTGTTTGTTTCTATGTATTGGGTAGAGCTGCTAAGTCTCCTTGAGTTGATAGAGTGGCTTTCTGTGCTAGGTGTCCTATAGGGCCCAGTGGCTCAGCCTCTCCAATCACCTGAGGTGGACACTCTCGGTGCACCCCTTTGTGGGCTGTGTGCACAGTCTTGTTGTAGTTGAGCCTTGATTGCTGTTGGTATCACTGGGAGGAACTGACCTCCAGGCCAAATGGCTGTGGGGACAAGCTGCAACTACAGTGGGAGAGCTGCTGTGCAGGAGAATTCCTTATGGAGCAGGACTTGCTTCAGTGGGGCTTTGATGCTCACTGAGTCTGCCCCTTGAGTGTGTCACTTATGGATGTGCAGAGTTGTAATCTGTTATGGTCTCACACTGACCACTGGGTACACTGGCTCTTGGGTTTCCAGGGACGTGTAAAGTCAGCCACTGCCTAGGTCCACCCAGCAAGAGCTACAGAGAGATCTGAAGATTCCTCCTCTTTGTATTGGGTTTGGAAGTGCCCAGATGAAGCCCAGATGTGAAGCAAGGCAGCCTGGTGTTGGTGCCAGTCTTGGACCTTTTATTGATAGGTTTGGGGCTCCCTGACCCAGCTGCAACTTGTTTGACAGGTTTTTAGCCTGAGAATGGACAGGCCACTCATATGCAAAGCTGCTGCGCACAGCTTGGGTAGGGTTGTAAACTGGGTTGGGTGGGGTCCTAGGGAATCACTAGGACAGAGCACATAGAAATGGCTGCCAGTCAGTCCTGAAACCAGAGAGGTCCCACCACTGGAACAATGACTGCTGTGAGCACCTCCATCTGGAAGAAAGTGGCCCCCAAATTCATGCCCTGTTGCCAGACAGTCCAGTTTTTCCTTGTATGTGTCTGGGTCCCCCAGAACCTTGCCAGGCACTGGAGCTCAGAGGAAGTGGGGGCTTGTAAATTCAGTTCATGGTGCCAGCCTTTTAAGAGGAGCAGCTAGGACTCTAGTAGCCTGTGCGTCACTCAGCCCCAATCCCACTGTTTTTTACAGCCCGTAGTTCTTACTGCCCATAGGTACTTCTTTTCTCAGCTCTGGGACCCTCAGATGGGGGTCTGGTGTGGGCCTGGGACCCCTTTCTCCTCCAAGCAGCCTCCACAGAATGTGATCTCCCTCCTGATTAAAGAAGCAGCACATCCAGGTGCCGGACCAGCCTGTTCTGAGCCTCCGCACCTCCTACCAGTCTCAATGTGCTTTCTTCTTTACTTCTCCAGTTGTAGTCCTTCCACTCAGCTAACTTTCCATGGTTCTAGATGATGGTTGTTCTGTATTTTAGTTGTAATTTTGATGTGGTTGTGGAAGGCAGTGAGTACAGACATTTGCCTATGCCGCCATCTTGGTTCTCCCTAATAAGAAGGATGTTAACTCGCACCACCTGGATACTATGCTGAACATTACATTTCTGCATAGTCAAATGTTGTTTCTAAAGTGGAGGAATCATAGAAAGATCAATAGTATCTAAAACACACAATTCTAAACCCATTATTAATCTTTTTCATTAAAATCTATAGCTAAGACAAAAAGAAAATAAATATGGAAAACTTTAGGTTTAAAAAAATTAGTGCAGCCCTAGCCAGTTTTGCTCAGTGGTTAGAAGCTGGCCCTCAGACTGAAGGGTGATGGGTTCAGTTGCAGTCAAGGGCCCGTACCTTGGTTCCGCGTGTACCAAGGGGCATGTACGGAAGTCAAGCAATCCATGTGTTTCTCTGACATCCATGTTTCTTTCTCTCTCAGTCTCTGTGTCTCTCCTCCTCTCTTCCACTCTCTCTAAAAATTAATGGAAAAAAATATCCTTGGGTGAGGATTAATAACAACAAAATGAGAGTAATATGTTTCATTTAAATTCTAACTTTCAGGTAAATGATAAACATGGATTTAATGAATGATTCTGTAAGTAAAATTGTCTAACTTTAAAAAGATTCTTATTTATTACGTTCTTGAATACTATTTAACAATTTTATTTAAAAATATGAAAAAATAATGTTCAAATTTGTTTACATCAGACTTAAGTGGTTAATTATAGTATAAACACCATAATTTTGTGTTCTGAAATAGACAGAAAATATCCTGAGAGACATGTTTAATCATTTGGATCTAGTAGTGCAGTGTTTATTCATTCATTTTTAGTCCATTAGAGTGTAAATTAGATTTGATTTGCTTGCTCTGATTGGCTTAATTGCCCCAGTTACAGCTGAAGTACAAATAAAATTGTAATAAATTGAACAGATGTTTAACCTACTCTACCAAGATCTTTAATAGTCAATTCCAATTGCAATTTACATTCAGCAATTTAACAAGACCCTCAGGAAACATATTTGATTATGAAAACAAGCTGTTTATTTCTGTCTATGATGGAAACAAGACCATTGTGTCACATGCTTTGGCCTAGTGTGATTTTTTTTTTAATTTAATTTTGCTTATCTCTTGTTAGGGAAACACATACACACACACACACACACACACACACACACACACACACAGAATGCACAGCTATAGAAGGTAGTTTTCCAGCTTGAAATAATGGATATCACATTCAAGGAAAATTTTCAGAATTATAAAATATTTTATGAAACAAATCCTATTACATTTTCCGCAAACATCTTTACTAATGGCCTTTTTATAGCCAATAAGAGAAACTCATATTAAAACATAAATTAGGAAAAATATAGCCACTTCCATTTTTTAGGTTCTGCATGTCATTCACTCACTACCCATATGGAAATAAAAATATTCTTATGAAACATGCATGGCATAGCACTGTCTTCTACAATCTTGTCACTTTAATTTAATGTGGCTGTTAAGAAGCTGTATAACTGTTGTGTGATCTGCTCTTAAGAAAGCTTGGCAGAAACCTACACATGGCATCTCTCATGTTTCCTCAGAAAGGGATTTAGAATGGATTTTCGGTCTACTTCTATAAATGTATAATGCGAACTCCCAAAGAGATTCCCAGTTATTGCACTCTGAGGCCATGCTTAGGTAACAGGAAAGTTAGTTTACTAAAAAGATAAACTTGTCATATGGATACAGATTGTTAAATTGACAACTAAATAGACATTAAGAATCAGCTAATCCTGGAGCCAAAAACTCAAATGTATACAGCGATCAGGGTAATAGCCTAATTTAGTGAAATGAATACTTCAATTTTTTTAAATTTTTGCACATTAAATTGCAAGAACAAATATATGTAAACCAAGCACATCCTCAATTTATAGGTTGCTGTGTACTCACTGATCTCTCCAATCCCAATATTTTTAGCTGATGACAGTGAGGTCCAAAACTTACTTGACAGTAAGTTCAAGTGACCATTGTATCTTAGTGGTAAAACCATAAACTAGAACCACAGAAGACTACATTAAGAACCTCGATTCCTGTAAATTAGAGGACCTTAGCCAAACAATATTGCCACTGCCCGACCTCAACAGCTTTGAATGGAAAATAACAACTACTAATTTAGGTGGAAAATGTTTGCTTTTCTTACTAGATGTTTGTGTTTATTATTGTGAGTCAAAGTGGAAAATGAAATAAAATGTAAAAAGTTTTAAGCCAACTGTTCATTTAGAAACTGTTTTATTCAATCAAGTCCTTTTATTCCATCTGAGTCCATGTTGACTTAAGGCTTACTTAACCTGCTTTATTACAGATGACTGTTTTTGATGTCTTCATGTAAATACAACACAATTTCTTGCCATGCATAGCTGCCAAAAGCCCAATATACAATTCTAGTCAAAAGTAAGATAAAAGGGTTAGAGACAAGATGGCATGGCGGCAGAATAGGCGGACGTGTCCCAAGGCTTGTCCTGGAGCAAATAGAATGAGCAGCTGAAAAGAATAACATCCACCCCGAATTGGCGAAGGAGACTCAGCTGGTGAGACAGTTTGTAGCCAGGAAGGGCAAAGTTCCCCCGGAAAGGTAAAAACCAGGGATCTGGGCAGGAAAGTTTGCCAGATCTCTGGTACTGGCACAAGAACAGACATATTGATCAATGGAATAGAATAGTAAACCTAGAAATTGACCCGAACCAATATGCTCAATTAATATTTGACAAAGGAGGCAAGAACATACAATGGAGTTGAGACAGTCTCTTCAATAAATGGTGTTGGGAAAATTGGACAGATACATGCAAAAAATGAAACTAGACCACCAACTTACACCATACACAAAAATAAACTCAAAATGGATAAAGGAGTTAAATGTAAGAAGAGAAACCATAAAAATCCTCGAGGAATCCAAAGGCAACAAAAACTCAGACATATGCCGAAGCAATTTATTCACTGATACAGCTCCTAGGACATTGGAAACTAAAGAGAAAATAAAGAAATGAGACTACATCAAAATAAAAAGCTTCTGCACAGCAAAAGAAACCATCAACAAAACAACAAGAAGGCCCACTGCATGGGAGAACATATTTGCCAATGTTATCACCGATAAGGGTTTAATCTCCAACATTTACAGGGAACTCATACAACTTAACAAAAGGAAGATAAA
>NW_005370572.1:603760-609900 GCF_000412655.1 Myotis brandtii | reverse complement strand
AACCGAAGGACTTGTATGCGTGCATATAAGCATAACCAATGGACACAAAACACTGGGGGGTAGGGGAGGCCAGGGGAAGGTCAAGGGGAGAAAAAAAGGAGATATATGTACTACTCGTGGTAATACTTTAAGCAATAAAACAAAATTAAAAAATAAGTAAGATAAAAGTAAATGCTTAAAACTGGAATAGCAATTATGACCTTTTTGTTATTTTCTGAATGATCAAAAAAGAGGGGATTTGAGCAACGGTGAACAAAACTTGTGAAATTAGAAAAATAAAGAGGATGCTGGAATAGTACACAGTAAAACTCTCTTTACTGAGAGTCACTGTTAGCTATTCAACTCAGCACAGATTGTGGTAAGCCATAGGTAAAATGGAATAAGACTATGTACAAAGTTTAAACCAGTGGGAGTTTAAAAAAGAAATAGATTTTTTTATATTTAAAAAAATTATTCCTAAAAAATTGCAGCACTTTTGCAAATAATGCCCTGTGCTTTTTAGGTGAATATTTTCTATGATGCAAGTAATTTCCTTTCTTGGATTTATTGCACAATAAAATGAACCCATAAGCATCATGTAAATTATAAACAATGAGGCTAGAGTTTTGGGTATTATGTGTGATGGGTAACTTTAAAGGAAGGCTCTGTTGACTTGCACTAATAAGGAAACATATGTTCTCCTAATAACCCATAAGGAAAAGTCAGAATATAAAGTGATAGAAGAGTTAAATCACTTACCCTGAGAAAAATAAGATGGAAATTCATGAGATTGTTTTCCTAGCCCTCCATAAATAGTCATTGAGGTAAAACTTGGATGTTGAATTGTACAGTATTTTATGATACCAAAGGGTAAAATTCTCATGAAATAATTAGCTTCTCTTTGGAAAAAATGTGTTAGAAGCCTCAACATATCTAAAATTTCATATTAGTGAAAATATTGCCAAACACCATGTAATTGTGCTCAGTATTTTAACACCTTTGGCTTAGAGAAGACCCTATCCAGGACAGATCCTTGGAATGTGAGTGTCTGTGTTAATAAGAGGATTCCATGCAGCACTCTCTGTGCATCCAGTGCAGCACAGTCTGGCATCTCCAGATCTTCCCCTAATTTCTGCCATAGTAGCTGAAGCACCCATGGCAAATAGTTCTTTTCGGGTGCCCATTAACCATGAATACCTAGAAATCACTAATAAGTCATTTAAAAGTTTTCTCTACCTTTTAGCCCCGTAGGAGCTCTCATTCACTCTATGTCTATTCCTCTCCTTTTAACACTTCGTTTTCTACTTTAACTCCTGGAAAAGTGGAAATCAAGACCGACAGAAAGCATTTTTAAAATATATATATTTTTGTTGATTTCAGAGAGGAAGGGAAAGGGAGAGATAGAAACTCAGTGATGAGAGAGAATCCCCCAATTGGGGATTGAGCCAGCAATTGCCAATTTGCCTGTATTGCCTTTTCCGTGAACTCTGGGCTTAAAAGGTTTGCCTAAGGATACTACATTATCTTGTACTTCAGGAGGAGCAGGAATGAAATCTCTGTATCAAGGTGGGGACATCTGGAAATCTTCAAATGGGCTTCATAGTCACAGAGGCAAAATGTTTTTGGCCAGCCAGGCCAGTGTGGCTCAGTGATTGAGCCTCAACCTATGAACCAGGAGGTCACAGTTCTATTCCTGGTCAGGACACATGTCAGTCTGTTCCATGCATCCATGTCTCTGTTTCTTTTTTGTTCATCAGCTTATTTTCGTAAGATTCCACATATGAGTGAGATCATGTGGTACTTTTCTTTCTTTGACTGGCTTATTTCACTTAGCATAATACTCTCCAGGTCCATCCATGCCGTTGCAAAAGGGAAGATTTTCTTTCCTTTTTTATGGCCACATAGTATTCCACTGTGAAATGTAACACAGCTTTTTTATTCACTCATCTACTGTTGGGCACTTGAACTATTTCCAGATCCTGACCATTGTAAATAACCCAGCACTTATTCTTAAGTTAATGTAGCCATGTAGCATGTTAGCATATTAATGATGATGAATCTGCCACATGGGAAGAGAACAAGCTTTAAAACTAACACGAACATTGTATTCATTTCCTACTATAGCTATAAGAAGTTACCTCAAACTTAGTAACTTAAATCATCACAAATTTACTCTCTTCTAATTCTGCAGCCAGAAGTCTCACTGAATTGAAATCAAGGGCTGTGTTCTTTCTGGAGACTCTGGAGATGTTACTGACAGAAATGTGTCAGCCTCAAATTCATGGTCCAGCCCTAACCCCCTATGTGACTGTAATTGGAAAGAGGGTCTATAAGGAGGTGATTAAGATTAAATGGGGTAATAAGAGTAAGGCCCTAATCTGATAGAACTGGTATCCCTCTAAGCCAAGCATGTCAAACTCAAAGGCTAACACGGGCCAAATAAACGAAGCATGGGGCCCATGGGCTGCAAGTTTGACATGCTTGTTCTAAGAGGAGGAAGAGACATAAAGATATTTATCTCTCAACACAAGGACAGACATCCATGCAAGGACAGAGTGAGAAAGTGGATGGCTTACAGACATCAGAAATCAATCCTGAATTCTAGCCTCTAGAATTGTGAGGGAAAACATTGGGTTGTTTAAGCCACCAGCCTGTGGCATTTTGTTACGGCAGCCTGAGCAGACTAATACAACGGGAGAATCTATTTCCTCCCATTTCCAGCCTCTAGAGGCTGCCTGCATTCCTTGTCTTGTGGCCCCTTCTATCATCTTCAAAGCCAGCAGCGCAGCATCCTCAGTCTCTCTCCCTGACTCTGACACTCCTGCTCTAAGAACCCTTGTGAATACATTGGGCCCACCCACATAATCCAGAGTAATCTATCCATTTTCAAGAGCCTTACTTTAATCACAACCACAAAGACCCTTTCTCCAAGCAAGGCAAAATGTTCCCAGGCGTAGGAGATTCAGATAAGGCCATCTTCCAGGACTTAGGACTCAGCACTGAAACCCAACACAACCAACATCACGTTTCTGGTGAAGATCCCTGGCCAGTGAAAGCAAGTGCGGCTCTAAAGCCCTTCTATGGAGAAAGGACTGGGATGGTGTCACATCCAGTCACTTCACAAACTCGCTTCACTTCGGGCTGATGCTCGGGTTGGGATCAAGAAAAAGTCTTCAGGATACAAACTGAAAAAGCCCCAAGGATTCCCCAGCTCTGAGAAGTCTGGGTTGTGTCCATAGTTGGGTCCATCCTTCTATAGACTTGCTGAAGTGAAGGGGTAGCGTCTCCAAAAAAAATCCCCTAAATTCATTGGACCTTCACCATTGAGAATAAGGTAATTTAGTATGTACAGAATCCTTAGGAGTTGAATTGGACAGTAACTAACCCAGTCTTAATACATAAGTTAACTCTTTGCTTCGAAAAATGTCTTGGTAGTGGTGTTGCTGATCCACATTATTTTTTAAGGCACGGGAACCAGGTGTTCACTACATTGGGAGTTCACTACTGTTCTCCTAAATTCTAGATAATTGTATTTTCTTTGCTATTTCTTCTTAGGTTCTATATTCCAACTCAATTATACATTTTTATATTATCCTTTGTGCCACTGCCTATTTGTCTGCATCTTGTTTCATTATAAATTGCAGAAAATAGGAACCACAATATGCTGTCATTCTTCTACTGAGTTCTGTTCACTGAATTTTTTTATTAATAGGAATAAGTTGCAATGACTCACCACATCTAGGTCCCCTTTATTCAAATCTACATATTGTATATTAGTGATCAAGATCAATGTAATGGTCATAGGATAAAACACGTAAAGACTAAACCTGCTACATTGATCTGAATTGCAAAATGTCCCACCCTTGTGCCCTAGGGTTGAGTCTGGTTGGCTTCCACTAGTAAAAAATGACTTTGCAATTCTATGTGGATCCCATCGTTAATACAGTCCATATATCCAGGTGAAGAGCTGAGGCTCTTCCGGAGGGAGCTCGTTTTGACAGACAGGACTTTAAAAATCATGTGAAAAACTTTTGAAAGCTGTTTCTGATAATTCCTTGCTATGGAAAAGCTTTTTAGTACATATTTAGAGCAAAAACTACTGTGCCTGAGCATATGCACAAAGTAAAATGAGGCCTTGAGACAGTTAATAAAAACTCAAAACAAATTTCTCCTCTGATCTGTTTCAATAATCTTGATTTCCTTCATTTTTAAGTTCATTTTATTTGTTTTCCTAAAAAATTATGTTTCAAGAGCTTTTTTCTTAAAATAATACTTTGAATTTTAAATTATTTCTGATACATCAACTCATACTTTCCTGTGTATGTGTGTGCTTGATGCAGAGAAAGGGGAGCCTGGTGCACTTCTGTCACTGTGGAAAAAGGATGGAAGCTCCTCAAAACATTAAAAATAGGACCAGCACGTGATCCAGCAATCCCACTTCTGAGTACGTATCTGAAGAAAACAAAACACTAATTTGAAAAGATATATGTACTCGTATGTTCATTGCAGCATTATTTGTAATAGCCAAGCTATGAAAACAATTTGTATGTCCATCAATAGATGAATAAAGAAAATATACCACACACACACACACACACACACACAATGGAATACATCTTTGCCATTAAAAAAAATAAACTCTTGCCATTTGTGACAACATGAATAGACCTTGAGGGTATTATGCTAAATGAAATGAGTCAGACAAAGACAAATACCATAAAATTTTATTTATATGTGGAATCTAAAAAACAAAACTATAGATACAGAGAACAGATTGGTGGTTCCCAGAGGGGGGGCGGGGAGGTGGAAATAGGTGATATGGGTGAAGGGGATCAAGAGGTACAAACTTCCAATCCAAGGTCATGAAAATACATGCCTACATGTCCTTCTAAGATTTTATGAGGCAGAGGGGTTCGACGTCATTCTTTTACATGTGAATATCCAGTTGTCCCAGCACCATTTATTGAAAAGACTATTCTTCCCCACATTGAATTTGTCTTGGCACCATCCTTAGAAATCAATTGATTATAAACATGAGAGTTTATTTTCTGACTCAATTCAATTCCATCGATCTATATGTCTATTCTTATGCCATAGTTAGTGATTATTAAAACATATGTCTTTCACAGAAATTGTTGTTCATGGAGTTAAGTATTTTAAATTAACAACCACACACACACACACACACACACACACAGCCAGAATGTTTGTCACTATGCCTACTTTACAGAGCAATATATGGCTTGGAAATAAAATGACTGCTCACATATTGAAAATAGTGAAACTAAGACAAGAAACAGAAGCAGTAAGTGCTACATCTGGGCTACCAGATTAGAAGACAATGAACTCTTGCCAGCGTGGAAGGTATTTTTAATCATCATAGCCAATTGCATTTAGCCATTAAATCAGTACTTATAGAAAATTAGGCAGAAATATTAAAACAAATACAAAATCTAAATTCAAATGCATAGGGAACAGTACACATTCAAAAGGATATTGTACTCCAAGAATCAATCAAAATAACTAGGATTTATTATAAGCCAGACAATTTACCTGCATTGCTGCATTTAATACTCAGAATGACCTCAGGTTAAAAGTAATAACTCAATATATAGGAAATAAAAAGGAAGGTAAGAGAAGTTAAATAGTTTCACATCAGAAGGTAGTTAGTGGACAAGTGGGATTTGAACCTGGATTGGTCTAAACTCCAGAGAATTGATAAATACTATACTTATTTTTCAATTTTAGCTGTCCAAGAGCTCCAACATTGTTCAGGTTAAGGATTGAAACCTCACATAATAGTTAAAAAATGAATTCTCATTGTTATTTTAACCCAATCATCATAGCATATTTTTCCTAGTCATCATAATCATTTCTTATAGCATACTAGAGGCCCGGTGCACAAAAATTTGTGCACTCGGCGGGGGAGGGGGGTCCCCCAGCCCGGCCTGTGCCCTCTCGCAGTCTGGAACCCCTCGGGAGATAACGACCTGCTGGCTTAGGCCTGCTCCCGGGTGGCAGAGGGTACACCCAATCCCTAGGTGCAGCCCCTGGTCGGGCTCAGAGCAGGGCTGATTGGGGAGTTGGGGCGCCGCCCCCTGTCATGCACAGAGCAGGGCGGATCAGGAGGTTGCGATGCCACCCTCAGTCACGCTCAGGGT
>NW_005370572.1:572910-601989 GCF_000412655.1 Myotis brandtii | reverse complement strand
CGGCAAGTCAGGTGGGGAACGTTGGAGTCTGCAGTCACTGGAGCAAGCAAGCCTCCCTGCTCGCTTAGCTGCCTGGCTACTGGCCGCCATCTTGGCTGACAGTTAATTTGCATAAGGATATGCTGATTAGCCAATGGGAAGGGTAGCGGTCGTACGCTAATTACCATGTTTCTCTTTTATTAGTGTAGATTATCTAGGAAGATTAAAATAAGTAAAAATAAAATCTGAGTTAGATAATGATTTACAGAGCTTCTGGACTGGTAGCTAATAGATCATCTAATCCAGACCTTGGTTTTTTAAATGAAGAAACTGAGACTCAGAGGAATTAAATGACTTGTTCAAGAGCTCAAATGCTGGTGAATACCAGCATAGATTTCAAATATCACAGTTGTGCCAACCACTGATTCCATCGTAATAAGCATGTTATCAATTACTGTTTAATATAATTCTGAATCACATACTTTAGAACCGAAAACCTTCGAGGCTGTGCTTTCTCTTGAATTTCTCTTACTTCAGAGCAGCTACCATAGCCACTGACATGAACACTCCCTGACCCCAGAACTGCTTTGCATGACCTTATCTAGCCTTCTCAGCTCCAAAGCCTTTCTCCTCACTACTCAGAGATACAGCTTTTGGCTCCCACTCTTTTACCAAATTATCATTCCAACCAACCCATTGAGTTGCCACCACACTTCTTATATCCCCAGTTTTATGTATGCAGCCTCTCTCCCTGCCTTTAGCTCTGAAGGTAAAGGCTAATTTTTAAGCTTCACTCAATAAGTAATAAAATTGCTACTTTAACAATTTTCATTTTTGTATTCTAGAGTTTTCTTTTTTTCAGTTTTTGGTGGAGAAAGAAAAGTTTTGCTTGAGAGTCTAGGTGCCTGTGCCTATGAATGATATAATTTAGAATCCAGCATAAAGGATATAAATATAGGTCATATTATGTCTTTATCAATTCATAGTCTCAAGAAAAATCTAAACTCTTCATTATTGCTGCCTCTCTTGTAAACAAGAGTAAACACTCAAATTATTTTTTAATCATTAAATTTTCTCTACAGAGACTATTTTAATTAAGTCATTTTTGTATTAGAGTCAAAACAAAGGGCATAAAACTAGGTAGTCATTTACACTTTCTGTTGCTTTTTCAAAGTTATATGCGTTATTCTAAAATCTTCTGTATCCCAGGTAATATCACTTTAAAAGAAGCCAGTGTTTTATTAAAGCGAGATTCCTCCACACGGGGAGCAGCATGAAAAGCTGTGATCTGAGACGACAGTTGGTTTACTCTTACCATTTGATCACAAAATTTCCATGCCATCTGTAGGAAGCCACACAGGCAAATGTGTCATCACATCTAATAATGAAAAGAAAAAACAGACAGAACGTGCTGGAGAAACAGACTGCTTTAATTACCCCCTCACAATGCTCCTTGAGAATTTGGAAGAAAAGCATTGTGCATGTGAATTACTTATATAAAGAAGGTGACCACTGCTGAGGACTTTTTTAAAAATCAGGATGAATGCCCTTGTAATTCTAGCATGTCCAGTTGTGAGTGGAAGCAGATGTATGGGAAAGGCCGAGGAGAAAAGCTTGTAAAAAACAGACTTGCTAAGGAAATAAATAGTGGGATTATGGTCTATTGTCCACTACTGATATGCTGGAACCTCAAATTTATATTCTCTAAATTAGAATATATAACCTGTAGCAGAGTTCTACAGTGGGAATGTAGGAAGAGGTTGGAGGTATGTAGGCAGCTCTGAGATACAGGAGTCTGACCTGCCCAACATCTATTGATGTCACAGTCCTTGACACCCCGCACCCCCCCGCCCAAATTACACTTTCTTCTTTCCAGCCTAGACCAGTGACCCATGTTGTAACTGTGTTCTTAATCTCCCTAACTTTGGTGCTCTCAGAAAGGTCTGAGAGCCCTGACGCCTTTTCCTTTCTTTAAGAATAATATGAGTTGTGTCTTAAGCAGCTAAAAACAGATGGGAAAGATACAGTGACTCACGACTGATCTCTCATCAGTATAACTACTATGACTCAAGACAATTATAGTCACTTTCCTCCCTTCACTCTGAGATCGCTAAAAGTTATATACTTTCCCAACTAAAAAAGATCCATTTCACTTCTGCTCATTTTCCATTCCATTCCTGTTCATTTTCCATTGTATTTGTTCACCTTTACCCAGTTGTCTTTATACCTCCACGGACCACCCACCCCTACCTCCCGCCTGTCCAATAACTCCTACCCTCAACAACAGACAGATCTTCCCATGACCATCTCTCTAACAGACATTGGGACTGCGGTGTTGACATGAACATGGCAGAGGAAACAGGGGACTGAGAAAGTGACTAATAACAATGGTCCCTAGAAACAAGGACAGGTGCTCACAGGACTTTAGGTTTACAGCAAAGGGGTTATTGCATGGCCTTGTGTCTGTGTGTCATGGGAATTCATCCTCACACTAACTTGGGTTGGCCTCCCTCTGAAACATTATCATTTATTCACTCACTAACTACTTTTGAACATCAACCATGAACTAAGTCTAGCAGCACTAAGGGAGACAAAGAAAAGAAGTTAATGAATAAACATCATTGACCACAAAAACTTCCAGTCTCATTGAAGAAAGTCGACTATTACGATACAGCACTTTCCCTAGACTATATCCCATTTGACACACTTGGAAATTAATACCTAATATTACAATCCCCTGTTAAAATTTAAAAATATTAAAACTGGCAAATGATATATAAATGTGTTTGAGTAGAAAATGTTTTTTTTTCTAGATCAGTACATTTTAAAATTTTTGTTATAATGTTATCTTATAATCCTTTTTCTCCAAAATGTTAAGCAAGCACCTGCTAAGTGCCAGGCACTGTTCTAGGCACCACAGATAGAACAGTGCATGTGACAGACAAGATCCTGCCCTCCTGGAGCTTACATTCTAGTGAGGGAGAGAGATAATAAATGATATGTTTTTGAAAAGTAAAATCTATAGTAGTAAAGAAAGTGAAAAGCGCTAAGGAAATTCTAGACCATGGAAGGAAGTTTGAGGGAGGGCAGATAGGAGATGTCTTCCAGTTTAAAATTGAGAGCCCAGGAAAGGCCTCACTGCAAATGTGACTTTGGGGTAAAGACGTGAAGTAAATGACTCCATGAATCATGTAGCTAGCTGGGGGAAGAGCGTTAATAATAGTCAAACTAAATACAGATAAATTTTGACTTGTTTTCCATTTAACATGTGCCATAAGCGTTGCATTTTATTTTAAATTTCATAAGAAAAAGCATAAAGTGTCAACACATAAATTTAATTATGACATGTTTGGTTTGAGAATTAAATATATACTAAGATGTAACATAAAATTTAACTACATGCTAAACACAATATAAAAAGGCAAAAACTGTTTTCAGCATCTGATACTCAGCATTTTGCATTTTGTGCTGTTAAAAAAAATCAGCAAGCTTCAGATCCCTATTTGCAAGTATATTTCTGTAAATAACATATTGTGAGTGGGGATAGTCTTAATTCCCAATAAGTAAAAAATCAAACTGGAAATAATCATCAATATGGCTTTTCATTTTCAGTAGTGGGTTTTGAAGTATTGGTTTTATCTTAAAGTTCAACATGAGACATTTGATCATATGAATATGATTAATGGCTCTTAAGTTTAAGTTCAGGTGAATTTTTAGACTTAGCAAGAGGAAAGGTGAGGGTAGGTGGGTGGGCGGGAAGAGATCATCCAAAGACCTTGCATGCATATATGCATAACCCAGGGAAACAGACAATAGGGTGGTGGAGGCCTGATGCAGGGGCAGGCTATAAGGGGTCAATGGGAGAAAAGAGGGGGCATATGTAATACTTTCAATAATAAAGATTTTAAAAATAATTAATAAAACCAGGTTTCTCTGTTTTAAAATTCTCTCTATTGCATAGAATTTATCAAGCCTATTATTTAAGTTCAATAATATATGGCCTATAATAACAAAAACACACAATTCAGAGCTATATAATGGTGACTACCACAAGAGTAGTAGGGTTTGGTCAAAAAATAAAGCATCTGAAATATTGACTCTGGGTCATGGTTACTGATCTTCAAGAACTGCCTCTCATGTTTATCAATCCACACTTGGAAACTCTCTAATGAATCAGTTTTAGAGGGAAGAAAAGGCTTAGGCCCTAACTGGTTTGGCTCAGTGGATAGAGCGTCGGCCTGCGGACTGAAGGGTCACGGATTCGATTCCAGTCAAGGGCATGTACCTTGGTTGTGGGCACATCCCCAGAAGGAGGTGTGCAGGAGGCAGCTGATCGATGTTTCTCTCTCATCGATGTTTCTAACTCTCTATCCCTCTCCCTTTCTCTCTGTAAAAAATCAATAAAAAATATATTTTTAAAAAAAGAAAAGAAAAGGCTTAGGTAATTACTTTAGTGCTTGAGAGCTTAAATAATTATTTTATTGCGGAATGGACACCATCCCTCCCTAATATTGTAAGCCTCCTGCTGTGCTTTGGGAAAAACAAGTTGGGGAAATACTGTGATTCAACACCTTGATGATAATGCAAGAGCTGCAGTGGAAGAGAGCACTGAGCTGAATGGGGACAGCGAGGAAGGACCAGCGAAGCTTTCCAAGAAGAGCTCCTCTGAAATGGGCAAGGGAAGAGCCGGAAGGAGCTTCCACACAAACTCACAGGGATAGAAAGGGGCTCAGTAGGTTGGGCAACAGGACTTGGTTCAGCATGCTGAGTCCAAATGTGAATCAGAGAAATTAGAAGTTGAGAGCCACACAAACTCACAGGGATAGAAAGGGGCTCAGTAGGGTTGGGCAACAGGATGTGGTTCAGCATGCTGAGTCCAAATGTGAATCAGGGGAATTAGAAGTTGAGAGAAGACAGCAGAGCATAAAGGGCTCTGTATGCCGTGCAAGTATGTTTGGACTTCATCCTGAGGTGGGGCAGAGCCAGGAAACAGTTTTAATCATGGAGATCAAGTATTCTGATTGGTGTGTTAGGAGGATCACTGGGGCTGTGGGAGGGTAAGGACTAGATACCAACAATAGATTATTTTTATTCTGACACCTATGCACTATGAATTATAAAAGTTAAGGAGATCTAGAGAAGCTTTGCTAGAGTAATGACTTCTTCCTTTTTTATCTACCCTCTTATACATTCCAGTTAGATGAAGGCATTGTCTTCATGCATTCTTGGTTAAAACTCATTAAACTTACCAAAATAGAGCAATAATAATTATCAGCCTTTGCGATTTTTGTTTATTATATTATTTTTTTTTCTCCTAGAGTAAAGAGAAGCCAGTGAGGTAGATGGGAGGGATATTTTCACAGGCTCGATATTGAGTAGCCTATCTAGGCGAATGAGAAGTTTTTCTTTTTAGCCAAGAGAAAACAGATGCTCCAGAATTTCAGGAGGTACTACACTCTGAATGAAGATACATAGGCAGGAAATTGAGGCTAGTCATGGTAAAGTAGAAATCATATAGGCATGAGAGTTTAGAACTCTGAGTTCCAACTCTGATTACCAGTGGATGTCAAGAATTGTGAAGGCTTTGATACCTACATGCAAGATAACAAGTTAACCTGCCACGGTTTCAAGGATGTTGGCAGAAGATACAATACTCCTGGGTAAGAGACAAAGGGCATGCTTTATTATAGCAATAGCTACAGTATCCTCATTGGCTTGCCCCAGTTCCATGACCCAAAATTTTTATAGGGTAACACAGAAAGGACCAAGTAATACCTGCATAAGTAGTGGCTTGAGCTGTGGGCAAGGAACCCTGAGCTTAGGGAACCCTGGTCTTTTATAATGAACAGCAAATTTCCCAACCTTTGCTCTGGAAGGAGATGTATCTCTATCTCCCAAGAGAGTTCACTATACAGATATTTTTGGAAAGATGTTACCTGTTATTACTGCACTTGCTCAATGGGCAGATCATTACCTTAATTCATAGGATAGTCTGAAATAAAATATTATTTTAAACTCAAAAAGAGCCAAAATTATGAGAACTAGACTTTTTATATTATGTTAGGCATTATTTTGTTGTTGTTGTTAATCCTCATCCAAGGATATTTTTCCATTGATTTTTAGAGAGGGCAGGAAGGGGAAAGGAGAGAGAGAGAGAGAGAGAGAGAGAGACATTGATGTGAGAGAGATGCATAAATTGATTGCCTGAACCAAATAGGTCCTGACCAGGGTCAGGGATGGAACCTGCAACCCAGGCATCTGCCCTTGACCAGGAATCAAACCCACCACCCTTCAGTGCAATGGCCAACACTAACTACTGAGCAACAGCCAGGGCATGTTGGAGCATTTCCTGATAGCACTGCTAAAAATTTAATTTTGTTGTTATAATATACTGCACTAATAATACATAATTAACAAAAATCACAGGTAATTCCAACACAGATTAAAGCTTAACCTCTGAAATTTATCAATTATACATTTATTTTCTGTATTTACAAATTCCTACTCCTAAAACATTATTTGAGCCTGCCCTTTTGTCTTCCTGCTGGTTGCCTCTTGAGAGAATTATTGAATAATTTTACAGATGTTAACGTTATAAAGTTGGTAAGAATTAAATGAGACAATATAGATAAATTGTCTAAAGGTACTCAGAATAAACTAGATTAAAGACTCATTCTTTCCTATTGTAGTTATAACATTTTATGATTTAAGGGTACAGAGAATAAATCATGCCAACTTTTTCATTTTTAAATTAAAATCACAAAACAATATTGTTTCCTAATAGTTTTTAAATACTGACCATTTTCACCAATTGCCATATATTTTCAGAATCAGTGTAGCTTTGATTGCAAATACCCATATTTTTCATGGGTATAAATGCCCCCTTTAGCTAACACACATTTGTAAGTGGAACATTACTTTTAATTCTTTCCCTCTTCATGTATCTTTTTCAGTCAGCTGGTTTCTCTCTCCCAAGTCAGCTCCTCACTTTAGGTTCAGGGATGGAGGGAGATAAGATGTGATATTGGAAGAGGGAGGATAGGATCCTACTCGGGCCAAAAGAAGAAGGTAAAAATGTCTGCCTCTCCCCACCCCCTAATTGTTTACGGGGAGAAAAAGAGCGATATAGTTAAGAGTGAAAGGCAGTAGATACATGCATGGGAATCTGAAGTGCAGGGTTGGAAACCCTGGCGTGAGGAGGTCAGTTACACCAGTTGAGGGGGCATGGAGAGCAGAGGGGCTCTTTTCCAGCTTCTTGTTTGGAGGAAGCCTTGGTACAGAGGGTCCCAAGCTCTATCCAGATGGCCCCAACATAGTCAAGTGGGCATGACCAGAAAAACTAAACATCAAATTTGCTAGTGGCTCTTTGCTTCCCATGTGGTATGGATATTAAGGTGAAAGGCAAGGGGCCTTGTATAGATCTCACTGTGGTCAGCAAGGTAACACCACAGCACAGGCTCTGGAGCCGTCAGCATGAGCCAGTGACTCAAAGGAGTCTTCACAATGGAATACTACGCAGCAGGAATAAAGAAGGATCTCTTACCCTCTGAGACAGCATGGAGGGACCTGGGGAGTATTATGCTAATCAAAATAAACCAGTCAGTGAAAGACAAATATCACATGATCTCACTCATATGTAGAATCTAATGAACAAAATAAATTAATGAACAAAATAGATCCAGAGACATGAAAACATGGAACAGACTGTTGAATCTCAGAGGAAAGGGGGTAGGAGGAGTGGAAAGAGATTAACCAAAGAAATTATATGCATCCTGGAGGCCTGGTGCATGAAATTTGTGCATGAATGGGGTCCGTAGGCCTGGCTAGTGATCAGGGCCAATCAGGTTCCCTGCCTTCCTGCCTCCCCACCTCCCCTCCTCCTCCTTCTCTCGCTGCCTGGGTCTGCTGCCACCCACCCCCAGTTCCCCATCCTAGCCCAGGACCTAGCCCTGATCAGGCGATCAGGA
Organism: Myotis brandtii; assembly: GCF_000412655.1. Classification (NCBI taxonomy): domain Eukaryota; kingdom Metazoa; phylum Chordata; class Mammalia; order Chiroptera; family Vespertilionidae; genus Myotis; species Myotis brandtii. The sequence goes on along the minus strand of NW_005370572.1, from coordinate 594,043 downwards.
CCTGCCAGCCAGGGGGAGGGGTTGGAAGGTTGGCCAACAGGCCCCGATCAGGCAATCGGGGTCTGCTGGCCTGGGGGAGGGATGGGGAGAGGGACCCGGGAGGTTGGCCGCCAGCCCTGAAGAGGGAGCCGACCCTCGGCCCCCCTGGGAAAGGGGCTGCGTCCGTCGCCACCCACCCCTAGTTCCCCATCCCAGCCCAGAGGCCTGGCCCCGATCGGGCAATTGAGGCATGCTGGCCAGGGGGAGGGACCAGGAGATTGGCCAGCAGGCCCCATTGGCGATCAGGGCCTGTGGGCTGGGGGCAGCTCCTGCATTGAGTTTCTGCCCCCTGGTGGTCAGTGCACATCATAGTGACCGGTTGTTCTAGTTGTTCCATCATAACAGTTACTTAGGCTTATATATAAAGATATGCATAACCCATGGACACAGACAATAGTGTTGAGAAGGCCTGGGGAGGGGAGGACAGGTGGAGGGGGTCAATGAGGAATAAAGGAGGACATATGTAATACTTTCAACAATAAAGATACTTTAAAGAAAAAAAAGGAGTCTTCAAAACCTATGGACAACAAGGGAGTCTGAGTCATCAGAGAGGGTTTGTAAAGTCTTGAGACCCTGAATAACCATATACTGAGAGTTTATCCACCGAAGTTATTAGTAACAGATAGCAACAGCTTGCTAGGATCAGAACTGGCTGGGCCAAACCACAGTAGACCTAACTTCACATCACTTATCACACCCTCCCAGTTCTACAAAGTCTTGTGGTCCCTGTCACACTCCTGGTTTCCATCTTGGAAAAGAGCAAGGATATCATAAGGGAATCTGAAACACTCAACAGTTGTCCAAAGCAGCAAGTGAAACCTAAAGAAACAGATAAAATTGTTTTGTCTCACTTTGCTATAAGCTGTTTTATGTTTTGTTTTATTTTTCTCCTCCACCTAATAGGTAGACATTTGACAAGAAAGATTAAAAAAAATAGAGAAATAAAGGAACTAACTTATCTTTACACATTCAAATTACAGTGTGTGCAAATTTGTGAGCCCACTACCTATTCCTGAGTTATTCATACACTTTGCATTATTACTGGGAGAGGAAGCAGTTGGAGAAGGTCCCACAGTGACAAAGGAGCAATCCTGAGTTTTACCTTTTTTAGGATTTCAGACTCAGCTCATGTTATTTCTTCATAAAACATCGTCCATAATAGCTTTAGAGTCCAGAGTTATAACATTAAGTAAAAAGGCTACGGGTAGCTGTACAAATTGCTCATTAAAGCTGATTACTTTTTTAATTCCAGTTAAACTTTAGAGAGCAGAGAACGACCCAGCCAAAAATATACCAACGATGTTGTCGTCAGCCTGAGTAGATTGGTAAATAAAGCCTTCAGCTTGTCAGCTACTCATATCAACCTCATCCAACACAGATAAGTAAAAATTGGTCTGCCCTGGCCAGTGTGGCTCAGTTGCTTGAGCATCATCCCGCGTATAGAAGGGTCATGGGTTTGATATTCGGTCAGGGCACATACACATGTTGCAAGTTTGATCCTCCATAGGGTGTGTATGAAAGGTAACTGATCAATGTTTCTCTCTAACATCCATGTTTCTCTTTTTTCTCTCTCCCTCTCCCTTCCTCTCTCTCTAAAATAAATAAAAACATATTTTTATAAAAAAACTGGGTCTGACTTATGGTAATACAAAGCATGGCTCTTGGAAAAACGGAAAAGTTTATAGTGATTTAGAATCCGGTCATCTGAAAACTTGATTATAAGCTAAAATATGCAGAAGCTCTAGGAAAGGTATAAAAGTGTCATGCAAATAGGGGAGCCGTTGGGGAAGAGCTGATACCAAATAAAATTTTCTCGTACGGTGTGCCACTTTATTTTCCTGCACCTAGAGACAGTATATTGTGACAAGGGCACAGGTTGAGAATCCAGGTTGTCTGGTCTTGAATCTCACAGTGCCTGAGTTTTCTCATTTATAAATAGGGGTTAAAATAGTACTGGCTTCAATGGTTGTTAAGAATTAAGTGTTAATGTGAGTCAAGTAGCAACAGTGGGTCTTAGCTGTTAGTAACACTGTTGTTGCAAATCATGCTGCAATAATACCACCACTGGTGAGTGTGTGTGAGGCACATGTAATGCCACCAGGGAGCAGGGTTACCATGACTCCAGCACTCAGTTACAGTCTAACAACTGGTGTAAATTAGAGTGAGTAGCCTTTGATGTTTTGTAGTTAATAGACCAATAGGTTGTGATGGGGATATGAATTGCATTTTAAAGGCAGAATGCAACAAGTGTTGAGAAATTTGGAAACTATTGGGTAGTTTTCAAACTGTCTTCTGAGAAGCCCTGGGGTTTGGGTAATTATTCTTCTAATGAGAGAGCCAGATGGGGCAAAGAAAGAAGATAAGGGAAGAAGACAGTGGCGTTTATGACATCTTTGAAAAACATCTTTCAAAGATCAGTGTCTTCAAAGATTGGCAATCAACATACAAGACATGTGGGTAAACAGCCCAAACATGACAAATCAAACTGTGTCCAATGTGCTTAGAAAACTGAGGATCTTAAGCAAGTTAAGAATTTTTTTTCACTTTTGCTATTAACACAATTAATTATCAAACCATTGAGATCTTTAGCAAATCATTTGAATCCTAAGAAAAAGTTCAAGCCGACCGTTCTCTCTATTATTACAAATCTATGAGGTCATTTTTATTCATAATTGACTCAAGAGCAATGACTCCAAAGTACATCTTCTGAGAACTAAATTGTGTTCCCAGAAAAATCAAGTTTTGGTGGTCTCTGCTTGATTCACAGAGGGAAAAATATAATCAATTCATTAATAGAAACCTCTCACTTAAGTTTTTCGTCCATAAATTTTCTTCAGTGTTTGGTGCCTATGATAACAAGTTGTAACAAGGATTGATATAATAAATAAGCAGTGAATGAGCATTAATGAACAACCTGGGAACTGACCAGGCTCAGCTGGTACATCTTCATGGGCATTTGGACTATGACTTCATGTGTTATATTGTTCGATATTGTTCGATTTTTGCTCCCAGTCCACTTGGAAGAACTTCATAGAGTCCCACAAGCATAACTTTGAGAAGTTCACACAGCCAAAGGAGCCTGAAACCACCCCAGTGTACACTTTTAGAGCTTTAGTACAACCTGACACAGAACCTGTTTTCTTACCCAAGAACTCTCCCGCCGCCTTTCCAGGCTGAGAAGCTGCAGGGCGATAGGCAGCCATTAGCATCAGCTGTGCTATTGTGATCTGTGGAGACACAGCCACAGGGAAAAGGGCTGGAACCGTTTCCCACAACACTGCACCCTTAGTCCCGAAATGAACAGCAATTTGATTTGATTGCAAAGCACAGTGGGAGACCTTGGAAAGGCATAGTGTAGCTTTAATTCCATGGGGCTTGTCCACCTTCTCAACACCCTTTTAGTTATTAGAAAGGACTTAGGAAAGTTGTAGGATTGGTCGTGGGGCACATGGCACCTGGAGCTAGAAGGCTTGCATTCCACGCTGCCTGCACCATGACCTTGGGGAAATTACAAGATCACACTTAGTGAAATGCTAAGCTGAGTTGACAATGATACCTTTCCCAAACACACTGCAGAGGGGTTAGAGGGAAAAAGCAGGAAATTATATCCACACAAAATCCCCAGTCTCAACAGCCTGTGACCACAAACAAGGTTAATGTGCCCACCTCAGAGACCCAGGGCTGTCTACTCGAGAGCATTTCCCACCGATCTTCCTCTCCTGTGCCCAGGAACCCGAACTGGCCCTGAGAGCTCTTCAGTTCTGCTGCCTCTAGCTGTTGACTTGCAAGTTACCACCCCACACCCCAGGCTGCTGGCCTCTCATGACTCAATAACACAGTGGTTCTCAACCTTGGCTGCACATTAGAATCACCTGGGAATCTTTTTAAAATCCTGATTTCTGAACCTCATCCTCCGGAAATTCTGTTTCTTTGTTATGGGGTGGGGCCACAACATTAGTAACAAAGAAACAGAATTTCCGGAGGATGAGGCCCAGAAATCAGGATTTTAAAAAGATTCCCAGGTGATTCTAATGTGCAGCCAAGGTTGAAGCCACTGCAATAACAGAACTGAGATCAAGCTGGCGCTTTCAACAAGAATCAAGGACAGTTGGGGAATAAGATAAACATGGGGTGAGAATCAGCTACTCAAAGAGCCTGCAAGCCCCACAGTCTTGGGTGGTCTGTAGCTCTCACTCATTGGGTCCAGCTGTTCTGCTTTCTCTCCGCTTGTTCCTTTCTTCTCGGTAACTGGGAGTTAATGGGGCCTCTTCTAATTTATTTCTCAGATGTTTCAGAAACTAGAAACCTTAAATGTATGTACTACTAAAACAAATGGGACATGATATGGATAGATGCCTTTTGAAGTATGAGAGAAAAAAGAGAGAATTGTGGGCCTGTACCTTTTGCCATGCAGTATCCTTCACTTAATATTTTTGAGAATTCAGGAACCCTGAGAGATGTCTACTATCCTGCTCAGCCTTCTCATATTCCCACCTTGAAGCCTTTCAAAGGTCATAGCTGCCTAAATGTAGATTCTGGGTCTCAAACTCAAGCCAATTTCCATTAAGTGACAAGATCAGCAGGTTGAGCTTCAGAGGTGAGTTGGGAAATGTGGAAAGGTTTCTAATGTGTTGAATTCACTCATAGAACTTTTGCATTTCATCATTCTTAACATTTCTCTTATTTAAAATATGTGTTACTCACACTGGACTATAAACTCTCTTAAGGACAGAAAATACAACATTTTGCTTTTTCTGGGTACAACATTTATACCCAGAAATTAGGTCTAGCACACAGTTGGCACTCAGAAAAAATTATGGAAATGACTGACCGAAAGGTCGTGGGAGAAATGAATGGAAAGAGAAATGAACCCACCTAGTGACCTACAGGGAGATGATAAACCAGCTGGTGGAGTGGGGAGCACAGGGTAGGTGCCCGTTCTGTGACAGGTCCACTCGAATAACCAGGTAACGCCAGGCCAGTGGAGGACAAGGAGATTTGACCTGGGGAACAATTGAGAATTTTCTAGTTGAAAGGGGTAGGAGATACGCTTACTGACTTTTCAGTGCTCCCCAAACCAGCTCATAGCCAATTTAGAGGACAATCCAAACTTCCTAGCCCCTGGTTTTCAGTGTCACATCTGTGAGGCAGTGGCTTCGAGCAGACAGAGGTGCATGTCAGGATACGCTAGAGTTCCTTAGACAACTGACCCACCAGCCTTTTTTCTCCTGCAGACAGATAGACTGGTCTCCTGGTCAACTTCTTTTAAAGAACAAGAAGAGGTAATATTTGCAGAGTTGATCCCTGAGCTGAACAAAGGGGAGGAATGGGGGTATCTGGTGTCGGGTGCTGGTGAAGAGGGAGGGCACACAGGGTGCAGTGCTGCTGGGTTGGCAGGGAGGGAAGAGGGGCAGGTGCTGTGTTGTTCCAGTGGCAGCTGGGGAGTGTGGGAGGCAGGGAAGGGAACACAGAGCGGAGCTGTGGGAACCAGAGCTGCAGTGAGAGCCTGGGGGCCTTGATCTTCAAGTCCTTGACTGCTCAGCAGAGTGGTCAGTCACCAGGCCCCCACCAGTCTCTGGTCAGGAGTTCCTGGGACCTCAGACCCTGGCCCCAGGGCCTTAGCACCACGTGACTATTCCTGCAGTCCCCCCAGCCAGAAGCTGGTCCTCTCAGGGGCCTTTCACCCCACTTTCTCAGATTTATGACTCAAGCATCTGTTCACCTTATTTTATTTTTAACTCCAGAAGTTTAAAGGCGTCACACCCTCTGCTGCTTCCAGCCGAACAGTGGCTTCATAACCTAAGGCGAGAAAACCACAAGAACTACAGGATTTCCCTTATGCTTAAAAAAATAAAAATCTGGCACAATGTCTACAAATACAAGGGTGAGCAAAGGGAACATTTCCACAGACTTAGCTTCTCCTTGTCCTATGACAGAATGATCTTGCTCATCTAACCTTTAAGCGACAATTTCTATGGGCAAAGTGATGGTGACAGTTTGGAAACGTGGCTGAATTTGTGGTTATCCTGAGGCTATAAAGAAGCCATTTTTGTGCACATACCTAGATCCTTTGGCATTTCATCTATTTTGTAAACTGTGTCAGGACCACCTCTGATAGCACCTTGGACTTGTCTGGCAAAATGCTTCAGAAACACCTCAGGATGCTTCTCATTTCTTCATTCACTTAGGACTTTCATTGAAAAGATTCTTAGAAGCAGGCATAAAATATAAAATCCACTCTTTCCTTTAAGAGAGTTCTAGGAAAGCCCTAGCTGGTTTGGCTCAGTGGATAGAGCATCAGCCTACGGACTGAAGGATCCTGGGTTTGATTCTGGTCAAGGGCACATACCTCGTTTGCAGGCTCCTCCCTGGGGCCAGGCCCTGGTCGAGGCAGGAGGCAACCAATCAATGGGTTTCTCTCAGATTGATATTTCTCTCTGTCTCCCTCTCTCTTCCACCCTCTCTAAAAATCACTGGGAAAATATACTGGGGTGAGGTTTTAAAAATAAATAAATAAAATGTTAAAAGAGAGAGAGAGAGAAAGAGAGAGAGAGAGAGTTCTATCAAGGCTTTCCTATCTCAATGAGAGCCTCCTTGCATTTCCACATACTTTTCTTGCCTCTGATTTTTCTCTCCAGTCTTTTGCCTGCACCCACTATTCTGAGCTTATGTTCTCTTAGGACAGTCTCTGTTTGCCTCTCTGGATCCTACTGTCACGCCCTTGCCATGCTCCCTTTCTTTTCCTTTGCCAGAACAATATTGAGTAAATATTTTTTCCTATTTTTTTTCTCTTCTTTATTTTTGAAAATCAAAACGTGAAAATGTAATTCTAAAGTGAAATTCTGGACACATTTTCAGAGCTGGGCAGAGTCAGCTAGTTTAACATTTTCAACATATCACCTTATTTCAAAAAAGCAAACATTTCAACTTCAGCTGATGGCACATAGTTGCTTAGAATAATTTTTAAAATTGGACTTAAAACTATTTGATGAGCCAAATGTTGTGCCACATGGATTATGTTCTTTTTGTTATTTTTCAATATTTTTTTTAATTTTTTAATTATAGTTAACATATTATTTCAGGTTACAACATAGTGGTTAGACATTTATGTAACTTATGAAGTTATCACCCCAATAAGTCTAACAGCCATCTGACACCATACATAGTCATTACGATAATACTGACTATAATCCCTATGCTGTACTTTACATCCTGTGACTGTTTTTCTAACTGGCTAGTTGAGGATTTTCCTTACTACAAAGGATTTACAATCTAGTCAGCTACATCCAACCTCTAGGATAGTCCTATTCCTTTTTTCTTTCTTTCTTTTTAAATTGATTTTAGAGAGAAGAGAGAGAGAGAGAGAGAGAGAGAGAGAGACCTCAACGTGTTGCCTTCTGCACACGATATGACCAGGGATCGAACCTGCAATGTGGGCATGTGCCCTGACCGGGAATAGAACCCATCACCTTGGTGTACGGTACAACCCTCCAACCAACTGAGCCACACAGGCAAGGGCTCATTTTTTAAAAATAAATTTACTTGCATCCATTCTTTGTATTTATTTACCAAAAAACCCTTTGTTAGCACCTATTATATTCAAGGATAGCACTTTAGTCTAGTAATATGGTGATCAAAGCCATCAAATCTTTGTTTCCATGTGGGGAACTAATAATCTATGAGTCACACTCTCACAACTAAAACTACAAACTGAGAGAGTGCTCAAAAGGCAAGAGAGAGGGAGCACTCTATGAGGTTATGGAACAAGGGGGCAAGACCTAAAATGGGAACAGACAGGAAACAGAAAGCGTCACTAAGGAATAACACTTGACTAAAATCATTATGCTGCTCAGTAGGTCTCCAGAATTTCCTTGTCTTCTAATTGCAAGTTTGTGTCCTTTAAAAACATTTCCCACCACCACCACCCCCAGTAACTTTTGTATTCTCTCTCTCTCTTTCTTTTTCCTTTTTTTAATTTCAGAGGGAGGAAGGAAGAGGGAGATAGAGATAGAAACATCAGTGGTAAGAAAGAATCATCACTCAGCTGCCTCCTGCATGCTCCACAGTAGGAATCAAGCCCACAACCCAGGTGTGTGCCCTGACTGGGAATTGGACTGTGACCTTCTGGTTCATGGCCCTATGCTCAACCACTGAGCTACATGGGCTGGGCTATTCTGAGCTTATGTTCTCTTAGGACAGTCTCTGTTTGCCTCTCTGGATCCTACTGTCACGCCCTTGCCATGCTCCCTTTCTTTTCCTTTGCCAGAACAATATTGAGTAAATATTTTTTCCTATTTTTTTTTCTCTTCTTTATTTTTGAAAATCAAAACGTGAAAATGTAATTCTAAAGTGAAATTCTGGACACATTTTCAGAGCTGGGCAGAGTCAGCTAGTTTAACATTTTCAACATATCACCTTATTTCAAAAAAGCAAACATTTCAACTTCAGCTGATGGCACATAGTTGCTTAGAATAATTTTTAAAATTGGACTTAAAACTATTTGATGAGCCAAATGTTGTGCCACATGGATTATGTTCTTTTTGTTATTTTTCAATATTTTTTTTAATTTTTTAATTATAGTTAACATATTATTTCAGGTTACAACATAGTGGTTAGACATTTATGTAACTTATGAAGTTATCACCCCAATAAGTCTAACAGCCATCTGACACCATACATAGTCATTACGATAATACTGACTATAATCCCTATGCTGTACTTTACATCCTGTGACTGTTTTTCTAACTGGCTAGTTGAGGATTTTCCTTACTACAAAGGATTTACAATCTAGTCAGCTACATCCAACCTCTAGGATAGTCCTATTCCTTTTTTCTTTCTTTCTTTTTAAATTGATTTTAGAGAGAAGAAGAGAGAAAGAGAGAGAGAGAGAGAGACAGAGAGAGAGAGACCTCAACGTGTTGCCTTCTGCACACGATATGACCAGGGATCGAACCTGCAATGTGGGCATGTGCCCTGACCGGGAATAGAACCCATCACCTTGGTGTACGGTACAACCCTCCAACCAACTGAGCCACACAGGCAAGGGCTCATTTTTTAAAAATAAATTTACTTGCATCCATTCTTTGTATTTATTTACCAAAAAACCCTTTGTTAGCACCTATTATATTCAAGGATAGCACTTTAGTCTAGTAATATGGTGATCAAAGCCATCAAATCTTTGTTTCCATGTGGGGAACTAATAATCTATGAGTCACACTCTCACAACTAAAACTACAAACTGAGAGAGTGCTCAAAAGGCAAGAGAGAGGGAGCACTCTATGAGGTTATGGAACAAGGGGGCAAGACCTAAAATGGGAACAGACAGGAAACAGAAAGCGTCACTAAGGAATAACACTTGACTAAAATCATTATGCTGCTCAGTAGGTCTCCAGAATTTCCTTGTCTTCTAATTGCAAGTTTGTGTCCTTTAAAAACATTTCCCACCACCACCACCCCCAGTAACTTTTGTATTCTCTCTCTCTCTTTCTTTTTCCTTTTTTTAATTTCAGAGGGAGGAAGGAAGAGGGAGATAGAGATAGAAACATCAGTGATAAGAGAGAATCATCACTCAGCTGCCTCCTGCATGCCCCACAGTAGGGATCAAGCCCACAACCCAGGTGTGTGCCCTGACTGGGAATTGGACTGTGACCTTCTGGTTCATGGCCCTATGCTCAACCACTGAGCTACATGGGCTGGGGTGTATTCTCTTTTTTAAATTCCACATATAAGAAATATTTGTTTTTCTCTGTCTGGCTTATCTCACTGAGTATAATACTCTCAAGGTCCATCTATTTTGTGGCAAATGGTGGGATTTTCTCCTTTCTCATGGCTAAATAATATTCCATTGCATGCAAATAATACACTTTTGATTATTCATTTATTAGGCATTTAGGTTGTTTCCATATCTTGGCTATTGTGAATAATACTGCAACAATGTGGAAGTGCAGATATATTATTGACATTCTGTTTTTGTTTTGTTTTGTTTAATATATTTATATTAATTTTAGAGAGGAAGAGAGAGAGAGAGAAACAGAAACATCAGATAATCATTAATGGGCTGCCTCCTGCACACCCCATACTAGGGATTGAGCCTGAAACCTGGACATGTGCCCTGACTGGGAATCGAACTGTGACCTTCTGGTTCATGGGCCTATGCTCAACAACTGAGCCACACTGGCCAGGCGACATTTTCTTTCAATTTCCTTGACGATCCATGAACAGACTGTTGAACTTCAGAGGGAAGGCAGGGGAGGATGTGTGGGAAGAGATCAACCCATGAACTTGTATGCATATATGCATAACCTGGGAACACAGACAATGGGGTGGTGAGGGGGGGACCGGGGGGAGGGGGAGGATGGGAGGGGGCTGGAAGAGGTTACGGGTGGGGGCGAGGGGAGCGGGGGGAGGACCTATGTAATACTTTCAACAATAAAGTTTTTAAAAAATAATAATAATCTTTAAAAAATGGGCAGAGAACCTGAACAGATATTTCTTCCAAGAAGATATACAAATGGCCAACAGATATATGCTCAAGCTGTTGAACTTCAGAGGGAAGGCAGGGGAGGATGTGTGGGAAGAGATCAACCCATGAACTTGTATGCATATATGCATAACCTGGGAACACAGACAATGGGGTGGTGAGGGCCTGGGGGCAGGGGGAGGACAGGAGCAGTCTGGAAGAGGTTAATGGGGGTGAGGGGAGCGGGGGGGAGGACCTATGTAATACTTTCAACAATAATTTTAAAAAAAAATAATAATAATCTTTAAAAAATGGGCAGAGAACCTGAACAGATACTTCTTCCAAGAAGATATACAAATGGCCAACAGATATATGCTCAAGTTCCCTAGCTATTAGGGAAATGCAAATCAAAACTACAATGAGATACCACCTCACACCTGTTAGAGTGGCATTATCAACAAGACAAGTAGTGACAAGTGTTGGAGAGGTTGCGGAGAAAAAGGAACCCTCATTCACTTCTGGTGGGAATATAAACTGGAATAGCCAATATAGAAAACAGTATGGAGGCCCTCAAAAAAGAACAGAGTTACCAGGTGACCCAGCAACTCCTGTTCTAGATATCTACCCCCCAAAGATTGGAAATATAAATTCGCAAAGATACACGCACCCCTATGTTCACTGCAGTGCTTTTGAACGGAGGTTGATTAACTCAGGGAAGGCATGGGATGCACACTAGAGGAGTTGTCCCGATCTTTAAAATACTACACATGTTTTTATTGTTATTTAAATAATAATATAACAATATGTTATGCATTTACCTTTAATAAGGAAAACGTATTCTATGAATAAAAATACACCCATTTTCAGTGATAATTCCTTCACTTAAAAAAAGGTATTTTTGTTGAATAAAAATTGTTTGTTCTGGTTTGGGGGGCTGGATAAAATGGTGTATTAAGAAATACAAATTGGCAGTTACAAAATCGCCCCAGGGATGTAAAGTACAGCATAGGGAGTATAGTCAATGTTGTAATAACTGTGTATGATGCCAGGTGGGTACTTAAAATATCAAGGAGACCACTTTGTAAAGTCTGTGATTGTCTAACCATTATAATGTACACCTAAAACTAATTTAAAATAATATTGACTGTAAACTGTAATTGAAAAATTAAATTAAAAAAGAATTGTTTTTTATTTTAATTTGTAAAAGTTGTTGATTTTTAAATGAATTTATATATATAGCATTCTTAAACTACATCGGTATGTAAACATTCAATGTATAGAACCATAATTAGTAGTAGTAGTAGTATTCATTGAGTACCTGGTACATGTAAGACTGCTCTAGAAAGAGAGATGCAATTATATTCCTTTATTTACAACTTTAGTGAGGTATAAATGACACATAAACATTGTATTTGGTTAAGATGCACAACATGATGTTTTGGTAGATGTATACACTGTGGTGTCACCAGCACTTAGAACTATGTGTGTAACATAATAGCCACTGGATAAATTTTATTGAATTAATGCATAAATGGGTGAATGATGTTAAACTTATGACAAAAGTAATATGTGACTGTTTCTTGAAGGATAAGTTTGATTGCATTAGTCAGAGAAGAGTCAGATGAGTGTATTAATTCACATGAAAGAATCAACATGCATAGCACTAAATGACAGTTTTTAACATGAATTCTAAGCAAAAGCCTTTAAAAATGATAATTGAGTACAATAATTTGAATGCATTAATATAGTATGCTAGAACTAACAGAAGTTTATTAAAATAGACAAAACTATACAACCTCTTAAAATAGAAAATTATGAAGTATTAATGATAGTTATATATATAGATAAATATAATAATCTATAATAATAAAAGCATAATATGCAAATCGACCGAACGGCCAAATAGCCAAATGACTGTCCGGACAACCACCCTATGACACCCACTGGTGCCAGGCCAGCCAAGGCGGGTTCGACACAATTGGTCAGGGGCCCCGCCATCACCCGATGATCGCCCTGCAGAGGGAGTCCTAAGCCACTCGCCAGTGGGGCCATCAATTGGGGGGCTCCACAATCACCCCAAAGAGGGAGGCCCAGGCCACCAACCAGTGGACTGTGGTGGGTGGGCAGGGCCTCCCTCTGCGGGGTGATTGATTGTGGGGCTCCCGGACTGCAAATTTCATGCACTAGGCCTCTATAGTATACTAGATGATACTATAATGGTGGCCCAGCGCACGAAATTTGTGCATGGGCGGGGGGGATGTCCCTCAGCCCAGCCTGCACACTCTCTAATCTGGAACCCCTCAATGTTACCATTGACTCTTCCAAGGTAACAACCCAAATACAACAACATACAATCTTCTCTCGATTCACATGGTAGTTGAATCTTAGAAAAGTCACTATAATTAAAATTGTGTGAAAATACTAGTCACATAATATTCTTTCATTGTATAGAACTGGCTCCCACCCACTAACCGGTGCTTGCTATCATTCAATAAACAAAAATTCCTCACAAATTTCCAAAATGCCAGAGAAGGCAACTCAACCACCCAGTTAACCACTATCTTACTGGACCTCCGTAAAAAGCTAGGAGAGCCCAAGGAAAGAGACTCAGGCCTGCAGGGGAGGGCAGTTAGGGGCAACCAGGCCGGCAGGGGAGGCCAGTTAGGGGCAATTGGTCCGGCAGGGGAGCAGTTAGGAGTGGTTAGGGGGTGATCAGGCTGGCAGGCAGAAGTGGTTAGGGGCAATCAGACAGGCAGGCAGGCAGACAGGCAGGCAAGCAGTTGGGAGCCAGCAGTCCTGGATTTTGAGAGGGAAGTCAAACATCCCTTGAGGGGTCCCAGATTGGAGAGGGTGCAGGCTGGGCTGAGGGACACACCCCTCCATGCATGAATTTCATGCACCGGGCCACTAGTGTATATATATAAAAGCCTAAGTGACCAAACGATCAGAATGACCAGTTGCTATGACATGCTCTGACCACCAGGGGGCAGACGCTCAATGCAGGAGCTTTTTCTTGGTGGTCAGTGCCCTCCCACAGTGGAAGCTCCACTCAGCTGATGGACCCATTCCGGCCCACCAGCCCAGTGACAGCCAGTCACTCCCTCAGTAGTCCTGCATGTCCAATCTCTGGAGAACAAGCCAGGCACCAATAGACCAGCGCCACTGGCACGATCCTGACAGCGCTGCGGGCCTCCTGGAAGTTGGCCTCAGGCACCGCAGCCGCTTCCCCTCCCTAGATGCTCCACAAGGAAGAAACAATATAAAAGCAGCCACCAGGTGGCTCCCAACAACCAGTGCGAATGTCAGGGGGCGGATCCAGATCCCAGGCTGGCAAAGGCATTCCACCACCTGCCTGGAGGGCCAATCACGTCCTGGTCCCCCTCCACCCACCTTGGGACCCCACCTGTGCATGAATTCGTGCACTGAGCCTCTAGTCATACAAATAAGAAGGCATAAAATTCTATTAAAAATGTATTATGGAAAATATCTTTAGAAAATACATAAAATACCAGCACTAAGTATACTATTACATATCAATATATTTATAACAACTAGGAAGGAAGGGGAAGTAGCAAATATTGCTGTATCAGGAATTTACTTAAATCACAAATTACATAAAATAGGGATTGCTATTATCTCTATATTTCAGATGAGGAAAAGGTAATATAAAGATGTAGCTTCCCTAAATTCAAAGAACTGGTAAGTGGCAGAGACAACACAGGTATAACCTCAAAGCTCATGCTTTTTTCACCTCACTCCTATCAGACCCAATGTTCTTTTTCTATAATAAATACTTTAATATCTCTTTATTTTTCTGTAATGAAATTCACAGATAATATGTAATTGCATATATAAGTTGAGAAAAATCAATACAGTGTCCTGATTGTAAAATAAAGAAGAAATAAAAGGAATGTAACTTATAAATAATATATATACACAAATGCTCAGGTATGACTACAGCCAAAGACATAGTGAAACAGGAACTTGCCCTATAGATAATGGAGGCTCAAATATAACAATCAGTCCTGCCATTGACTCTTCCAAGGTAACAACCCAAATACAACAACATACAATCTTCTCTCGATTCACATGGTAGTTGAATCTTAGAAAAGTCACTATAATTAAAATTGTGTGAAAATACTAGTCACATAATATTCTTTCATTGTATAGAACTGGCTCCCACCCACTAACCGGTGCTTGCTATCATTCAATAAACAAAAATTCCTCACAAATTTCCAACATGCCAGAGAAGGCAACTCAACCACCCAGGTAACCACTATCTTACTGGACCTCCGTAAAAAGCTAGGAGAGCCCAAGGAAAGAGACTTTAATTCGATCTTGCCCAGGCTGGCCTTCAGATGTCAGCACAGTCTTCACAGTGAAGGCAAATGTGAGCTGGGGCTTGTCCACTGAGGGCTTCAGGACCTCGGGAGCACTTAGCCAAAGAACGCCTGCAGGACAAGTCTCAGACAGACCTCCTCCACACCCAACATGCATAGCACTGCAACATGATACAAGCCTCCCGGCTACTGTCACATTTGTGTGGAGAAAATGCAATTGTTGGTTTGAATAATTTTGAATAACCTCAACAGGAACTAGGGAAGTCAGGGTCTTATGCCAGATCTCTATAAGGAGGTTAGCGTATGCATAACACACACACACTGGGTGTTGTTTTTTAAAAGTCTTCTTACAAACCTATTCAGTGATACAGTGTGTCAGTGACATTGTGAGCACCAGGCATATTAGGCTACAGATTTAGAAGAAGAATCATGACTGACTATCCACATGAACTCTGGTTTTCCTCTGTGAGCTGGATTCTGTGTTTCTCATATTTATCGAACACAGTTTCAGTTCTTCGATACCTTGTGCATAACTTAACCGTGATGCTATGCTTAATAAACATCTCTGTTTGATTTGAAGACTCATCTACTGTATTGAACCAACAGAGCCCTGCATTTGTGCCTGCATGTGTTGGAGATGCTGTTCAAGCATCTGTCCAAATCAGCACACTTAGCTTCATTTCCCTCCTTGGGGGAATCCTGTAATTTTTCTTACTCTAGAGTTTTTAAAGCGGCCCTCATTGTTTACATTCCTTGTTGTGAACGAGTCCCTTGGAGCCGTTAACAAATGACTCATAGCAAGTTGGGATAGATGATCTCTAAAATTCCCTCCCAGTTCCAACATTCTATGGTTTTATAAGTGGTACATTAATTTTCCTAATTTCTAGATAACTCAAATGTTCAGGCAGATATTGGGTATAAAACATGGTTCTTTTAAATATATGTTTTTATTGATTTCAGAGAGGAAGGGAGAGGGAGAAAGATAGAAACATCAATGATGAGAGAGAATCATTCTGTACGCCCCCTGCTGGGGATCGAGCCTGCAACTTGGGTATGTGCCCTTGACTGGAATTGAAACCGGGACCCTTCAGTCCACAGGCCGATGCTGTATCCACTGAGCCAAGCCCGCCGGCTAAGACATGGTTCTTGAGCAAGAAGTGTCATATACTTGCACAATTGGAGTACAAGGTGCACTGGGAAGGATGTTAAGGAACTGCTCAAGTGGTGAAGGTTATTAGCCTTGGATGGTGTTTGAAAGATTTCACAGAGTAGGATTATCTTTTAAATATTTGGAGCAGGAACAATACCATGTATTGGCAACGAGGCTTAAGGAAGGTCTACTAGAAATGTGGTATTACCCAAAAGAGAGCACAAAACAAGGGTGTGAGAGGTGTAGTTACAGATTTATCACTTTACAGTAGAGGACATGGGCAATTAAACACACTCAAAAGTAAGGAGTTTGGTGTGTGTGTGTGTGTGTGTGTGTGTGTGTGTGTGTGTGTGTGTGCATGTTTTGTCCAGGTAATTTTAAATGTTAAATAAATAAATAAATAAACAAACAAACACTTCAAATTGTCCTCCTGGTCTGCAGAGTGGACTGGCTGCCACTAAATCCATCAAGACCCTGCAGCTGTCATCTCAGGAGGACCTGGCTGTGCTACAGAAGTGGGTGCTGATATCTGGGGAGAGGCATTGTTTTTTCACAAGTTTGCCGTTTTCAATTTCATGACCATATATACTGATCTAGGGTACCTTGATTTCTATTCTTGTTACTGGAAAATGGAGGGAGCCCTAGCTCGTTTGGCTCAGTGGATAGAGTGTTGGCCTGTGGATTCAGGTTCAATTCCAGTCAATGGCACATGCCTGGGTTGCAGGCTCCATCCTCAGTAAGGAGCGTGCAAGAGGCAGCCAATCAATGACTCCCTCTCATCATTGATGTTTTTATCTCCCTCTCCCTTCCTCTCTGAAATCAATAAAAATATACTTAAAAAAAAGAAAATGTAGGGAACAGTTTTACCTTTTTGTCTTAATATACATATATTACAATATATACATTGCTGGTCTCACAGAGGTACCTATCCTCATTTCTGAGACCTTCATTTTTATTGGATTATTCATTCCAAAGTGAATGAATAATAAAAATTTACATTTATTGCTGAACCGGTTTGGCTCAGTGGATAGAGCGTCAGCCTGCGGACTGAAGGGTCCCGGGTTCGATTCCGGTCAAGGGCATGTACCTGGGTTGCGGGCACATCCCCAGTAGGGGGCGTGCAGGAGGCAGCTGATCGATCTCTCTCATCGATGTTTCTAACTCTCTGTCCCTCTCCCTGGTACCACATAAAAAAAAATCAATAAAATATTAAAAAAAATTTACATTTATTCTTTTTAATTAGGGTATTACTCTCTAGTCTATTTTACCAATCTTCATTGGATTTCTATATCATCTTCATTTCTAGCTGCATTTCCAATTTCTTTTTTGCTGTGTTCATCTTCTGTCCTGGATATTTCTCTCAGGTTTCTTTAAATGAGCCTTGGCTCATTTTGTTTCTTACTTTGTCATTCACCTACAACAATCTCCTTTTCTATGCCTTGTTCTTTTCGTAAGCATTAAGTTTGGCTCTTTCAGGACCAGCCACACTCTTTCTCTCTCTCTCTCTCTCTCTCTCTCGCTCACACACACACACACACACACACACACACACGCTGCTACCACCTCATGTTCCTCTTTCCATTCCCTTGGTCAGTTCTATTTGCTATCCTAACATGGAATATATAAGCCCTTTATTCATACTCCAATTCTCCAACTTAACTCTCATCTCTCCTTCTGTCACCTAACCCAACGCCATACCATTATACGCCTATCCATTCTCATCTCTTTCTCCTGCAAATCATTTCAGTTGTGTTTATAAGAACATACTGTTTATTTACCACTTCAGTGGAAACACCACCCCCAAAACTATAATTCAAACATCAAGACACTCTTGACCAAAAGTTTGGCGACCGCTGGACTAGAGCTACTGCTTCATTTAACAAGTATGCACTGAGTATAGCACTGGACTAGCTCAAGCTTTGGGGAAGAGAATTATCGGCCTTGGCACCTACCCTCAAGGAACTCTCTGCTTCTTTGGAAATCATAGAAAACTAAATGTGATTGCTCTAAAATGTCAGAAATTGGGGAGCTCACCAGCCAACCAGCCAAGAGGTCTGAGATTTCTGTCTAATAAGTCTTATGAATGTGAATAGATTTGAGACAGAGGGGGCTTTCCTTGGCAAATGGGAGGGTTTTTTTGTTTTGTTTTGTGTGTTTTTTTAAATATATTTTATTGATTTTATTTTTTTTTACAGAGAGGAAGGGAGAGAGATAGAGAGTTAGAAACATTGATGAGAGAGAACATCGATCAGCTGCCTCCTGCACGTCCCCTACTGGGGATGTGCCCGAAACCAAGGTACATGCCCTTGACTAGAATTGAACCCGGGACCCTTCAGTCCGCAGGCCGATGCTCTATCCACTGAGCCAAACCGGTTAGGGCAACAAATGGGAGTGTTTATTAAAGATGCAAATATGTTATGGACCCCTGAATGAAGTCACTGCAGATTGAAATGAAATAAAGTAAAATGTATCCAGGTAGGATGCTATGGAGAAATAATTTAGCTTTTAGAAAAAATAAAAATAAAACCTAAACCATACCTGAGGGTCGTAGGAGATAGAACAATACCCAGGATATTCTGATTTAGGACAAACTAGGAGGCTCAGTGATTACAGGCGCAGAGGCTTTGAGCTACCTATTTGCTGAAACCAAAGCAGCTGCTCACACCTCTTCATAACTATTCCCCACCGCTCCCACCCCCACTGACTTCAGAGGCGCTGCCGAGGAGGTGTGCTCGCCGTGATTAGCTTCTAGGGGCCACAGTGACCTATCAGAACTACCCGTAACTTGCCATTCCATTTTCCCTTCATCCTACATGACGGCAACTCACACACAAACTGACCTTTTACTAGTGAACTCAGTTCTGGAGAAGGGAGTGACATCGTTTTTAAAATAAAGACTTCAGGGTAGTTACTTGAAAGAGTCTAGACTTGATATCCAAAGTGTGTGGAGGCGGAACCCATGGCGTGTGGATGAGAACACTGACTGCTCCGCTCTCAGACTAGTAGGGCGCCTTGCAAGATGGCATGCTCCCTGTCAGCGGAAGGCGTCAGCACCCGGGAAACGACTGCTTGACAGGGATGCTGGAGAAGGAATTCAGAGCTTGACGAAGAGGTTAAATTAAGTGATTTCTTTCAGAATTTGTTGAACGATATTCTTTTCATTGAAAAGTCAGTGTTTCTGCTTTTACAGAATAAATCTAGGTGAGTTAGCAGAATAGACACTTATTCTCTTATCTCCTTGAAAACTCATTTTGCTTATCTGTGAAATGAGGGTGTAGTATTTATTTTACAGGTTGTTTATGGATTAAACATTATAGGATTAATGAGTCAGTCATGGTCAATACTTGTTAATTGGCATTTCTTCACTCTGCTGTTTGTTAGTGCTCATTTTAACATATAGGAAGTAAAAGACGGGTTCTTCAGTAGGACACAATGTCTCTGTGTTTCTAAAGATTCTCAACAGAACTCACTTGCTGGAGCATAGTTACACTGCATACCTGACGTGGAGACCAAATAAAACTGAAAATTGCCTATAAAAAGGGGATTTCTAGTAAAACACAGAGCTAACCCTATAGAGACCTTTTCTTTCCCAGAATTTCCATGGCTCTGGATCTCTCCCACTTGTTTTTACTGCTGTTACTGAAAAATGTCTTCAACAAACAAGCAATCACAGATCTTATAGGAAGATTTTCACAATCAAAAGGAATCTGTGAGCAGAAGTACTATTCTGTTTACATTCTTCCATTGCAATTGAGAAAATAGAAAGACAATGAAATCTATGAAAATAATCTGCAAACCCAAAAATGAGAACATTGCACTGAGAGGGATAGAAAAAATACATTTAAAATATTTATGATAAGAAATGGAAACAAACAATGTTTGATATGTCCTCTTCAAAAAAATAAAAGCAATGACTATAAATAAGAGATAAAATACGTCTTGATAATAGTAATGGAGGGAGGAAAAATAGTTGTGAAACTGGTAGAAATAAAAAGGAAGCAGAATGAAACAAGAAAAAAAAAGTTATGTGAAGGACAAGCTTGAGTCACTTAGCCCAGAATGCAGCAAGAAGAATATCAAACTCTATGATAATCATCACCCTTTTCATTATTATAACCTTAGAGCAAACTTCAGTATTTGGTTGCTATTCCTCTTTCAATACTCTTCTTTAAATATTTTATACTTTCTTCCTTTTGATAAAACTTTTAAGATCCAGCCAATGAAAACAGCACTGTAAATTTATGCCAACACAATACATATTGATTTGAAGAGAACTTATATTTTTACTTGCATAGAGTCAACCTGGTATGTGTTTCCATTTAAGACTTGTTTTTTTGTCCATTGACTAAATTGTATACCTTTTTCCTGTAGACATGATACATTTTTATTAAATTTATTTCTATGTACTGTAGTTGTTTACTGTTCATGTAAGACTCTAAAGCTACACTCTCTTAAAGGTAAAACACCAGGGCTATTCATGCTAATGTCAGGATGACATCACCTTTACAGTGAACATTATTTTACAAATTTTTCCAATGAACTAATTTTTCTAAAAATCAGTTAAGTATGAATATTTAAAATAAAAAACAAATTTATAATGATGAGCAGATTAGTGGAATTCAACCTTCAAGAAAAGCAACTCAAACTTACTCTAAGAGTTTTGCACAGTGGTAGGTTGCAATAATTAAATAAAATTATAGATGTAAAGTACTGGGAAAATAGCAATGTTCAATATTTATTAATTTTAATGTTATTTCCTTACCTATTAGACAGTGCACATTTGAGAGAACACCTCTACATAGCTAAAGAGAAAGTGATGGACCATAGGCAATGTTCATTGCAGCTTCACCAGATATTGCCAAATGGCTTACCAATTTACATTCCCACCAGAAGTTCTGTGTATTTTAAACAAATCCATTTACACGCTAATTTTACACACTCTAAAAAGTGAGACACAAGTTTAATAGAATTCTCTATTTAAACATAATTTTTGAACAGAAAAGGTTACATTAACTGCTCTTTTCTATCAGAGATGAAAGTTTATCAGTATCCAAAAATAACTCATGAAGCAATAATAACTGAAAAATACTAAAACTCATACATTTTTTGTTGCTTCCATCAAAATTCATATCAGAACTTATTGAG
>NW_005370572.1:553202-572800 GCF_000412655.1 Myotis brandtii | reverse complement strand
TTATATAAAGTATTTTCTCATTTTTATAAACTTTGCTCATTTATTAGCTAAATAAAAATTGAAGATAAAAGCTCAGAATTTCCATAACAATTGTGTGGGGAAAGAAAATATAGAAAAAAAATAGAAAGGAACAACTTATAAGTTAATTAAGAAGGGAGAAGAATATCCTTCCCATCAATATTTCAGTGATGAAACCATAAATACTATTGAAGTAATATAGTAATGCAACATGGAAAGTCCTAACCCAGAAGTTGATTAAAATGTTGGTTAATAAATCCAAAACTTTGTATGCCATCTAAGTAAAATCATAGCACACTCACCTAAAGCAGAGCAGATAGTAATCCTCTCTTTTCTGAAAATGGAGGAAAGTTAATCTCAGTTTCTTCCATAAGAATTTTGGGTTTTACTAGATAGCGTCTCAGAATTAGAACTGATTAACGTGAAATTGTACTGGTACTCGTGACCTAAAGCAGTTATACAGAGTATCTAACCTGGAAACTGCCCAGACTTGAATAATGTTTCTCTGTGCACTGGAAGCAAGCAGTGTGCTAGTGTAGCAGGAGGCATAGGTGGCCAAGGGGGAAGGGCAGGCCTCGGGGGAAAGGCCTGGGAACCCCTGGTATGGCTCATAGCCCCTTCCACACATACTCCGTGCTTGGAAGATAGTATGAAGACTAAGTTGGGTACAGCGGAGGTTCCCAGTTAATTAGAAGCAGAGCCCAGATCAGAACCTACGTCCTCAATTTCCATCATGGTGCCTTTTCAGCTACACATTTGAAGTCAGGCTTAGTGAATAGTTGGACATGGACCCTGAGAAGACAGAGAATCAAAGATAATTCAGATATCTGAGTCTGGAACAATGGTATTGCTGTCATGATTGTGAATGTCAGGAGGAAGACTTGGTGCAGTTCCTTGATGAGAAGGTTTAGCTTTCACTAGGTAATAGCAGGCTCGGAACTTAGAGAAGGGATGTATCTGTGCCTGGGGAAAGCTATGCTTAGAAAGCCAAGCTGCTGAAAAGTATACATATCAGAATGCAGGGATTGCTGAAATGTTGGTTAGCAACCCTACACAGGTAGTAATAAGTCCACAGTAGAAAGAATGTACATGAATAATTAGACTGGTCTGTAATGAGCAAAGTCTGTGAAAGCATCCAAGTGAAAGTGCTGTTGAGAACATTATGGTACATGTATAATTTTTAATATGAAGGTTCCATGTAATTTCTGGGTAATAAAGCAATAATTTGTAAATATTTATACCAGCAAATAAATATATTGCTATTAAAATATACTGTTGGCTCATTAGCAGGGTGTGAAAACATTATTACCATGGCATAAGTAGCAGGTTGAAGGCCAGCTAAAGGTCACAGGCAGAATACGATCCCGTTAAGGGCAAGCAGATACAAACTGAAGTGGTCTGAACACGAGGCCCTTTCCTGTCATTATTGTGAAGTAGCTACCAAATTACTCAAACTCCTCCAAAAATGGTTCAAAGCATAATTGAGAAGGAAAGGGAGTAGGGGTTGGGAAGAGAGGAACAAGGTAATTATAAGAGAGTAATTAGAAGAACATTAAGGGGGGTTATTTGAGGTATATTCAAAGTATTTATATTAGATGTCTGTCTTTAAACCAGAAAAGGTCCTTAAGATATCTCTGTGCAATTCAATGACTAGAAAGCAAAAAAGTCTCCTAGACTGCAGGAATCCAGCGGCTGTCAGCAGCAGGTACATGTCAGGTATCTATGTTCGGTCCATGCTGGGCTGTCTCAGTCCCAGGAGAATTGAGCAAAATGTCTCTGCTGCTCATTGGTCAGTGTTTGGGCCAAAACATGGAGGTATGCTGGCCCCTCCCATAAGGAGAAACACGGCAGAACTGCACACTCAGGAATATGACCAAGAGTCTGCATGGAAACTAGTTACAAAGACTTCTGGGATCTTTCAACACCCGGAGGACCAAAGGGGGTCAGGCTTTCTGAGTAATTAGACATTCCTATGAATTTAGTTATCCATGACAAATCCAAAAGAAAAATCAAATTAAATGTTCCTTAATAATTTGAAAATTAAATTAGACCTCCAAAAAGTGGGGGAAATAAAATCTTGGATCTCTTGAGGTAAAATAAATAAAATAAAAATGGATTTTCCATGGAACTTAATACCAAACTCATAAATGTGTTAGAAAAATACCTCTAGTCTCAAGAGAAAAATAATAAAAAGGAAGAATAAAAACAAATTGACCTTCATTAAATATGTCAGTGGATTTTAAAGTACAATAACTTTTCAATTCTCAAAAGTTATTATACTAGACTAGAGGCCCAGTGGATGAATTTGTGCATGGGTGGGATCCAGCCAGCCCGCCCCGATAGGGTGGGAAGGACGGATTGGGGGTGGGGCAGGAACTCCTGGTTGAACTTCCAGTCGAACTCCTGGTCAAGGGGACAATTTGCATATTAGCCTTTTATTACATAGGATCATAAAATAGATTAAAGGAAGAGATGAGGGAAATTCTAACTTGCTTTTGCATAGGGGAAGAATTCACAAAATCAAGCCCCATTTATTTGCTTAAAAAAGAACATTCTAGAATATTTCATCCTTGAAATACTGAAGCTCTTAACCAGACAGCACAAATGTCAGCAATTATTCAATGCCATATTGCTCTGAATCTCTTTAAATAATATCACTCACACATATTTCAGGAAACAGAAAATAGGCATAGCCAAGATTTTGGAAATCACTGTATATCTTTCTTATTTACCCTTCAAAAAAGACATATTCCAATATCTGATTCTGGTAATTATAATCTGTGACAAAAATATATTATATTAAGATAAAATGATCAACAAACAAAAATTTTATAAAAGGTTTTTCTTTTACTTTGAAAGTAGCCACTCCAAATGCAGGGTGTGCATCATAGGTCCTGTAGAAAGGGTTTGTATAATGGGCTTTTGAAAGCAGAAACCTTCCTATGCATCTCAATTTAAGGATGAAAGAAAAACATGATTTCAACAGCAGCAGAACCTTTCTGAATTATTCTGAACATAATTGCTCACCAACTTATACTGCCACATGGTTTTCTTGGAGAGGTTAAAATTCTGGGTCATTTCTGAAACTTCTGCTAATCAGAATACCATAAAGAAGAACGTAGCTGATTGAATCTTTTGAAAGTTACAATAAAAATGAGCATGATTCAAATGAAACAGTTTGATGGACAAGGGCTCTGTAGAAATAGCACTAGAGGTGAGTCAGGAATGTAAACTCCATAGAAAAGGTATACACCACAGTTACTATACACTCACAATCCTCAGAAGGAAATTTTTACTGACTGGGGACCTCTATGGAGAAGACCTCCAGAGGAGGTAGAATTTACATAAAGTCCTTCAATGGAAAGAGAGGGGAGAGTCAGCAAAGAGAACAGGGAATATGAATGTGTTCTTGGAATGGCGGAGAATCAAATAGGATGGACGCCGAGGGGCAGGGTGGGGATAAGTCTGATTAGAGTGTTTGAGGCTAATTGTGTAGGCCTAACAAGCTCTAAGCTAAAGGTTGGACTTTATTTATTTATTTATTTATTTATTTATTTATTTATTCATTTTTGGAGGCTAAAGGGAAAAGCATAGGCTTCGAGCAGAAGAGTGATATGATTACATCTGTATTTCAGGCCAAGCATGCAGGCAGCCCTAGGTAGGGGGACAGCAGCCAGAAGTGACCGCCTCAGGAGGCCAGTCCCAGAGATTGTTGCACGATATAGGTAAGAGGCCCTGGTGCTCAGTTGGTTGGATCATCATCCCGTACACCAAAACAGGCTGGGTTTGATTCCCAGTCAGAGTGTGTGCAGCAAACAACTGATAGATGTTTCTCTCTCACATCAATGTTTCTCTCTCTCTTCCTTCTTCTCTAAAATCAATAAACATATCCTCGGGTGAGGATAAAAATAAGAAAATATTATAGGTAAGAGGACATGAGAGCAGTGGGCATAGTAAGTGGGGTAGGACCGGAGGCAATGGGTATAAATTCAGATGACAAACTAGAAGCAGCAGGACTTGAGACCCTATTGGCTATAAGATAGGGATTAGAAGAAAGGGTGGAAGTAAGAATGCCTGAATTATTCTCTTTAAAATTTTAATTAAAGTTTTTAAGGTGACATTGGTTCATAAAAGTATATAGGTTTCAGGTGTACAATCTATAATACATCATTCATTTGTTGCATTGTATGTTCACCACCCAAAGTCAAGTCTTCTTCCATCAATATTTATCCCCATATACCCTCTTCTACTGCCACCCCCCACAACCCTTTCCTTCTGGTAATCTGTGCCTATGAGTCTGCTTGTTGTTGTTTTCTTTTTTGTTTTGTTTGTTTGTTGTTTGTTTGTTTAATCTCTTCACCTTTAATACCCAGCTCCCCAACACCCCTCCCCTCTAACAACTCTCAGTCTATTTTCTATATCTACGAGTTTGTTTCTATATTGTTTGTATGTTTATTTTGTTCATTAGATTCTACATATAAGTGAGATCATATGGTATTTGTCTTTGACTGGTTTATTTCCCCTTAGCATAATACTCTTCAGGTCTACCCAAGTTTTTGCAAAAGGTAAAATTTCCTACCTTTTTATGGCCAAGTAGTATTCTATTGTGTAAATGTACCACTACTTTTTTATCCATTCTTCTCTGATGGGCACTTGGGCTGTTTCCAGATCCTGGCTATTTTAAATAACACTGCAATGAATATAGGGGTTCATATATTCTTTCAAATCAGAGTTTTGCGTTTCTTCAAACATATTCCCAGAAGTGGAATCACTGGGTCATAAGTCAGTTCCATTTTTTATTTCTTGAGGAAACTCCATACTGTCTTCCACAGTGGCTGCACCAATCTGCATTCCCAACCACAGTGTGAGAAGATTCCCTTTTCTCCACATCCTTGCCAGCATGCTGTTTGTTGATTTATTGATGATAGCCATTCTGCCAGGTGTGAGATGATATCTCATTATGGTTTTAATTTGCATTTCTCTGGCGATTAGTGAAGTTGAGCATCTTTTCATATGTCTATTGGCCATCTGTATGTCCTCTTTAGAGACGTGTCTATTCAGGTCCTTTGCTCATATTTTTAAATGAATTTTTGAGTGTTTAGTTTCATAAGTTCTTTATAAATTTTGGATATTAACCCTTTATCAGATGTATCATTGTTGAATATGTTCTCCCATTCAGTGTTTTTTTTTTTAAATTTTGTTGATGGTTTTGTTTGCTGTGTAAAAACTTTTTAGTTTGATGTAGTCCCATTTGTTTATTTTTCTTTTGTTTCTCTTGCCTGAGGAGACATATCAGAAAAAAATATTGCTATGAGAAATGTCCGAGATTTTACTGCCTATGTTTTAGTCTAGATTTGGAGTCTTACACTTAATTAAGTCTTTAATCCATTTTGAGTTTATTCTTGTGTATGGTGTAAGAAGGTGGTCTAATTTCATTTTTGCATATATCTGTTCCGTTTTCCCAGCACCATTTATTAAATAGACTATATTTATTCCATTGTAGGTTCTTGCCTCTTTTGCCAAATATTAATTCACCATGAAGGCATGGGTTTATTTCTGAGCTCTCTATTCTGTTCCACCAAAGAAGATACAAATAAGTGGAAGCATATACCATATTCATGAATAGGAAGAATTAACATCATTAAAATGTCACATTACACAAAGCAATCCATAGATTCAATGCAATGCCTATCAAGATACCAATGACATATTTCACAGAACTAGAACAGATATTCTAAATTTATATGGAACCACAAAAGACCCCAAATAGCAATAGCAATCTTGAGAACAACAAAAAGAGTTAGAGGAATCATGCTAGCTAATGCCAAACTATATTACAAGGCTATTGTAATCAAAACAGTTTGGTACTGGCATGAAGTTATTCTCTTTATATCTTGTTTTGAAGTGATTTCAGACTTAGAGAAAAGTTGCAAAATTAGTGTAAAGAATCCTTTGGCCCTTCACCCAGATTTCTTAAATGTTACATTTTATTATTCTCTCTGTCTCCCTCTCTTTATCTTCCTCACACACATTTATTTTTTTTCTGAAAACAAAACAAAACAACCTACCATGTTGTTGATTTCTAAATAATAAAGATGAATGAAATATTGAGCTTTGAGGTATTGAGAAACTGTGCCAAAAGTAATCTAAGGTATGAACCTGAAGAAGAAAGGGAGCCATATCATGCAGGGGCTAGAAAAGAGCACAGAAATGCCCTCCAAAACCTTTCCTCATGTTTACCTCACTAGTGGGTGTTCCTCAGCTGACTAAAAGTTATTGTTTTCTAGCAATTGTATAATTCTCAAAGGACTGCAGTCAGAGCAGCGACTGAGAGGGAGGGACACTCGCCTCTCCAGTTAGTTCATCCAGATGCATTCTGGTAATCAGATACTGCAGGAGATCAAACTATACATTAACCTAGATATTAGTCCTCCCCTCAACTATGAATCTTTTATTTATTCACCCAACAAGGGCAGTTATTAAGGGCTTAAGATGTCAGGTACTTTTCTACATACTGGAAATTTAGCAATGAACAAAAGAAATTTCTTGCTTCAGGGAAACTTACATACCTACTGGAGAGCGAAGAGACAATAAACAAATGAATATACATCATGAGATAATAAGGGCTATGAAGAGCATTGGGTACTTTAAAGGGTAAAGAGTGACAGATTAGGTCTAGAAAGCTACCTTAGATTAGTAGGTCAGGAAGGTCCTCTCTGATAGAGTGATATTGGAGCAGAGACCAAGTGAAATGGGGGAGTGAGCCATGCAGACAGCTGCATGAGGCTACCATTTCCAGCAGAGAGAGCATAGGCACTAAACTGAAAGTATGGTTAGTCGGTCTATCTAGGCAATATCAATGAGACCAATTAAGTTCAATATATACCTAAAGCAATCACCAAAATAACAAAATAATTATAGTTGATAAGCCAACAGAGGAGATTAACTAAAACCATAACAATACTCAACCCCCAAAGAATTCAGAATAATAAGAAAAGGGAAACAAAGAAAAAAATGGCATAAATAGAAGACAAATAGCAAGATGATAAGATCAAACACAAACATGTCAAAAAATACATCAAATATAAATGGTCTAAACACCCAATTAAAAGGCAGAGACTGTGATATTGGACAAGACCCAACAATAGGCTGTCTATAAGAAACACATTTAAGTAGGGTAAAAGCAAAAGAATGAAAATAGATATACATAGTCTAAAAATTAATGAAAAGAAAGCTGGTGTTGCTACATTAATATCAGACAAAGTAGATTCTAGAATAAAGATTATTTTGCAGGATAAAAGTAAAGGGTAAGAGATCAGTATATCAAAGAGACATAGCAAGCCTCTAATAATATAGTTTCAAAATCCACGAAGCAAAATCTACTAATATAACTGCAGGAAGAAACAGAGAAATCCACAGTATAATCAGATATATCAATATCTCTCAGTAATTGTTAGAATAAGTTCTATATTGAGGAAGAATATAGTAGATTTGAACACTTTCAACTAACTTGACCTAACTGACATTTAGAGAATTTTCTATGAAAAAACAGAATACACTTTCTTACTGAGTGCACACAAAACATTTGCCAAATTGAATATGTATCTCACTTGTATTAGTCCACCAAGAACATTCAATGATCAACATGTTACACTCCCCACTCTAGCTCACAAGGAATCACTGGCCTTCTGACATCTTGTTTTCTTCTTAGTTTCATAGGTAAAAACAAATACAATCACAAAGTTTCTAGTCATGATCCAGAGCAAAATTATAGATCAGTCCACTCATCTTATTCTCCTGGCTCACTGGTTTGGTTAGCCATCAAGACAAAGCTCATTGCACTTGTTTTCTACTCACCCTTAAATCATTAACTCCCTCTAAGTCAAGTTTGAGTGTGTCCATATTGGTATGTTTGAGGAATTCCAGTATTCCCTTGTAAGCGATTGCAATAGTCACCAACCATTTGAAATCATCACATTTAGCCCCCTAAAATTAATAAAAATACCATCTAGATATAGGGTTGCCAGATTTAGAAAATAAAATTATAGGAGAGATGCCCAGTTAAATTAGATTTCATATAAACAAGTAATTTTTAGTGTAGTTATTTCCCAAATTTTGCATGGGGCATTTGAACTTTAGATCCCCTACAAACAGCAGTAGAGGAGCACATGGTAAATTCTTATAGTGAAGGATTAGACGGCAACCATGCTATATGTGGTGGGGAGTGAACAAGTATGGGAGCTAAAGCAAAACCAAAATGACAGAATCTAATGACAATGAGAAGCACAGAATCAGAGCAACCAATATGTGGCACAGAAATAACCTCTGCGACTTTCCCCAAGAGGTGGCATGAATACAGGACAATTAGTCACAGTGCAGCCTTTGAAGCCTACAAGTTACTGTGCTGCGTTTGTCTCGAATCTATCTTATGCTTCTACATGCAGTAATTAAAATAATTCTACTACTGCTACTTTTATGGCTGTATATTGCTCTGACTTTCAAAATGAAAGCTTTAATCTATAATCACACTCCGAGGCTCTTGAGCAAAGGATACAGACTTTATTCATAAAACCATTCCCTCAAGTAACCACTCTGCATGGGTTAGATTAAGGGAGAGAGGGAAAAGGAGGGGGGCAAAAGAGGGAGAGCCAACCAGGAAATATGAATAAAATTGCTTTGGCTGATAATGAACTTGTAGTTATAGGAAGCAAGGAAAATGGATATGCTTTAAGAATTCCTCAGGGCAGAGAAAATTGTTATTTTTACATTTTCAACCTCTAATTTGAGATCTTTCTTATAAAAAGAAAAAAGCCATACAGTCTTATAATAGTCGTAAGCTTATACAGCATTGAACACACTACACTGACTACAACAACCAATCCTATTGAAAACACAGACATGAAAACATAATTTGGCCTCCTTTCTTCCGATATGACTGTTCCTATACCTCTCGGGACTATACAATTCTAATTTGAGGGGAGGGACTGAAAAAACTCTTAGGGGGATGAGACCGTACATCTTCTTTGCTAAATTATTGTAGTCTTTCCTGCCACAGAGGCAGGAATTTATCATAACTCACCCCCCAATAACTCCCATTGTAGTTCAGGTTGGCATCCTTTGAAATCTATTACTATATTCCACAGAGAGAAAGAAGAGCTATTTACTATCCTCTGGTCGGTCCTCATTCAGGCACTGAAAAATCCTGACTAAATAACTCTGTCAGCCTTCTCCCAGATTTAATCATTTCAGGTCTTGTAACCTTTGTTAATAAGTCCTATTTTTCAAGCCTTTGTTCATTTGTAATCATTAATTACACCGTTGCATAAAGATCAGTGCATAAACCCTTTGAAAAAGTGGAAAACTCAAATAATTCATTCCAACAAATGAAATGCTAATGCTGTTGCTACGTGGCAACGCTAGGTTCATTAGATGCCTTTGCTCAGCACACCATCTGCAGATCTCCTTCTTTTATCCCACCAGCCTTGGAACATTTTAAAGGGTGGAATGTGTCATAACCCATTTATTTTGACTAAATACCAAACCACATCTCTGTTTTCTCTAAGACAAAATGAAGCTTGTCACACTTGGACTAATAGTTCTTAATGAGGATTATGTTCTTTATGATTATTTTTTTTAACACTCTCCTAAAAGACACATTTTCAATGTGGATAATTGTTTCATTAATGACTATAAACCAATTTGATGAAACACAAATGGCATTTAGCACAAATTGTAAATAATCACGACTATGGTTTTGAGCCAAATGGACTGAATTTTCATTGTATGAGGCATGTCAATAAATAATTTCTTGTAAACATCAACACTACTCTGGGAAAACTTGTGAAATAAAGCAAGCAAGTAAATTTGTCCTTTCAGACTCTCATTACCCACATATGTGTTCTTTCCTCACTTCCTGAACTGTGCCCTCCAAGCCATAGTAGGCACTCACAGCCTTCCTGCGCCTTCTGGGTGCCAGAACTCCTCCAACTGCACAACCTATCTTGATTGTCTCACCGCCCTATGAATAATATAGTAAGTAAGTACACTCTGGGATAGTGGCCCATATATCTGCTAAAATCTACCTCTCCTATAATATATTTCCCAAAGATTGCTTTCTGCCTGATATTGACTAACTAGTCCAATAAATTCACCTGCTTCAATTACTTACAAATTCTTTAGAAGAACACACTATAATCTGAAAGAGTAATTTTAATGTTGGGGAAAGGAGCATCCTTTGACCATTGATAGAAATATTTGGGGCTAAGCTTCTTAAAACTCATCTCACGAATCCACAAATTTATTCACATTTTCATATTTTCTTTCTTTTTTAAAATACATTTTTCATTTATTTTAGAGAGGAAGGGAGAGGGAGAGAGAGGAACATCAATGATGAGAGAGAATCATATATCGGCTGCCTCCTGCCCACCCCTTACTGGGGATTGAGCCCGAAACCTGGGCATGTGCCCTGGTCGTGACCTTGTGGTTCATAGGTCAACACTCAACCACTGAGCCACACTGGCCACACACATTTTCAACTTTTCTAAACTTCATCATACACTAAGGATATTACCTTAGTACTTTTCAGAGTGGCCTTACATACAGATAGGAAACTTCCTCTTCCTTTTGCTGGATACATTGCATTATTGATTCCTTAACACTGAACTCACAGCCAACACACTTTAATTCATGCCTGAACAAATCTTATCTAACAAACATTTTCTTTGTAAGGCGCATCACAGACTTCTTACACTTAGGAACACTGGATAACACTTCAACATTAAGCTTATTGGCCATTTTAAAAATCAAGGTCACCAAAGAAAGACCCAAAAACTTGTCACTACACAGACCACAAAAAGACACAGTTTATAGCACAGTCATGAAAACATAATCTGGCCTCATAACATAAAATGGAAAGGTCAAGTATTGCCTTGCTCAACCTCAGCTGGGAGACAATGGGCACATCATGCAACTCACATTATTTGCAACTTTGTAGCCTCAGAATTTCACAAGCATTAATTTTGAAGTAATGTGCATCAAAAAGAATAAAATATTTAGGCATAAATTTAACCAAGGAGGTAAAAGATATAACCATTAAAAACTATGAAACATTGATAAAGAAATTAAAGCTGACACAAATACATGAAAAGACATCCAGTGTTCATGAGTAAAATCTTATATAATAAAAGTGTAATATGCTAAGTGTTCAACTGATCAGTTGACCATTCGGTCAACCATTCAACCAGTCACTATGATGTGCACTGACCACCAGGGGGCAGATGCTCCAACCAGTAGGTTAGCTTGCTGCTGGGGTCCAGCTGATTGGGACTGGGCAAGAGGGCCGGACATGCCCTGGAGCCCTCCCACGGTCCCTCCCTGGCCGGCCAGCCCCCATTGGACCCGATCGGGACTGGGTGACATGGCCTTGATCCCAAGCCGAAGGACCTTATCTGTGCACAAATTCATGCACCAGGCCTCTAGCATTTAATACTGTTAAAAATGTTCATACTACTCAGAGCTATCTATAGATTCAATTCAACCCCTAACAAGATACCAATGACATTTTTTCATAGAAATAGAAAAAAAAAAACAATCCTAATGCAATCTTGAACAAGAGCAAAACTTGAAATCAAACTATATTATAAACTATAGTAATCAAAACAGTATAGCATACAGACATATAAACAGAAAGCCTACAAATAAACCTGCACATACATGATCAAGTAATTTTTGACAAGGGTGTCAAGAATACACAATGGAAAAAGGATAGTCTCCACAATAAATGATGCTGGTAAAATTGGATATCCATTGGACCCTTATCTTACACTATACACAAAAATCAACTCAAAATGGATCAAGACTTGAATTTAAAAGCTGAAACCATAGACAATAATCTAACCAATGACACAAAAGGTACAGGAAACAAACAGGAAAATAAAGAAATGGAACTACATAAAACTAAAAAGCTTCTGAATATCAAAGGAAACATTCAACAAACTGAAAAGGCAACCTACAAAATGGGAGAAAATAGTTTCAAACCATATATCTGATATGGAATTAATATCTAAAATATACATGGAACTCTTGCAACTCATTAGCAAAAAAAAATCCAATTAAAAATTGGACAAAGAATCTGAATAGATAGTTCTCCAAATAAGACATACAAAGCCCCAAAAATATATAGAAAGATGCTCAACATCAGTAATCATCAGAGAAATGTAAATCAAAACCACAATGAGATATCGCCTCACACCTGTTACAATGGCCATTATTTCTTTAAAAAGATCAATTTTGGCAAGGATATGGAGAAAGAAAACCTCTGGGATACTGCTGGTTAGACTATAAATTAGTATAGCCATAATGGAAAATAGTATGGAGTTTCCTCAAAAAAATTAAACTACCATGTGACCAGCAACCCCACTTCTGGGTATGTATCCAAAGGAATTGGAATCTGAAAAAGATATCTGCACTCCCATATTCATTGTAGCATTATTAAAATAGCCAATCAGCAACCCCACTTCTGGGTATGTATCCAAAGGAATTGAAACTGGAATCTGAAAGAGATATCTGCACTCCCATGTTCATTGTAGCATTATTAAAATAGCCAACGTATGAAAACCATCTAGATGTCATTGACAGATGAATAGATAAGACATTGTGATATATACTTAAAATGGAATATTATTCAGCCTTAAGAAGGAGGGAAATTCTGCCATTTGTAGCATGTGGATGGACCTGGTAGGCATTATGTTAAATGAAATAAGCCAGACAGAAAGACAAATACTGTTTATGTCAATTATATACAAAATCTAGAATAGACATGTAGAGAGCCAAATGGTGGTTGCCAGGGGCCAGGGAGATGAAGAAATGGGGAGGCCATGGTTGAAGAGTAGAAGATTTCAGTTATACGAGGTAAATAAGTTTTGGAGATCTGTGCAGCATAGTGCCTAGAACTCACAATGCTATATTGTATTCTTAAAATTACTATAAGGGTAGATTTTTTTAAAGCTTTATTGAGATATAATTAACACACTATACAACTCACCCACTAAAGTATACCTTTCAATGGTTTTTAGAGTATTCATACAGGTATGCAACCATCACCACAACCTGTTTTAGATAATTTGCATAATCCCTAAAAGAAACCCCATACCATTAGGCTATTGCTCCTCAATACCTCCATCACATCCTTGTCCTAGACAACCACTAATATACTTTCTGTCACTATAGACCATTGATATTATGTTAAGTGTGTTTACAGAAAAATCACAACCATAAGGAAAGGAGGACACTTTTGGGGTGATAGATATAGCTGGAGAAAAAAGTAGAAGTCGTTACCTCTAGATCTTTCTGGATCCAAATCCTATATACAGTATTAACCATTATACCACATGCTTCCCGTATGTCTTTCATCATTATCACACTGTCCTATCATGTGACATCCTTTGTCCAATATGAAGATGAAAAGTAAAAACATTAAGGGCATTGGATATCTCGAGGCCCTCCTCACTTAGAGATATATTCTAGGCCCTTCCTTCTCTACTCTATGTGACCGATGAAACCTGTCTTTGGATTAATGTAAACTCCTGGTAGTGAGTTCAGAATTGCTGTTGCAATAAATTAAGGGGTTTACAGTTACTTTTTTTAAAATCAGCCCTTTTCTACACTAGCTGTATGACCGTGAGGCTCTCACTATCCTCTGTAAAAGAGAAATTATAATTTTTACAGTTACTTTTTTTAAAATCAGCCCTTTTCTACATTAGCTGTATGACCATGAGGCTCTGTAAAAGAGAAATTATAATGCTGATTTCATTGGATTATCCACAGAATAAAATGAGATACCTAGCATAGGGAGTCTAGCTCATAGCAAGTGCTTGAAAATTAGCATGAATTACTTACTCTTCAGTATTTGAACTTCTGGGGCTTCCCAGAACCTGTTCAACAAAGGGACTTTTCATCACTTGGTTTCTGTTTACAGGCTCCGAAAAATTAAAAGCAAAACCAACTGTCACTTCCAATGTGACTGTAGTAACAACAGCCACATTGCCCTGCAAAACTCCAGCTCAGCTCTAGCTGTGCTCCCCTGCTTACCAAGGGCGAGATAGGTGTGTGACACATCTATATAGCTCAAGGGTGAAGATTCCAATATTCCATTATCAAACATGGCTTGAAAACAAACCCAAACTTGCTGAGAATTAAAGCTAAGTCTGCCATGAACAGTTGTTTCTAAACTTCCACCTCTTTAAAAAGATCTTGTGTTTTGATTTTCATTTCTAGTTCAGAAATCATTCCATCTGGTCTGGCCAATCAGGATGCACAAGAAGCACTGAATTTAGTTTATTTCATTTATATATATATAATACCAGAGGATGTGTTAATGTAAAAATGAAACAAGTTTGAAATAAAGCAGGGGGAAAGATGGAAAGATTGCGTGAACACTTCTCTAAAACCAGAGGGTTTAGGAGGCTGAGATGGGTGACTCCCGAGCCTTTCAAAGAAGGGCCACGATAGCTTAAGTTATGCCTAAGAAATTTTTTATTTCATGGCAGACAAGGTTAAATAAGAACAATGATGTTGTTTTAAAGTATGAACCATTTAGCCCTCACCGGTTTGGCTCAATGGATAGAGTGTCGGCGTGTGGACTCAAGGGTCCCGGGTTCGATTCTGATCAAGTGCATGTACCTTGGTTGCGGGCACATACCCAGTAAGGAGTGTGTAGGAGGCAGCTGATCGATGTTTCTCTCTCATCGATGTTTCTAACTCTCTATCCCTCTCCCTTCCTCTCTGTAAAAAATCAATAAAATATACTTTTTTTAAAGTATGAACCAATTAGACAAGGAGAAAGGTACAGGAAATAAGTTATCTGCTTTATCTACATCTTCTAATAGAAAGATCCTGAGACTTGGATTTGAATCACTACTCTTTTACTTACTGTGTGACCTGGGTAAGTTGCTTGATTTCATTGAGGTGAAAATTTTATCTA
Organism: Myotis brandtii; assembly: GCF_000412655.1. Classification (NCBI taxonomy): domain Eukaryota; kingdom Metazoa; phylum Chordata; class Mammalia; order Chiroptera; family Vespertilionidae; genus Myotis; species Myotis brandtii. The sequence goes on along the minus strand of NW_005370572.1, from coordinate 557,802 downwards.
TAAACATATTGGGAATAAATAATATCAGCCTCATAGCATTGCTGCAAGGGATTTAAGTTAGAAAGTATATGTGAATTTTCTATGACAGAGATCTTAATAAATCTTAGTTTTGTCAAATTCATGAATTGTTGACTAGAAGTAAATACTTGAATTATTTTTTTCATCAAAGCATTTTAATAATTTATTCAACTTTATTGACTTTCTTCAGTGCCAGATACTGTACTAAATCCTATAAGTCAGAAATTCTTGCTCTTTGTGTGTGTGTGGCGGGGGTGATGAGAGAGTAGAGAGAGGTAACATGATAATACCTGTACATGTCTCTTCAGAAATGTATAAATCTTGTACTTTTCCATGCCATGAATTTGACATATTAGCAAGAAGTCTACTGTTATAATAATCTCAAAAGGAAAGCAAATATTACTTCTTCCATAAAACTTTCTCCCATCATTCCAAGAAGAAGCAATCACTTTATACTCTTAAGTTCTTATTACAACTCTCACTTATTCATTTTATAAGAATTGTTGTATTTACTTTTTCATTTGATAAGTCATTATTAGACTCCTACCAGAGATAAAGCATAAAATAGACAGCAAGAAGAAGCAAGATTCCTAAAATTACTTGCTACCCTTCAGAAGTGTTGCCATTGAGTAAGGAAATTAAAATATATACACAAAGAAATATCTCACTTCCATTAGAGTAGTAAACAGTGCCATGAAGCTACAAAAGGGGGAAAGATCACTTCTCAGCAGGATACTAGAAGGCTGATTGGAGGACGGGCTTTAAAGGATAGATGGTATTTCAATAAATAAAACAAAATAAGAGAGACAAACAAGATCTTTTGGTCTCAACAGACACTTATTAAGTATTTCCCATGTTGCTTGTTACCTATTCATGCTCGCATCTTATCTCTCCATCTCCTTCTAAGCCTCAAGGACAATGCATTACTCTTCTCTGTGACTCCCACATCACATCACACACAGGGCTGTACATGTATTGAGTGACTGAATTTTAAGTCCAAGTTGGGCTAGCCTAGTTCAAAGGATACTTGAAGGTGATATTCTCTTCTGCTTTCTGAAATCCAGGGAAGGACACCCTACAATATCCATAAAGTCTGAGTACCTACCTACCACCAATCTCAAGGACTTAGTTACCAGTCATGACATGTTTCTGTGCCAATATGTTCATATTATAGATGTGATGTGTGCCTCTTCTCATCTTCCATGATCTTTGTGGTCTCTTTTTTCTCTGGAGATTGACAAGGTACTTCAAAGGAATCCTGGGCTTTGACACAGGCAGTGACATTGACCTTCCTTGCTAGAATTTGCTCAGTGGGTCAAGTTCAAACCCTCTTTCAGAGCTGACTTCATTTCTAAGGCAATATCAAGTCGCAAAGTTACTGCAGCACTTAATTAGCATATGGTGTTGCAAATGTTTGGCATGAATGCGGTTTTTATGTAATTAGCAAACATTATTACTATGGATTTTAGAAGAAAAATAAATGGTTGGGGAAATAGGTCTGATATAATTTTCTTTTCAAAAAACGTAAGTGTTCGAAACTCCTGGCAGCTATCTCAGCGCAGAATACATGGCTCTGAATTTCAGTGTGTTTAGAACCAGGGCCCTGGCTCTGTGTATCAGCAGCCTTAATGTCATGTCATCCAATCCACATATCATGTGTTCAGAGCTTATGAAAATACTTTTCACTTCTTGGGAAGCTCTAGAATTATTTCTGTTTTATTATTTTCACCCTTTCACATTGCCATTTGATTCCTATTGGGGAGGCTGAAGAACTGATTCCTAAGCCTCAGGAAAATTTTTTATGGAGTACAAACCAGCCAATTCCTATTTCAATGGCATGTTCTAAGCATGTTCTGAACTCTTGGAAGCCTTTAATTGTCCAATGACCATGGTAATGACTGAAGCCATGTCTTATACTGTGTGAGCAGACTCTGTGGGTTGCAGCCAATGAAAAGGGATCATAGAGCCCTTATAAATTAACCCTCCAGTTTTTTTCCATCAATTACTCATGTCGGTGGGGTTAAGAGGACATAGCATCAGATGGATTTACACATAGTATCAAAGGACCCAGTTCTGGTGGTGAAAATTGCACAAGGGTCAAAGAGGACAGGATTTGGCTTTGTATCAAATACATGCAAAGAGACAACTTTATCCATATTTAATTTCCTACTTACCATTAGTTTACAAATTGGCAATATAATTTACATGCTGTCTTTCCATGTAGAAGAACCAACAATATTTATTGTCATACAGTTACTGCTAAGCATACTAAATTTTCTTTAAATCTTGATTTGATAATTTTACAAGGTATTAAATAATATTCAATAATTTGTAGAATGCCTCCATTTCCCAGTGCCAAAATGTTTGGAGAAGGTGCTCACTAACCAAATATATGATGGAGTAAGTGAGCCAGAAAAGAATGTTTTGGTAATTAATACATAAAGTGATATTAACATTAATATGTTCTGAAGGCGTTTATGGACCTTCGCTTTCTCCCACACACATATTGGCGTAATTCCAGATATAAAAACTTTTGACATATAATCTGCTTAGCAAAAATATTAATTTTCCTACCAAAGTCTTAGTTTTCACTAGTGCTATTTACTTGTATTTATAGCTCTCTTCATCCTCAGTACATGGCAGGTTACATGAATCCTTGAAACCAGATAAAACCATCTAATATACTTTAGTGAGTACAACTATTATGTATCCATTCTGGGCAGAAGCCTATAAAATACTAGAGGCCCAGTGCACAAATTCATGCACCAGAGGGGTCCCTTAGCCTGGCCTGAGGGATCAGGCCGAAACTGGTTCTCCAATATCCCCCAAGGGGTTCCGGATTGAGAGAGGGTGAAGGCCAGGCCAAGGGACACCACTGTTGCACTATCGGGGCTGGGGAAGGACTGCAGGAGGGCTCCAGGGCGTGTCCGGCCCCATCTCATTCAGTCCTGATCAGTGGACCCCAGCAGCAAGCTAACCTACTGGTTGAAGTGTCTGTACCCTGGTGGTCAGTGAACATCATAGCGACTGGTCAACTGTCTGCCCCCTGGTGGTCAGTGCATGTCATAGCGAGCAGTTGAGTGGCCTTAGCATATCATTAGCATATTACGCTTTGATTGGTCAAATGGATGACTGAAAGACCAGACACTTAGCATATTAGGCTTTTATTATATAGAACTAGAGGTGCGGCACACAAAATTCATACAAAGGTACAGTCCCTAGGCCTGGCCTGTGATCAGGGCCATCTCCCCTGGCTGCCTGCAGCCAGCCCCATTCCCTCCAACCCACCCCCAGTTCCCCATTTGCCATCGGGTGATTGGAGCCTGCTGGCCAGGGGGAAGAACCAAGAGGTTGGCTGTTCCGCCCACTCACCATCCCCGCCCTCACTACAGGTTGCCCTCTGTGTGTTGGGCAACTGGTAGGGCGGGGGCCTTGGCCTGGTGCTGCCCGCATTCCCTACCACCCACCCCTGGTTCCCCATTCGCCATCAGGTGATTGGAGCCTGCTGGCCAGGGAAAGGGACCAAGAGGTGGTCAGTGCACCTCATCGTGACTGGTCGAGCAGTCCTTCTGGTCATTCCACTGTTAGAGTCAATTTGCATATTACCCTTTTATTATGTAGGATAGAGGCCTGATGCATGGGTGGGGGCTGGCCAGCCTGCCTTGATAAGGGCCCCAGATCGAGATGGTGCCACTGGGTGGTTTGCAGGCCAGCCATGCCCCTGATTGAGGAAGGGGTCCTTGCTGGGGGGTGGAGCTGGCTGAGCAAGGGGCGGCAGTTGTTCTGATCTCTGGTCATTCTGGTCATTTCACTGTTTCAGTCGCTGGGCTTTTATTATATATAATATGCATGATCTGCTTTATTTCTATCCCCCTGCCATAGGTATCAGTGAGATTTCAGAGGTTGGGGTCTTTCTCAGTCTGAGTCTGAGTGAGGACAATATGAAACAAGGCCCTGCTGACCAGAGATGAACACAGGGAATGAGTGAGAACCACCCTATCTGCATTCAGTCGACTCTCTGCTCCCTCTGAAAAACAACTAAACCTTCTCAGAATAAAAAATAAAAAATACCCACAATACCTAAGATCTAAACACCCTTCGCTGAAGTGTTGTATTTCATTAAGCTTACATTGGCACTTAATGTACTTGAGATAACTGGGGTTATTACCACAGTAGAGCCATTCCTCTTCTGATGGATAAAAAGACAACTTTAAACTTGTCACAGTTTACATCTCTTACAACAAAGGATCAATTTAGAGTGAAGTGGAGAACGTGCATTTTAGTGAAGAAAGTGTATTTTGTAGTTACCTCGATCTGATTGAAGTAAAGAGTTCATCCCTTACTACTTATGTGGTCTTAAAAAGCCACTTAGAGCCCTAGCTGATTTAGCTTAGTGGATAGAGCATTGGCCTACGGACTGAAGGATCCTGGGTTCAATTCCAGTCAAGGGTACATGCCTGGGTTGTGGGCTCAATCCCCAGTATGGGGTATGCAGGAGGCAGCTGATCAATGATTCTCTTTCATCATTGATGTTACTCTCTCTCTCTTTCCCTCTCCCTTCCTCTCTGAAATCAATATATAT
>NW_005370572.1:551509-553046 GCF_000412655.1 Myotis brandtii | reverse complement strand
ACTTATATAGTTTGAACAATTTACTTTTCTCATCCATAAAATGAGATAATAATATATATTTTTTCAGACTGCTATGAGGAATAAATGAGATAACTAATCTCAAGTAACTAGCTCAAGTTAGCTGAGCTAGTCTGTCTATTCTCTTGACCTCATCTGATGCCTTCTGAAAATGAAGTATTCAAAGTACTGACTAGATAAGGAGTGGGAAAATTACAGCCCACAGACCAACTCAGGCTCACTGCCTGTTCATGTAAATAAAGTTTTATTGGAACACTACCAAACTCATTCATTTATGAATTGTCTATGGTTTCTATCACACTACAAATGCAGAATTGAGTAGCTGTACCAGAGACTGTATGGCCCACAAACCCTAATATATATACTTACTTTAGAAAAGGATTGCTGCCCTCTGGACTAGATTAATTTATAAGCTGGACAATTTAATTCCTCATATGAATCTAGTCGTGGATTTATTTTCCTAGAACAGGTCAATATGGTATTGTGTACAGTTGTAGATTAAATTTCCTCTGTGAAGTGTTAATTGGAAACTTGAGGTTAAAAGATCACTGCCTTGGTGTGACATTGCCCAAGATTTTCCAATTAGTTATGCAGCAAACTAAAGGACAACCAAAAATGATGCTCTAACTCTACTCCTGAATGTCCTAAATAAGCATTTGTATATTCACTTGATTCATTCCACAAACATTTTTTCAAATGCCGATTTTATGCCAATGAATTGTGCTAGGCACTGAGGATATGAAGATAATAAGGTACAGTCTTGTATTCCAGATGCTCACAGTCTAGCAGAGTGGGGGAATATTGCAATAAATAAGTAACTACAATACAGTGAATTAACAGCTAATAGATGTATAAGCATACACACTAAGAAAACTGTGGGAAGAAGGTAAGAGAAGGTGATATCTGAGCAGAACCTATTTGAGTCTTTGGCACAGAGCATCCCAGAGTGAGAAGCTCAGCACATGGACATATGGAAGCCGAAACCAACAAGAGCATCAACAAAGGATCTAGCAGACCTCCGTGTAGGTGGAGTGCTTTTGTTTGAGATTCCAGATAGCATCTTGGTCTGGATCCTGTTTGGATCCCTAGGTTTATTTCTGGTGAATATCATGGCATCTTTTTTGACTCAGAAGTTTGCTCCTCAATAATACCAAAATTTATTCTTTGTTAGACAGGATTTACTTCTTGTTTCCCAGATCTGGACTTGCCCAGAGCCATGCCTGCTTATCCCTCACCCCAAGCTTTAGACTTGCTCTTATCCTGCTCTGATGTGCTCACCTCTATACTCACTTCTGACACAGATGTACCAATGAGCTTTGCCCTGCTTATATGATCCCAATCTCAATTTGTTCCTGTTGAGTGGAGTGTTATAGAAAAGAAGGATTTTTTCAAGGAGCAAATGCCGACAGTTATCTACACTAATAAAAGAGAAACATGGTAATTGGCGTATGACCGCTACCCTTCCCATTGGCTACTCAGCATATCCTTATGCAAATTAACTGTCAGCCAAGATGGCGGC
>NW_005370572.1:546277-550229 GCF_000412655.1 Myotis brandtii | reverse complement strand
GTGCACAAATTTTTGTGCACCGGGCCTCTAGTCTATATATATAAAAGCCTAAGCAACCAGCCAGTAGCTACATGATGCACTGACCACCAAGAGGCAGATGCTCAAGGGAGCTGCTGAGTGACAGCAACTTTGCAGAGTGCCCTCTCGCACTCCTCCCCTCGGGACAACCAGCCAGTAGCTATGACATGCACTGACCACCAAGAGGCAGATGCTCAAGGGAGCTGCTGAGTGACAGCAACTTTGCAGAGTGCCCTCTCGCACTCCTGGACCCCTCGGGAGATGTTGGACTGCCGGTTTCAGCCCGATCCTCACAGGCCAGACTTAGGGACCCCACCTGCCAGAGGGACCCTGCTCACTCCGCAGATGCCCTTAGTGGGAGATTGGCTCCAGGGCGTGTCTGGCCCATCTCGCCCAGTCCCACCCCACTGGCCACCTTCTAATTAATTTACTTTCAGTGTGCATGAATCCGTGACCGGGCCTCTAGTAGTTACATAAAATGGAATGTTTCAAGTTGCAGAGGTCTCAACAAGTAAGGTGTGTTTAGTAACCCAAATAAAATTGATTTGGATTGTGTATAGAATACAGAGCAGAGAGTGGATGATTAAATTGAAAAATGGAAAAAGGCCAGATTGTGGAGAATCTTAAAATCATGCAAGGAAACATGTACTTCATTCTGTGGCTAGTGGAGAACAATGCCAGATTTTAAACAGGGAGGCATATGATCTGTTTACATCTTCAAATATTGCTCTAGAGGCAATGTGGTAGATGGTGAGAGAAGGAGTGGAGAGGCTTACGGAGGAAGAAAGCAGTTACCTAGCCATTGTCATAGACCAGGTAAGAAATGAGAGCCTAAATTTAAGGAAAGGAGAGACTACACTTGAGCTATATTAGGGAGACATTTCAGAATTTGAGCTAGCATCGATAGATGGTGAGGGCAAAGAAGCAGTTGAGGACAGTTCTCAAACTATCTCAATGAAGTCAAATTTATAGAATTTCCAACCACTGTGGACCACTACTTACTTTTGTGAAATAAAAGAAAATGACGATGTGCCGGGATGTTGCAAAAATGCTGTTTCTATAAGTTTCTGATATTTATTTTCAATTTCTGTCCTCATCTTGCTACAGTGGTGACTGTAGTCCAGCACTCACATGGAGACCACACTTTGAATAGCACTGTTCTGGAAGGATGCCAGAGTTTCCAGCTTGGATGACAAGAGGGATGATGACTTTGGCCAAGTTAAGGAATGGAGAAGTGGACTGAGAGGTTGAGGATTTCTGTTTTGGACATGTTATTCTTGAAGTCCCAGTGGAACACAGATGAAGAAATCCATGAGGCTGCTGGCAATTCAGACTGTGTTTCATTTGTAGAGAAAATCTCACATATGGTAGGTATTTAGTAAGGTTTTTGAAAAACATAAATGGAATCAAACTTCACATTTAATTGTCTGAGGTAAGAATGCTGTGTCTGTTGAAACACGCAATGGCGGGATATTAGGATGAATATCTAATATAGCTCCTCAGGCTTCTGAGAAATTATATCACAACGTGAAAATCTGAATAAGAGGATTTAACACAGTGCATGACATGAAAAACTGACTTTTTCACCAAGGAAAATGGAATAAGGCAGACATTTTTTATCTCCGCTTCATTCATTCATTTTTTTTAGGACTACACTTCATATGTTTACTATGATGTAATGACTGGATCAAGTCTATTGAGGAATTACAGAAGTTGGGCAAGTTGTTTTGATATATGTTAGATTACTTTTATTTTAAACCCATATTCTGCCAGGAGAAGAAAAATTAATCTGCCTTTTATCCAAAGTTGTATCTAAATAACTGGAATCTTACAGAGTGCTGCTGGCACAGTGTGGGTTCTCTGATTGTTGGTGGCCAACTGTCCTCCCTGCTCTACATTGTCACCCCAATGACCCTTATCGTCAGGGCCCAAGCACCCATCCACAGTGTTTGCTGCTGTAGTACCTCTGGTTCTGATCTCACAATCTCTCAGGTTGAACTTTTCCCCCAGCCATTTCTGAGCCCACCTCCTTGCCTAATGAGGTCAGGGAACCCCAGGGGACAAAGACCTTCCACTACAATTGTGCTACTTTTAAGTGCTTGAGAAATCACTGAATTATTTTGTACACTGTATTATGAAGCAATTCATTCAACAGTCTCGACCAGCAATCTCTTCCAACAATCTCGACCAACAATCTCTTCTGCATACCTATTATGTTCCAGGCCTTGTTCTAGACTCTTAGGAAACCTCAGTGAACAAAACTGACAAAAATCCCGACTTCATGCAGCATGCATTCTGAATTGAGGAAATAAGTGGTAAAAATTAAGCATAAAAATAAGTTGAATTATATAGTATGTTAGCATTTAATACGTGCTATGGACTAAAATAGAGTAGGGTAAAGAGAATGAAGAGTGCAAGCTGGAGGGGTTGGTTTGAAATTTTGAGTAGGCTTATCAAAACAGAGCTCATTGAGAAGATAATATTTGAGCAAAGACTTGAGAGAGGTGAGGAAGTGTGTCAAGTAAGTAGCTGAGAGAAGGACATTCCAGGCACAGGGAACAACATGTGCAAAGGACTGAGGACAGGAGTGATCCTGCTTAAGAAAGAGAAGAAATCCACTGAGGCAGAGTAGAGTGAGCCAGGTTGAAAAAAAGCAAGAGATGGCTTCAAATCTTGGCTACTGTGAATAACACGGCAATGAACATAGGGGTGCATATATTCTTTCAACCATAAAAAAAGAAGGAAATCTTACCCTTTGCAACAGCATGGATGGACCTTCATTATGCTAAGTAAAATAAGTCAGTCAAAGAAAGACAGGTATCATGTGATTTCACTCATATGTGGAATCTAATGCACAAAATAAACTAACAAAATGGAAACAGACTCATAGATAGAGAACAGATGACAGCTGTCAGAAGGGAGGGGTGTTGCGGGCTGGGTAAGAAAGGTGAAGGGATTAAGAAAAACAACAACTCATAGATGCAGACAACAGCATAGTGATTACCAGAGAAGAAGTAGGGTGCAGGAAGGTAGAAGAGGGCATAGGGGGGATAAATAGTGACAGAAGGAAACTTTACTTGCAATGGTAAACACACAATACAGTTTATAGTTGATGTACTATAGAATTATACACCTGAAACTGATGTGATTTTATTAACCAATGTCAAGCCAATAAATTCCATTAAAAAATAAAAATAAAAACATAGTGTGGGGAATGGTGCTGGCCAGTGTGACTCAGTTGGCTGAGCATCATCCCAGGAACCAAAAGTTTACCAGCTCAATTCACAGTCAGGGCAAATGCCCGGGTTGTGGGCTCAATCCCTGAGGCTGAGGGCTGCCTCTCTGGGGGGCTGCTGGAGGTGGTGAAAGCTCAGGAGGAGGACACACCTCCAGCTCTGCATCCTGCTCCTCATGTTGTGCATCAGGTGTTACAGGAGGAGCCACATCCACCTCCTGGGCTGGTGCTGGAGTCAGAGGAGGAGAAAAGATCACCCAGGTGCCTGCATTTCCATCTGTTCCCCAAAGTGAGAACAATTCTAGCGCCTAGGGCCCACGAAAGGATGTGCTCCCACTGGCAGTCAAGCAGAGGCGTGGTCTTCGGAGGTCTTTGCTCCTGGCCAGGCTCTAGGGGTGCTCCCTTTGTGTCTGGCAACAGCGTCTCCCCATAAGCTCACGTGGACCTCCCCAAACCTTCCGCCCGGACACCTCCCCACTTTCTCACCCTTGGGGCCTTGAGCTGGGCCCTCCACAGGCAACTCCTCCTCTGAAGCAGGAACCTGCATGGGCTCCAGGGAGGGTTCTTCATCCAGCGTTGGTGGGGCCTCAGTTTCGTCTGGGGCCAGCCCTGGCTGTAGCTGGAGAGGCTGCTGGAGGTGGTGAAAGCTCAGGAGGAGGACACACCTCCAGCTCTGCATCCTGCTCCTCATGTTGTGCA
>NW_005370572.1:512204-545960 GCF_000412655.1 Myotis brandtii | reverse complement strand
TTTTCCCTACCCGCCCCCCCCCTCACCCTTAGGCTCCTTGGGTTCTTCCTCGATGGGCTCTAGGTCTTCCCTCCTGGTGTTGAATATTGCCATCCTGGTGTTGGGACTGAGCGGCTTCGAGGTTAGAAGTTTGCGGAGCCCGGGCTGCTTCGGTGGAGGAGTCCTCCTCCATCCACCCACGGGCCTTGGGTCCCCAGAACCCCCGGTGGCCACTCTGACTTCAGGCCTCTCCTGGCCCTCCGTGCCGTGCCTCACCATCCCCTCAAGGGGCCAGGGGTCTTCCTCCACCAGATGCTGCACATTGACCTGGGTGGAGCTCTGCAATGACAGTGACCAGCAGCTGGTCAGGAGGCCTCAAGCCTGGTCCCAGTCCCTGCTGCTTCTTCTGACCCCTGGACCTTCTGCTCCCGGATAAGCCTCCCTGTGTTACCTCCGCATCCCGCCGGGCAAAGGGCCACAGGCGTCGTCTGGGCTGGGCCCGGATCCAGCGGCGGGCACGTCTAAACACACTCTCATAGCTGCCTCTGTTGAGGCCTCGGCCTCGGCACACTGGGAGACAACACGAAAACATGGTGTCCTCTCCACTGTCTCTGTCCGAGTGAGACGGGAAGGGGCAGTTATAGAATGTGGTGCGTGGTTACCAGGTTCTGTTGGGCTCTGGCGTCAGGAAGTGTGGTCACTGCTCATGTCTGAGGGAGGCTTAGGGCAGTTTTTTTCAGGCCAGGCCACCACTCTGATCCCACCTCAGCAGCCCTGGTGTGTGTGTGTCTGTGTTGGGGGGGAGGGCCTGCCTGGAATAGGAATAGGTTGGGTTGGGGGGTCAGGACCAGTCATGTTTGCAGCCCAGGTCAAGACTGGCTGGGTGGACGTGGAATATGAGTGGTACCCTCTGCCCGAGGTCTATTCTGAGCCCTGGAGGTGACTCTCATTTCCCCTGGGTGGAGGTCTGTGCAGACACAGGGCTGGGCCTGATCCGGGAGCAGAAGGTCCAGGGGGCAGAAGAAGCAGCAGGGACTGGGGCCAGGCTTGAGGCCTCCTGACCAGCTGCTGGTCACTGTCATTGCAGAGCTCCACCCAGGTCAATGTGCAGCATCTGGTGGTGGAGGAAGACCCCTGGCCCCTTGATTGGACGGTGGGCCACAGCACAGAGGGCCAGGAGAGGCCTGAGGAGTGTGTGGCCACCGAGGGGTCTGGGGACCCAGGGCCCGTGGGTGGATGCAGGAGGATTCCTCCACCGAAGCCTCCCCGGCTCCACGAACCTCTAACCTCGAAGCCACTCAGTCAGAACACCAGGATGGCAATTTTCAAAACCAGGAGGGAAGACCTGGAGACCATTGAGGCAGAGCTCAAGGAGTCAGAGCCCAAGGGTGAGGAGGTGGGGGGGGAGGTGTAGGGAAGAAATGGGTGGGGGGAGTGCAGGCAAATTTCTGGGGAGGGATTGTTTCCAGAGCACCCCCAGATCCTGGCCAGTAGCAAAGACCGGCCTCAGAGCACATATCTGTTAGACTGCGGGTGGGGAGCACATCCTGTGGTGGGTCCTGAAATGTGCCCAATGTTCTGTCTTTGGGCGACAGATGGAAATACAGGCAAGTGGGTGATCTTCTCTCCTCTCCCAACTCCAGCACCAGCCCAGGAGGTGGATGTGGCTTCTTCTTTACGACCTGAGCCTCACCCTAAAGAGCAGGATGCAGAGCTGGAGGTGTGTCCTCCTCCTGAGCTTTCACCACCTCCAGCAGCCGCTCCAGATGCAGCTGAGGAGCCAGGGACGGCCCCGGATGTAACTGAGGCCCCATCACCACTAGATGAAGAACCCTCCCTGGAGTCCATGCAGATTCCTGCCTTGGAGAAGGAGCTGCCTGTGGAGGGCCCAGCTCAAGGGCCGCTTTTTCAATGTGTTCGCCCTATTCTCCATTGTGTGATTTGGGTTGTATATTCATTTTTCTTATTTGAGGTCTTGCTTTTATTATTTTATTATTGTTATTTTTAGTTTTCATTATTCCATTAGATAATACATTGTAAGTAATAAAGAAATATATTTTAAATGGTGATTGTTCATATTTTAAATGCTATTGTTCATGTATTAATTTCCTGGGCATGAAGGTTTAGTCATGATGCTGTATAAGCATCACCACTGTCTAGTTGCAGGATGTCCCATCATCCCAAACGGAGACCCTGCAGCAAAAGAACTCACTCCCCACTCCTCCTGCCCCTGATCTGATTCTTGTCTCTGCCCCTTACCTATTCCCTAGAAATGGAATCTCACAATAAGTGCTTTTGTGTCAGCTCATCTGTTTTTATCTGAAATAGCAATCTTGCTTTTAGGAAGGGAATTTATAGATGGATTAGAGATTAGATGGAGGAAGAAAAAGCCCTTTCAGTAAGCATGTGCATAATCTCAGGGTAGAAACCACTGCGCTAAGTGTGACCCCAGGGCCAGAAGCCAGTCAGGCAATGGCTGTCGCTTCCTGTGCCCAAAACAACTAGAAAAATGCAGAAATCTGGGAAGACAAACCACAAGCTGGAAAGCATTCCACACAACGTTAGGCCCAGGTGTGTCAGCCCTGTGGTGCAGAAAATTCTCAAAGGTTGGTGTTTTCTAAAGGGACAAAGGCAAACACATGCACTTCCAACATGAGAGGCAGTGCACAGGCCTCTACATGCCAGAGATGCCCCACCACCCAGATCAGGCTTCTGGGGTGGTGGGAACCATCCCTGGGGACAAAGTGAGGCAGCAGAGACCCCAGCAGATGCCCTGGGAAGGAAGGGGAAAGCCCCTCCTCTGGGAGAACAGTGTGCAGGACCTGCCAAAGCCCCACAGGGGCACACCTGCACTGGCAGGGCTCCCCTAGGAGGTCCCCCCACAGAAATTGTTGCACAATTGTTCATGAGATGTATTTTTGAGACTCCTCGTCAGAGCATTGATGAAATAGGCAGAAATTTGAAAAAGTACTGAGGTCCATGGAGAGGGGATGAGACCACCAATCTTGGTCCATGTGGATAAGCGAAACTAAGCAGGTGCTCCATTCAGTGCAGGGGTCTCTACGTGTCAACAGATGAAGAATTCAGGGGTCCTCTCACATGAGACACATGGACCAATGTCCTTTAATTGAGGATCTCACCCATTAAACCCCTTACATCTGATTTCAACAGGCAGACATGCATATGTACATGTGAGTATGCCTGTGACAGACATGAGAGAGGCAGATGTGAAAGATACACACTGGGCCACAAGTGATGGTCAAGTCATCTCTGGTCTGGGACTTGCAAATCTATCTACTCCTTGAGTTGATTTTTTTGTGTAATGCATGTATGACTTTGATAGTTCTGATAATATTAAAGTCATATGTTCAATGTTATCCATATATCACTTATCTACGGAGTAAAGTACACTATTTAGTTTTTAAAATTTAAAATCTCTGATGATGCGGCAACATTAGAAAGTTCAGAGTAGGACATTCCCTTAATCATCAGTCTTCTCACCGATTTGCACATGAGCCACAGATTCTAGGAAAGTGTTTTCAAGAAAGGATATGGCAAAGAAGGGGTATCTAAATATATTTAAAAAACAACAGCAACTCTTAATCCTCAAAAATTAGGAAATAAAAAAAAACAATTTTAAAATGGGCATGAGTCCTGGACAGTCATCTCACCACAGAAGATACACAGATGGTAGGGGATGCATGATGGCTAGGAGTAGGTGGAAGGTACACTTATCTCCTCCCAGGACCAAAGGTGAATGACAGCTAAATTATAGAACAAGCAACCTGAACAAGCAAATGAAGACTACTTGGACATAAGCCTTATAACCAAGGGTTAGAGACAAAACCAAACCCAGGGTGGTAGGAAAGAGACCTGAAAAGGGCTGGCCCCACACCCTTGTGTGGCAGTAGAGAACCTTCGGGAATATTTCAGTTGCAAAGGTAGCCCCTGAGGAATGAGGTGTCTCAATTTCTCACTGGGCTCCTCATTCCCGAGCACCAGACCTGGGAAGAGGCAGAGGCATAAAAACTGCCTGTAAAAATCAGTGGGGATTTCATCCACCAGGGAGATACTGGAGGTCTAGTGAAAAATCGGGTGTCTTCTTAAAGGGCCAGCACACAAAATGCCTTTTGCAGGCGACACTCATCTCAGGCTCCAGCAGAGAGATTGGGGCTGAAAGCAGACAACCTGGCAGCTTCTGCTTCACCAGCAAGGTCAATTCTGCAAGGAGAGAGTCCTCCAGGTAGAAGGGTCCGTAGGAAGTGTGGGTGCCATTGGTTGATTGTGCTGCTGGGGCAGGAGACATGGGCTTCGTGAAGGGTAAGGTTTTCTTGGAAAGAGAAGGCAGCTGTTTCTTTGGAGCCCTGTGTGGAGGGCTGGTCTTCCTGTCCCCAATCACTGTCTTCTCTTCGCTGTCATATGGTTTGTGTCCTGACCTTGCAGACCTGCTCCAGAAGGGGTTCCTAACGTGTGCTCCACACAGACAGGTGCAGCTGCCTGTGTCATCCAACTTCCGTTCCCAAAGTCAGGTTATCTTCCTCCTGCAGCTCCCACAGTCTCCTGGCTGAGGGCTGCCTCTCTGGGGGGCTCAAGGGTGCATGCAGGAGGCAGCCGATTGATGTATCTCTCTCTCTCTCTCTCTCTCCAATAAAAACATTTATTTTTTAATTTTAAGTGTGTGGAAAGCCTCAGGTGGGGTGAGGGCTAGGTGGTGGGGACAAGGGAGGGTAGGAAATGGGGACATCTGTAATACTGTCAAACATACATACATACATAAATAAATAAATAAATAAATAAATAAATAAATAAATAAATCTTTTTTAAAAAGTGCCTTCAAAAAGGCAATGGGGAGGGGTGATTTGGTTTGTGCTTTTACTCTGAGTGAAATGGGGAATTCGTGGAGAGTTTTGACCAAAGTTGTGATATAACCTGACAGATTGTAAAGGAACTGCTCTGGTTGTTGTGTTGAGAACAAACTCTTAGGGGGAAGATTGGGGCAAGGAGCTCCCCATTGGAGGTATTTTAGTAGCAGTGGATGTGGAGAGAAGTATTTGGACTCTGGATATATTTTGACTCTCTTGTTGGATTGGATACAAGGTGTAAGAGTTGAAAATGATGCCAAGTTTTTGTCCTGAACACTGGAGGATGGAAGTACCATCAGCTGAGCAAAGAGGTTTGGTGAACCATTGCTTTTGCTCCTAGGCCAATGTTTCTACACATTGGTATTCCCGGTGCCAAAGCACAGTGCCTAACACTGGATAGGCAGAAAATACATGCTGAGCAGACAAATGAGGAAATGGATGACTAAATACAATCCCCACGGGGCAGGCAACCTGAGTCTTGCTGCATTCTTGGGTTCTACCCAAGAAGCCCAGGTCAAAATTTCTCTCAGCTTTCAAGTTCCCTAAAACTCTCTGATGTTCTTTCATCCATTTCATGCCTATCGAAGGATGTCCAGCCTGGTACAGGTTTAGAGTAATGGCCCCCTTGCAGAGACACATATCTTTGCTCTCTTGCTTCCATTCTAACTATCCTTTTCCATCCCTCAGTCCAGACCATCTTAACTATTTCCAGGAATAAGAAAAACTGCCCGGGTTGATCTTTTTCCAATTCAAAAGACTTTATGCTTTTAAAATGCCCAAGTTAAGAACTATACTCTTACTCTCTGAGTTTAGATAAACTCATCCAAATGTAACAGGACAATGTTTTAATTTATTAACCAGGGCCAGAGCACTGATTGAACCAGGGAAAGGCAAGAGGTGCAAGGGGATGCCAAGAATGAAACACACCAGTTAATATATCAAATATTATGCTGCTACATTTTAATTGTTTAGATGAAACAGATTTGTCCTTACAATAGGCTTTGTCTACACAATCATCTTATAATTGTTATTAGCTTGCCCATTGATCCAGAGTAAATTAGTCGGATGGTATTTAATTAAAACACATTCTGTCCATAAAATTATGCAAACTGGAACAATGTTGACACTGGTCATACTGCACAAGCTAATAATTAGACATTGTCTATGTCACTTTCTGAACTTTCAGAGAGAACATTAAACAGTAAGGCATTTGTTAATGGTAAAACATTTCCATCAGAAAATGCCTGGCAGGAGACTTGAGGGGAAAGGATCAAAAGTACACAGTGATGAAAATGAAATATGAAGGAGATTTCTGAAGAAAGAAGAGAGAAAAAAGAAGTACTTCAACAATAGGACAGGCCGAAACCAGTTTGGCTCAGTGGATAGAGCGTCAGCCTGCGGACTGAAGGGTCCCAGGTTCGATTCCGGTCAAGGGCATGTACCTGGGTTGCGGGCACATCCCCAGTGGGGAGTGTGCAGGAGGCAGCTGATTGATGTTTCTCTCTCATCGATGTTTCTAGCTCTCTATCTCTCTCCCTTCCTCTCTGTAAAAACTCAATAAAATATATTTTTTTAAAAAAATAGGACAGGATGTCCTATTAAATTCTGCCAGGGTTAATATCCTATCCAATTAATTATTTTTTATATGTTGATCTTTATGTCTTGTTTGTGAAGATACCAAATCTTCATGAGCTCATTAAATAACAATAGATTCTTTAACTCATGAAGGAGAATCCCTGAAACCCTTAAAAATTCCAGAAAGGCCATTATAATATATCATTTTCCCTTACCATGTGGTTTCATATCGTTGCAAAATTACATGTAAATGCTCCAACTCTCACTTGATGAGCAGGTCCTGCCCTGGCTGAAACACTTATTGAATCTATTTCACAAATTTTGCTTTTACTAATTTTCATAAGGAACATATGGCCAGCTTGTTTATTTCATAGATTCTAGTCACCAATGAATTTAACATTTCTTACTTTATCCAAAAGGTCTATTTTCTGGCTAAGAACTAATACTTTCTTAGTCTCCTTCACTTACCTCATAATTCTAGAAGTTGTCTTCATATCTGGCATCACTTATCTATTTTCTGGCAGAAGAAACAAATTTTTCACAGGCACAGAAAATGATAAGTTGAACTGTACACCACCCCTAAATGCACACATTCTGGGCTGCACACTGGCTCTTGGCCACATTAGGCTCTAAGAGTCTGAGTTCTGCCTTGGCTGGGTAGCTCAGTTGTTTAGATTATTGTATGATACGCCAAGGTGGCAGGTTCAATCCCCCATCAGGGCACATACAAGAATCAACCAATGAATACATAAATAAGTGGAACAACAAATCAATGTCTCTATCTGTCTATCTATCTATCTATCTATCTATCTATCTATCAAGATATCTATAAAATCAATCAATAAAAAAATTTTAAAGGGTCTGAGTCCTCTGTTCCCTAGCCCCTAGGATTTAAATTAATCTCTCAGCAAAATTGCAAATTATTTCATGTCATGAATTTTTGTGTCACTGGCAAAGAGACAACCACAAATGTTAAATTCATGAAGACAAAGATTCTACTGTTCTTTCCTTTGAAAATAGAACAATTTATTTGAAGTGACCATATAAGAGATCACATCAGGCTAAATTTGAAGAGCAAATCTTTCATTCATTGAACAAAAATTCAAGATAATCTTCTAGACACTAGGAATCATGCAGAGATGATTCTCTCATGGCCTCTATCCCCAAGGGCCATATAGTCTGCCTTGAAATTTAACCTTTCATTCAACAAATGTTTGTTGAACAACTGCTATGTGCCAACCAGGTTCATAGTTACTAGGCACATAGCTGTGAACAAGATAGGCAATGCTCCTGCTTTACTGCAGGCAAACGATAAACAAACAGATAAATAAAAACAGTTGCTAATGATAAGTGTTATGATAAAAATGCAGCAGGGCTGGTGTGGCTCAGTTGGTTGGGTGTCATGCACCAAAAGGTTGTCAGTTCTATTTCCGGTCAGGGCACATGCCTAGGTTGTGGACTTGAACCCCAGTAGTGGATGTATAGGAGGCAGCCAATCTATGTTTTGCTCTCACATCAATGTTTCTCTCACTCTCTCTCCTTCTCCCTTTCTCTCTCTCTAAAAATTCAATAAAAGTATTTAAAAATAAATAAAAAGAAAATGTAACAGGGTATTGTAACCAAGAATAACCAGAGAACCTTTTTAAAATTAAATCAGAGATCAGGTTAACTATGGTCTATGCCAAATCCTGCCTGCAGTTTTGTTTTTATATGGCCTGTGGGTTAAAAAATGTTTCTACATTTTTAAATGTAAAAAAGATCATTAGCTTTCCATGAGAAAAGTTTCTTAAAGTGTTAAAGACATTGTCTCTTGGCCTACAAAGCCTAAATTCTTCACTATCTGGCCCTTTATCAGAAAAGCTTGCAGACCCCTTGCTTAGGTGGCAGGGAAAGGACTTTCTGTGAAGGATATGCTCAAACTGAACTAGATGGCAAGAAAGAATCAGCCACAGGGAGATGTGGGGAGAACCAATGCCAGTACAAAGATCTCATAGTGGAAATGGCATTGACATAGTCAAAGAAGAAAAAGAAGGCTCATGTAGCTGGAGGGTACAGTGGAAGAGTTCAAAGATAAAGTGGGGACAATGTGAAGGAGCTAAACTGTGCAAACCAGACCTGGGTAAGATGATATTAAATTCAAAATACAGTGGGGCCTTGACTTACGAGTTTAATTCGTTCCGTGACGGAGCTTGTAACTCAAATTACTCTTATGTCAAATCAAAAAGTGAACGAGTGAGACATGTGATGCTGGGCTGATGTTGTGGCATTCACTGTGACAGTCGCTGCACCAACTAGCAGTGGGGTATCTGAAGCTGGCTCGTAACCCGAATTTTAGCTCGCAACTCAAAGCAAAAAATTGGCCGAGAGACGGCTCATATCTCGAAAAACTCGGGACACTCGTAAGTCAAGGCCCCACTGTACTACAAAGGTAGCAAATGGCAGTACTTGATGGCTAAGTGGTACTTCATACTGTCCATGTACTCTAATTTATTTTAACAGTCTTCGGTGATGGTAGTTCAGCTGTTTCATATTTTCTAACTTACAGACAAGGCTTCTCTACTACCCCCATGTACTAGTAAATATCTTAACTTCTGGAGGTAAATCTGTAAGGTAAATTCCTGGCAGTGGGTCAAATACTAGGGATATTTTTAAGTGTGATAGTAAAGTGAGTGTTATGGAAAAGAGTGGGAGAAGGGAAAGAGGAGGGCATCTGTGGGAAAAATGATGTGAGTAGGGACCTTGTTGACACACACGGGGCAGAGTGCCAACACTGGGGGTGCTGGAGCAAAAACAGTGTTATTTAATTGGAAAAGAAGTAACATTGGTAACGTTGCTTTATAGAACATACAGTCCTGATATCTATGGAACCAATTCAGATAAAGTGGATGACCAGCGCTTACATGTTCCCTGCTTCTGTGACTGACCTGCAATTAAGGGGGAAGAAGTAATTATTCTTTTTCATTTCCTGATGCTTTTATTTATTTATTTATTTATTTATTTATTTATTTATTTATTTTGTTAATTCTCACCTGGTAATATTTCCCCCCCACTGATTTTTAGAGAGACTGGAAGGGACGGGGAGAGACAGAGAGAAACACTGATGTGAGAGAAACACATCAATTGGTTGCCTCCTGCACTTGCCCTGACCAGGGCCAGCAATCAAGTCTGCAACTGAGGTACATGTCCTTGACCAGAATCAAACCCGGGACCCTTCAGTCTGTGGGCCGAAGTTCTACCCACTGAGCCAAACCAGCTAGAGCCCTGATGCTTTTCTTAAAAGTGGTCTTGTCTTCAGAAGATGTGGTAGTGAGGAAAATGGGAATGTTCTGAGTAGAAGACCAACTGAAATGCTTAGATTGATCACGTAAATGTAAATGATGACCTTTCTTACTCCTGACTTCCTCAACCTCAGCATTTTGACACACATAAATTGAGCTTCTGTCGTGATGTGGAACTGCAGTTCTGAGATTTGGGGAAAATAATATATTAAGTTCCTGCCCTCAGTAAGCTTATAGCCTAGCTGGTTTCCCTGGGAAGTGTTAGTGGCCTCCTCCTTGGTAGGTCTCAGCCCATTTCCAACCCTGTGCTATAGCACTTCCCTCACACATTTTACCACTAATTTTCCAAAAGATCACCCCCACTGTCAGCATCTAAAGGGTATTAATTCCATTCTACACATATCCTTTCCCAAGTGCCCAGCCTAATTGTTGCGACCTACAAGGTGGAAGGTACATATTGAATGAATAAACAGGCAAGCAAATAATAAATATGATCCATGGTCATTTTACAGATGCCACAGAGGAGATAAACACACTCACCTGTTTCCTATCCATCTCTGGCTGTTAGGTGACAATAAAATAACCTGTCAACTCAGCTCATCCTGTGGGGGCTGGGTTGGCGGGGGGAATCAGTTTATCAAACTTGTCAAAGTTGATCAATCTCTCCATTTAAACTGCTATTCTAGTTCTTCCACCAGAAGATAAATCTCTCTGGGCTCCAGTTTCTCTCCTGAGAAGCCACAAGAGCAGTGCAAATAGCAATCATCTGGAGCCAGTGACCAGGGTTCTGAACACTGGCCCCGCCATTTACCTAGGCAGTTTCCTCTGTAGCCCATTCTTAAGTAAATTGAGGATCAAAACATTAACCTCACAAAATGTGGTCCTGATTAAAGGAGAATATGATTAGCATAAAACCTAGAACATAGGAGACATTGAATATAGATTTAGTACATCTCATTTGCATGCTCAATATGCATGCCCTTCTCCATTTCTTAGCTAGATGGGCAGCTTCTTGAAGGCAGAGCCCAGGTACCACAACGTTGTGTCCTATTTCAATTCTGAGCACATAAAAGATGGTGGCTACTTCATAAATGTTTGCTAAAGGTTAGAAGAAAAGACCTCAATAAGCTGAAGAGTTTCATTTCTACATTTCTGTTATAAAATAAAATTTAACATCTTCTGGTCATAAAACGTATGTGATCATTGTATACAATTTTTTTTTAAAAAAGGATAAATATACAGAAGAGAATTAAAGTCACTTATTATCCCAAATCATAAAATAGAAATAATATCTGAAAATGTTTTTGTCTATTTCCAGTCTTGTTTTTCCCATACACTTTTGTATGTATATATTTTTCTTTACAAAAATAGTCATATTTTTCCTAGTGGTTTATAACATGATTTTACTTCTCTGCTTTACATTGCTAGTATAAGTATCTTCTAATGGCTTGTGGGTTTTTTTTTTTGAAAACATGTTTTTAATGGTGAAATAATATTTTGTTGTACCATAAATTATTTACCATTTTTCAACTGCTGGACATTTACACTGTTTCACTAACTTTTACTACATATTTGAAATAATGCTAAGCTGGTTAACCTCATGTATAAATATTTAACCACATCTGTGATTATTCTGTGATAGTTTTGCATTCCTGGGAGACCATCTAGTATAGTAGTAAAACAAATCCCCAATTCCTTCCTCAGTTAAAAGTCAAGCTTTACTGCAAACCACATTTATGTGTCCTTAGGCAGCTACTTAACCTTTCTGAGCCTCAGAATGTGTAAAAGGAAAAGACATTTCTATTGGTGCATATTTATGAGCATAAGTTTACCAGTGGATGATATCTTATCTGATAAAAGAGAAACATGCAAATTGACCATACCTCCACTACACCCACAAGCCACACCCACCAGCCAATCAGGAGCAAGTATGCAAATAAACCCAACCAAGATGGCAGCAGCCATAGAGCTGGAGCCAACAGGAGGCTTGGGTTGCCCCTGGCAATGGAGGAAGTGCCTGCTGTGGCTGGCTGTGGGCTCCGCTCAAGGCCACAAAATTTCAGTTATAGAAGATAAATAAATCCTAGATACCTGCTTCCAGCCACTGTGGCCTCTGCTCAAGGAGGGTCTGAAAGCCTGGGTTGCCCGGGATGTGGCCAGCCTGCAAACAGCCCTCAGCCCCTCACCCAGGCTGGCCACGCCCCCCCAGTGGGGACCCTCCCCCCATGGGGGCATGGCCGGCCTGCAAACCACCACAGACCCCTCGCCCAGGCCACCCCATGCCCCAGGGGAACCCCCACCCTGATCCAGAACACCCTTCAGGGCAAACCAGCCGGCCCCCACCCATGCAACAGGCCTCTATCTATACTAATAAAAGGGTAATATGCTAATAGGCTGGGAAACCTTCCAGGAGACCTTCCGGACGTTCTTCTGGACAAAGCCATGGTGGCGGGGCTGAGGTAGAGGTGGTTAGAGGCCAAGAGGGGAGGGCAGTTGGGGGTGATCAGGCTGGAGGGGGGATTTGGGGGCAAGCAGACCGGCAGCGGGGAGCAGTTGGGGGCTAGCAGGCCGGCAGGCAGAGTGGTTAGGGGCAATCAGGCAGGCAGGTGAGAGGTTAGGAGACAGCAGTCCTGGATTGCGAGAGGGATGTCCGACTGCCAGTTTAGTCCCGATCCCTGTAAACCGGCAGTAGGACATCTTTCGAGGGGTCCCAGATTGGAGAGGGTGCAGGCCGGGCTGAGGAACACCCCCTCTCCCATGCACGAATTTTTTGCACCAGACCACTAGTAATTAAATAAAACAAAAAAGAGTGAATGAATCATATCAAATAGATCATGTCTACACACCCACACTAGGCCAGCCCTTACTTTCAATACCAGGACACCTATTTTTAGTAGAGTTGAAACATAAACAAGTATTCATTTCAGAGGTTTTAGACATTTTCTTTGAGGTGATGATTGCTTATGCATTCAAATAGATGAGGAAAGGGGAGACACAAGTGGTATATTTCGCCCAGTGCCGTTACCTGAGTGATTCTGTTAATTAATATACTACGTCCTAAAGGTGGATAGAGTTGATTGTCTGCATTACAAGATGGGGTTAATGCCAAGGATTTGAGACAAATTGCACTTAACCTCCCGAACCCTGGATGAAGAGGGAGATGGATGTTTGCTTTTGGTCATTCCAGCCTTTTCATGATCTGAATCAATAAGTACTCTTTATAGCTTTGAGTCATGTTTCTAATTAATACTTCTCCTGGCCCTGGCTTACAAAGTAAAATATAATTCAAATTATATTTGTAAATTCCAACAAGCTTTCTGGGCTCACGCCATCTCAATAAAATAGTTTAAATGCCACTGCTTGTTAAAAATGCTTTCTGTATGCCAAAATATTTATACTAGCAAATTTAAATTACATTTGAAAAGAAAGAGTACTTTCAATCTATGAATTTATTATATAATGCTATTATATATAGTGGGTATAAGTAGGTTCATAACTAATAGAGAAAACATATCCATATATGTTAAGAACTTCAAAATAAAAATTAATAGCTGAGTGTGATGATTCTGAAAGGACAGTGTAGGTGACATGTGGAATCCAAAAATAATTTATTCAGAAAAATAATCACCCACAAAAATCCCTTGCTTTGCCAAAGTACAGAAATCAAAACACAGCAAAGTGAACATTGGCCCTGAGTTTTGCCCAAACATCTAAAATAACCACACAGTATTAAAGCGAAATTTTAAACCCCAAATTGTGAACTCCTGTATGTAAAATAGAAGCGTCTCTGTAAGGGATAAGTATTAGTGAGAAATCTTTTCTTTTGCTTGGAAAAGGCATTGGGATACTTGAATTGAAGATGAACAGTTCAGTTCAAGTATCCCCAATCCTTTGTTCTGGGTGTAACCATAGTGCCTACTCAACACATTGCTTGAATGAGTCATGCACATCCTTTGATTGGTTATTTGCTGCGCTGCAATGATTACCCCACTAGACCATAAATGCCATGGAAGCTAAACCTTAGATCCTCTTTCTGTCTCTATGTCATGCCACCTTGTTTAATTTGCTGTGGCTGCACTCCAGGTTTACCCAGAGCTGCTCAGTCCATACTTAACTGTTGGAACCTAAACTAGAAAAAAAAAGCATATGGACCTCAATTATCTTTTTAATGGAGAACTTATAAACTTTATTGAGTGACATTGAAGAGACTAAATAAATGGAATACCAGTCCATATCTATGGATATTAGAAAGCAAAAACATAAAGGTATTAGTTGTTGTCAAACTGGTTTATACACCAGTGTATAAAATGTAAATAAAAATAAAATGAAAATCCAAATATAGCAGTTATTTTGTGAAACTTGACAAGCTAATTCTAAAATTAAACCATCAATGAGATACAACCACAATCACCAGATTAGCTAAAAATAAAATGTCTGACAATAATAAATGTTGGCGAGGGCATGGAGGAATGGGCTCTCTCATAAACCACTGGTGGCAGTGTTAATTGGGAAAATGTTTTGGCACTTTCTACTAATGTTGGTAGAGTAAGTATTGTGGGTTGAATGGTATCTTGGAAAAGTGCTAACCCAAGGTATCTGTGAAAGTGATCTTACTTGGAAATAGGGTCTTTGCAGGTGTAATCAAGTTAAAACGAGGCCATACAGGATTAAAGTAGGCCTTAACCAGTGACATGTGTCCTTCTATGAGAACAGAGAGGGAGAGATATGGAGACAGAGATGCAGAGGTACTACCAGGCAGGGAAGGAAGCCACAAAAATACAGAAGCATAGATTGGAGTTACGCTGCCATAAGCCAAGGAATGCACAGATTTCCAATAAACACAGGAAGTCAGGAATAGGCAAGGAAGGATATTTCCCAGTATCTTCAGAGGGATCATGGCCCTGCTGACATTTTTATTTCAGACTTCAAGCCTTCAGACTCCAAGATACAAATTTCTGTTGTTTTAAGTCGCCCAGTTGGTGGTACTTTGTTACAAAAGCCCTAGAAAGTGAATATAATACATGTACCTATGACCCAGCAATTCCACTTCTTGGGAAAACTGTACAAAAGAAACGGATGCCCATGTATCCTGGGAAAATAATATTCGTAACACATTCTTCATGATAGCACCACACTGGAAATAACCCAGTTATGTTCATCAACAGGAAACGGCTAAATTAATTTAATTCATTCATTCAACACAATGCATGGAGTGATTACCATGTACTAAGCACTGCCTTTGGCCACTGTAGAAAATTTCTTCTATATATCTCAGTGAAGGGAGACAGACCACAAATATACATATCAAATTTTATGCTATGGTAGTTGATCAGAACTATGGAAAGGAAATATAGAGCAAGGTGACCGTGATTGAAAATGCCACTTTGATGCAAATTTTTGCATTATATTGGGTAGTCAGATGTTATAAACTTAATTGTGTCCACTCAAAGTTCATATGTTGAAGTCTTAACCCCCAGTATCTCAGAATATGACTATATTTGGAGATAAGACCATCAAAGAGGTAAGTTAAAATGAAACTATTTTGACTGTTGTCCTTTAAGAAGAGAAGATCAAGACACACAGAGAACATGCAAAGAGAGACATCAGGGATGCAGGACCCCAGGGATGTGCACACTTGGAGAACAGGCTATGTGAGGACACAGAAGAAGGTGGCCATCTGCAAGTCAAGAAGAAATGAAACCTGCTGACACCTCAATCCTGGACTTCCAGTCTCTAGAACTGTAAGAAAATAAAAGCATATTGTTAAAACCATAAAATAAAACCTGTTTTATTTTGCTATGGCAGCCTGAGAAAACTAATGCATTAGCTTCGGCCTCACTAGGAAGATGAGATTTGCACAGATATTTGGAGGGGAATCTGGGGGAAGGATGTTTGAAGCAGAGAACAAGGAACCCCAAGTCAGGAGCTGGCATTACATTTGAGGAGCAGCATGAAAGCCAGGCCTCTGAGGGAAAGTTGGAGTGTGAGGGAGGGAGGGAGGAAGTCCGTAAGAGCTGGGGAAACAAGATAACAGGCAACATTCAAGCAGGGCTTAGAATATTGTTATGAGGACCTTGGCTTTTGCTCTGGATGAGGCAAAGAGTCATTTCAGGAGAATATGGAGGAATGAGACACTTTATCAACTGATGATGGCAATGCAAATTGTTACAGCCATTTTGATATAATTTAGGATTCCAAACAATCATCTGTTTCTTCTCCTTCTTTCTTTTTCTATCTGAAAAATTCAGTCCAAAAGCCATCAGGTCACAAAAAGCAAGGTGGCATTCATGACAGCAGAATAGAAGAAGGGAACCATGCTGACCTTGAGTGGGTATCAGAGCCCAAGAGAGGGCACCCACAAAGGAAGCCTGCCCCAGAGAAACCAAGCAGAGTGAGAAGGGCATTTACCTGGGGTGCTGGCCTGAATGGTGTCTTGGACCGCGAGTGGGATGAGGAGGACTGACTTCTGTGTGGCCTAGTTTGAGGACTCAGAGAGTTTGAAGGTCTTTAGATGTCACCTCTACAGAGGGGTGGTCTGGGTGGGGAATCAGAGCCCACGCTTGGCGAGGAGAGCATCTGTGTGTGGGAGGCGTGGGGTGCAGTGGAAAGTGCTACCGGAGCCCAAGTTGGGTGAGTAGGGTGACTGTGCAAGGGAGCGGGTGGTGGTGCAGATGGAAAAGTGGTTACAAATAGTGAAATATATTAGAGCTAATGGGAGCCAAGTTTCTCATGGTTACAGAATGGAGCTATAAATATAAAAGGAAGAAAATTAGAATAAAACCTGTGGTATTGGAAGGTAATTGGTAAAAAATAAAATAATCTTGGTTTCAATAGTTATGAAAATATGTGATCTAGATGTGGACGTATGTGTTTATACACACATACACACACACACACACACACACACACACACACACACACACACACATATTCTGTCCACTGAGAGAGCTGGGAACAGTGACACCCCCAAAGCAATGAACACTCCTAGCAAGATCATGGCCTTAAATACTGTATTTCATTGTAAGGAATTAGGGCTCCTTGAAGAGATGGCTGATTCCAAAGCTAGTGCAAGGAATGTGTAAGATGAGTCTGGAACATCTTGTACTGGAAATCACAGAAGTGTTAAGAGGATGACCTGTTAAAAGGACACAGAGGCTAGCTTGAAGGGGTTCCCACTGACCAAATATAGGGCAATTTTAGCATCACAATAAGTAATAGGAACCAATGATAATTGATTGAATAAAATAGAAAATTGCAAGTCCATACAGATATAATAATGAATAAATAAAAATTTGATGATGAACAGGATATTTATAGTTTTAAAGTAGCTCCTGCCTGTAGAACTCTTGTTAATTACCAATGGGAAAAAGAGTACACACTACCAACTATTGAAACCATGTGTTGCCCTAGCCGGTTTGGCTCAGTGGATAGAGCTTCAGCCCACAGACCAAAGGGTCCCAGGTTCGATTCTGGTCAAGGGCACGTACCTTGGTTGCAGGTTCCCCGGCTCTGGTTGAGGTGCATGCAGGAGGCAACCAATCGATGTGTCTCTCTCACATCAGTGTTTCTCTCTGTCTCTCCCCCTCCCTTCCACTCTCTCTAAAAATCAATGGGGGGAAAATATTATCGGGTGAGAATTAACAATAAGTAAATAAATAAATAAATAAATAAAATAAATAAATAAATAAATAAATAAATAAGAAAGAAACCCAGTACCTTAAAAAAAAGAAGAAAGAAAGAAAGAAAGAAAGAAAGAAAGAAAGAAAGAAAGAAAGAAAGAAAGAAAGAAAAGAAATCATGTGTTATCTGAGAGGATATAACACATTATATCTGTGACCAGGTTTTATAATTTAAATCTAATCATGAAGAAACATCAAATGCTCCGAATTGAGGGATATTTTAGAAAATCTGCTGCCTATAATCTTCAAAAGTGTTGATGTTATATGAGTCAAAAGCAAAGGAACTCTTTGAGACATGGCAAGTAATTGCGGCATGTGATTCTACACTGAATCTGTTAGCTATAAAATGCATTATTGGGACAACTGGCAAAACCTGTATATGGTCTGAGGGCTGGATCATCTATATATATAAAAAGCCAGCAACTGGAATGCTGTAACAACTGGAACGACCGGTTGCTATGATGCCCACTCCAGCCAGCGAACCAACCTCCCATGGCCCCTCCCCCCAGCCAGCCCCGCCCTTGATCGACCCCCCCTATCCCAATAGGGGGCAGGGCCAGCCCATCAACCTCCTGAAGCCCTTCCCCTCACCCAGCCCCACCCCAGATCGGTCCCCCCACCCTGATCAGGGGCAGGGCCAGCCAGCCAACTACCTGCAGGCCCTCCCCCCAGCCGGCCCAACCCTGATTGGGCCCCAATTTGGGTGGGGCTAGCCGGACCCCACCTGTGGATGAATTCATGCACTGGGCCTCTAGTAGTAATATATTAATTCTAGTGGCTGTGTTATGGTTACTTAGAAGAGTGTCCTTGTTTGTTGTAAATACTCAGTAAGGTATTAGGGAAAGTAGTGGCATAAGAACAGTATAGATTCTCAAATGATGCAGGAACATAAATGTTCTTTGTACTTTTGTTGAATTTTTCTGTCAGGATTTTTTCAAAATTTAAAAATTATTAAACATGAGAATTAAAAACAAGGATTCAAACAAAAACTTGTACACAAATAGCAGCATAATAGGCAAAAGCTGGAAACAAACCAATGCCCTTCGATGGATAAACAGATAAATAAAATGTGGTATATACAAACAATGGGATGTTATTCAGCCATAATGAAGTATTGATACATGCTACAAAATGGATGAACCTTGTAAACATTATGATAAGTGAAAGAAACAGTCACAGAAGATGGCATATTGTATTATTCTACTTATAAGAAATATTCAGAATAGGTAAATCCATAGAGATAAAGCAACTGAGGATGCCAGGGGTGGAGAAAACCGAGAATGGAGAGTGACTGCTTAATGGGTATTGGGTTTTTTGAGGGAAAATAAAAATGTTTTGAAACTTAATAGAAGTGCTAGTTGCAGAACATTGTGAATGTACTAAATGACACTTAACTGTACATGTGAAAATGGTTAGTTTTAGGTTGTTAATTTCATCCCAATTTTATATTTTTAAAAAATATTAAATATAATTAAATCTATAAGTATTTTCATTTGGGGGGAAGAGAATCATTCTAGCTGCTATATTGAAAAGAATTATCTGTAGAGGGTGTATAGTTTTTTTTAAATATATTTTTATTTATTTCAGAGAGGAAAGGAGAGGGAGAGAGAGATAGAAACATCAATGATGAGAGAGAATCATTGATCAACTGCTTCCTGCACACCCCACAATGGGGATCAACTGAGCCTGCAACTCAGGCATGTGCCCTGACTGGGAATCGAACTGTGACCTCCTAGTTCATAGGTTGATGTTCAACCACTGAGCCAAGCTGGCCGGGCAAGGGGGTATAAGTGTTTACTTCAGTTAGAACCCTACTGTGGAAAGCCAGTTCAAGCTCAGGGCATATTGGACCAGAGTGCTGGCAATGGACCTGGTAAGAAGTAGTTGGATTCTAAACATATTTTATGGCAGTGCCAATTCCTTATGGTCTGGTTGTGAGATGTAAGAGAAATGAATCACTAATAATTCAAAGGATTTTGGACTCAGCAACTGAAAGAATATAGTTGCCTTTAATTAATATGGAAAGCTTGTCTCAGGAGATGAATAATCAGAATTTAGTTTTGGCCAAGTTGATTTTAAGATAACTGAGTGGAGATTTGAATAGGCATTTGGATATACAAGTCTAGAATTAGAGAAGAAATCTGGGCTGCAGTCTCAGCTGGGTGGCTCTGTTGGTTGGAGTGTCATCCCATACACCAAAAAGGTTGTGGGTTCGATTCCTGGTCAGGGCACACTCAGGAGGTGACTGATTGATGTTTTCTTCTCTCTCTTTCCCTTTCTCTCCCTTCCTGTCTCTAAAATCAATAAACATATACTTGGGTGAGGCTTTAAAAAATCTGGGCTGTAGATATAAGATATGGAAGTTATTATTAGATACAAACATATTTAAGTGTTATTGGGTTTTTAAATAAAATTGCCACTTTATTTTGAAATGTTCTTTATTTCTGACTAGAGGCCCGGTGCACAAATTTGTGCATGGGTGGGGTCTGGCCACCCACCTCAATGGGGGACGATCAGGGCTGTGCTGGTGGGGGGGAGGGGACATGGGAGGTTGGCCACCAGCCCCGCTCCCGATCAGGAGCTGGGCCGGCCAGGGGTAGGGGCCATGGGAGGTTGGGGGAAGCCCATCCGGGCCCTGATCAGGCTGGTTGGCTGCCTCAGTGTCCATCATAGGGACTGCTCATACCGGTCATTCTGGTCATGCTGGTCATTCCATTGTTCCGGTTGCTTGGTTTATATATATATATAGATATCCTCTTATCTTGAAGTATATTGTCTGATATCAATATAGACACATGAGCTTTCTATAGTAGGTGTTTGCATAGTATAATCTTTTTCACCCTTTTATGTTCAACCTATCAGTACCCTTACATTTTAGAGTGTGTCTCTTATAAACAGTCCATAGCTAGATCCTGTTTTGTTATTCAAATAAAATCCAACAATGGAGTACTCATTACTTATGCACTTAATGTAATTACTAATAGGCTTTGTTTTAAATCTATCACTTCATCATTTATCTCTCTAGTTGTTCCTCTGTTTCTTGTTCCTTTGTTCAAACTTCTCTGCCTTCTTTTATATTCAACAAATACTTTATATTTTTATTTTACTGTTTATTTTTAGCTCTTCATTTCCATATTTTGTTCAATGGTTATTCTTGACAATATTACATGCCTACTTAACAGTATAAGACTCTCTCCCAGAACCCCCAGCAGAAACCAACCCTACTAAGAACTTGATTTTGAACTTCTAGGTCAGTGATGGCGAACCTATGACACACGTGTCAGAGGTGACACGCAAACTCATTTTTTTGGTTGATTTTTCTTTGTTAAATGGCATTTAAATATATAAAATAAATATCAAAAATATAAGTCTTTGTTTTACTATGGTTGCAAATATCAAAAAATTTCTATATGTGACACGGCACCAGAGTTAAGTTAGGGTTTTTCAAAATGCTGACACACCGAGCTCAAAAGGTTCGCCATCACTGTTCTAGGTTCTAGAACTATAATAGAATAAATTTCTGTTGTTTTAAGCCCCCAGTTTGTGGCAATTTGTAAGGTTATCCTAGGAAACTAATACAGTAGTTAATAAAATGATCTAGTGAAAGAAAAGCAAGAAAAATGTCTGGTTTTGTTTTCTTTCTCTCTCTGATACCAATAATGATTTGTAGTGTGGGGGAAAGGATCTTTGGTTTGTTTGTCTGTATATTTATTTATCACGTGTATCTATAAAGGATAATCAAATTTCTAACTATGAAAACAAAGATAAATAAACAATAGAGAGTAAAGGGTAATACCAAAGTGCCTTGGTAGAAAGACTAGTGACAATAAGAAAATGTTCCAAAATATTAGGTCAAGGGCACTGACAAAGACATTAGCTGGTTAATGAATATGTGAAGATTGAAAGGGCAACAAGACGTCAAGTGAAGAAATTGTACATGTAGTTAGAATAACACCAATCCAAATTAGTACTGATTACAATGATACCATTTATTGAGAACAGAGTGCTAATTGCTTTACATCATCTAATTTGATACAACCTTATGCCGTAGGTATTATTCTATTATTGGAAAGAAAAAAATTGAAGCTCTGAAAATTTAACTTCATGCATACCACATGGTGAGGGGCAAACCAAGGAGTTAAATTCCAAGTCTGTAGTTTGTAGTTTGTAAAATCTATGCTCTAAGTCCAAGCTTTTATGCTCCACTATCTCATTTCAAGGGGAGAGAAAAAGCACTGGACTACTGGTTTAGATGGAAATGTAGGATTTTCTCATTTTCTTTGGGGAATATTAAAATGACTTATATGATTTTCCCTAAATCTTTCCTGAAGTGATATTTGACTTGATGTTTGCTTTTGAACTTCTAGCTCTCTTATAGAAATAGGAACCTTTATTTATGAGATATGCCCAGAGTGCTTGATGGATCCATCCTTAAGGATAATGAGAGAGGCAGAGGGAAGCTTCTTGGGGAAAGTTAAGTGAGTGATGACAAATTGATAAAATCAAGCATTCATACCATACCTTTTCACCAGAGTAAAGAAAGTCTTTGCAAGAAAAAACTACAATACTTGAAGGTAAGAAACAACATTAATTAAAATTCAGCCAGTTATGAAGCAGCAATTTTTGAAAACATTATTTTGAAAATCAAATATTCTCATTAGTATATTTTCTTTTTTGTCCTGAAAAAGGAACGTGTGGAGCTAGTAGGAGGACTTAGTTTGGATTTCTTTAAAAATCCTTATCTTTTTCAAGGGATGAATATCTGTTAAAGTTGTACTAACTACCAAGTGCAGTTGTATATCCTTTGTATATCCTTCAACTGAATGTGAGACCTCCTTAAGTCAGCTGAGGATTTCCCCCAGACGGCTGTCATCACTGATTGTCCATCACAGGTCCTACCAGTTCACTGATTCAGCACCTCAACTGACCAGACGTTGACATCTGTTACCATCCAGCTCTGACAAAGAGAAATAAAGAGCTGAGTGTAGTCAGTGAGCTGATGAGTCCATTGCCAACAACATCTCCTCATTTCTTGAGTGGTATCTTAGCACATTAAATAGGAGAGGCAGCTGGAGACAGATCCCCAAAGCACTCACTGAGCTAGAGGCCACTAGACCAGAATTTCCATTGCCAGATGTTATAATGTCCAAATATCTCTGACACTTTCTCCAGAGTTGCTATTGCCATGATACTTAGGTAATTAAGCAATTCTACTGGCGTGGAGTTCTCCCATTCTCCTTGCATTTAAAGAGATGACAGCATTGATTGTCTGAGGTCATGTGCAAAGTCAGCACTCAACAATCACTCCATAAGCACTCATATTTGGGATGAAGTCAGGTGAGAAGCAAATTGAAATGTACTGGTCTATGTTGGTCTAATGCTTTGCTCAGACTTTGAAATAGACTCCTATTACAACCCTTCTCCCTGGAAGCACAGAATGAGAAATACACCTCCAGTCAATGAAAAGACAGCAGCCCGTGAATCGACATCTAAAATTAAAAAAAATAATTTAAAAAGATTATTTTGAAGCCCCCTTTGTATTAGTACTTTTTACAACACAGTTTTGGTCATTTGAAGTAGCTAATCAAGACTTTATATCGCTTTCTGAATTTTTTCCTGCTCATTTGACATTTACTGTTGTTGTTATAGTGTTTGAACAATAGAACATGTCTAGTCGGCTTTATGGTTATTTATATTTCTAAGAACTTACTATGTTATAAGAGCAGAGAATCACCCTAGAAAATGATAATTAAAAATGAGCCTGGCCAGCATGGCTCAGGAGTTCATGGTTCGATTCCCAGTCAGGGCATAAGCCCGGCTCAATCCCCAATTTGGGGCATGCAGGAGGCAACCAATCAATGATTCTCTCTCATCATTGACGTTTTTCTCTCTCACTCCCCCTCCTTTCCTCTCTGAAATCAATATATAAATATATATATATTTAAAAAAATGATATGACTGGTTATGAACTGACTATTCATTCCTATTAAATGAATTTTAATAAGCTATGAATTAGTGAATAACTATAAATGAAAGGCTTAGGATTAAGAATAGCACATTTAAAAGGCCCTAACTACATGAGGAAGGAACTTCTGCCCTGAACAACTTGGGGCTTGGGGCTGGGGAGCTGAAGGTGTCTTTCATTAAGATGAGATATATGAAAAGTAGCTTGGGGAAGCAAGGTGATGCAGTTTGGGAAATAAGCTGAGGTTGAAGTGGCGATTATCCATCCAGAAGGACCTAGTCACAAGGCAGTTAGACAAATATTGGTGTAGAGTTCAGGACAGGGGACTCAGCAGGAGATACCGATTTGGGAGCAATTGTCAGAGGCAGAGATATGGAAAGCAGGGAATCCATGATCTCACTTGAGTTGCTGATAGGAAAAGGACAAAGGCCAACATGGGCGAAACCAGGGTATTGGTGTGCTTGTTGGAGAAAAAGAATGAAAAAAAAGAAGGCTCTAACTTCCTATTACTTTAGCATCACTCATTTCTGTTGGGTCTTATCTATATATATAAAAGCCTAAGCGACCATTTAACTGCTCGGCCGCTCAACTGGTAGCTATGATGCACAATGACCACCAGGGGGCAGACGCTCAATGCAGGAGCTTCCCCCTGGTGGTCAGTGTGCTCCCATAGTGGGGGGTGCCACTCAGCTGACCAATGGGTGCCAGATGCTGGGCTCATGGCTGGAGAGCACAGCTGCAGCTGTGTGAGCCTCTCCTGCAGACACTCCCCCTGTGCATCCCTCCCCTGTCTGGACTGGGACAGGGATCGGGTCCGGCATCGGGAATGACTGGGCACAAGTCCACGGCCACTTCTCTGTCATGGGTGCACCGGTATTGCTCTAGGACAGCTGTGCAGAGACCACAGTGGAGTGGGACCGAGCCTACCAAGCAGTGGCTGTGATAGTTTCAGTGGGATTGGAATGAGTGGGGGCAGCGTGGTGCCTGGCCTGGGTTTGGGCTCCTCCCCAGCCACCTGCCACTTCGTGCACTACTATATCCCTTGGGGGATGTACGACTGCTGGTTTATGCCCATCCCTGCAGGCCAGGCAGAGGGATCCCACCGGTGCACAAATCCATGCACTGGGCCACTAGTTTAGAATAAAATTCCTTGCTTATTGGTATTTAGGGCACTTCCAGCTTCATGAAACACAATACAACTCAGGATGGCATAAATAATAAGGATATTTATCATGATGATTAAAGTCCAAAGGCAAACTTTTGCAGAGCTGCTTAACTCAGCAGCTTAATGATATTGCCAAAGACCCAGCTTTTATTTTCTGGGGTGACCAAGTTGTCCTAGTTTGCCCAGGACTTTCCTGATTTTAGTGCCTAATGTTCAAAGTCCTGCAAACAAACCAGGATGGTTGGTTACCCTATTACCCGATTCCGTCCAGGCTGTGCTCTTGTTGGCAAATATGATTCCATTACCTCTAGTTCTCATTCCAAAGTACTCAGAGACAGAGAAGGGGTTTTCTCTTTCTGGGCCTCTATATATGAGCCAATAAACTGTCCTAGAACCTGTTCAACAGATTTCTCCAACATCCCATTGGCTAGAATGGTAGGACATGCCCTTTCTTTAACCCATCATTGGCAAAGGAAATGGGATTGACAGGACAGGCTTAACCAATCAAGATTCAGCCTCTGGTGCTGGAAAGTCACCTCCAGAAGCACAGTAATGAGGACAGGTTAAGAAAGGTACAGGTGCTGATGGATTTGGGCAATGTCTGTGTAGTAGATTTAGTTGGATTCCTATGGGTTTTATTTTGTAGTTGATGCTTGCCTCCCCTCCCCTGTAGATTCCTTGGGGATGCGGGGGGGGCTCTTCCCCATCTACATTTGAGAATGTCTGGGGGAGGGAAGGGATGAGACCTTGGCAGGTGACTCTGAGACCCTTTTCTCTGCTCTGCACTGTGATCAGAAGCCACAGCTACAAGCCTGACTTCCACAACTTCAGACGAGTGGTGCTATATTCCCAAAGCTGCCACTCTCCAGGAAAGTCAGACTCCAGCTTTGCAGACCTGAGAGTCTTTATAAATAAAGGCTGTTTGTTTCTTTACATGACACCCTCATATTTCCTTCATAACATCATTACCTCTGTGCACCATTGAGGAGTGAAAACTATTTAACCTGGTCTCAGAGGCAGAGAAGCAACATGAAGTGGGTGTGGAGCCGGGGTCTTTCACATGACCTGGTGCTTACTTGGTAAGCTACCTTAATGTTTATATCAGAGGGAGGTATCAATAAAAGGCCCACAATTAGAACTACCAATTTATGTATGAAATATCCCTCAATTGGTGGGATCTCTCTGTCTCATCTTCCAGAGCCAGCAAGACTCATTTAGAATTCATTTTCAATTTCCCCCCAGGTTTTCCATAGCCAAAATGTTGGGTTTATGCTTCAATGCCCTTGAGCAGTAACACTGCAAAGATAAACTGAAGTAGCATCTCAGTTAAAGGTTAACATTTTTTTAAACCAAAGGTGTCAAACATTAAAGTAAGCCACTTTTCTACCTAAACTGGTGGATGTCTTTGTGAGACTTAAAAATGAGTGAAGTAACACCTTCAATATTTTCAATGTACAGCAACACAATGACCCTGTTAGTTGTTTTTTTTCAGAATGTCTGTGCTGAAGATTTTTATCTGCACATACTCCCCCTCCACAGAGGACCCTATATACCACATCTGCCATATCACATCAAAAATAATGGATGTCCTTTGCGATTACAAATATTTGCAAAATATTCTCAGAGTAGGTGGGGATAGGGTTTGTAGACAGTTTAGAATAATTAAAGAAGCTCCATGTGCAAATGTCAAAATAGAAAAACATTTAGCAGAAAATGGGGCAAAGTGACAATACAAGTGGCCAGATCTCCCTATTATCACTTGCTGTACATCTCACCAGACAGCTGACTCCCGCTCTGTATGGGTTCCAGCACCCAGTGATTTATTGGGTAATTCAGCATTTGCCAGTATGTCTTGTGCTAATTAAATGCATCGCACTCTATTCAGAAATGTCACAATTGATTTGTCTTCTGCAAGCACTGACTTTATTTCAATCTTCTGAAAAAGATTTTATGAGCCCCAGATAACTTATCCTGGCACATTCATCTCCCAGGGCAGCGTCTGTGTGGGGTGGGGAGTTGGAGGGGGGAGGGGGCAGTAAGAGAGGAGGCCCTCCATGAACATTCGATGCAAATACCTTTATGAACATCTTATTTGTCCATTATGTGCCATATACCTGAGAAATAGCATAGGTGTAACAAAATTACAAACTGCCCCATTAGCCTATAAAAGCATTTAAACATGACAGAAGTTAACGTAAAATGATGTAGACAGGTCTTATTGGATGACATTAGATCAATCCAAGGAACATGTACTTTGAAAGTGTTATTTATTATAAGGTGTTTACTTATTCACAAATTGATTTTTACTGAATTGTAGCTATTAACTAACTTGTATACAAGAGGAAATCGCAAAATGTCATTTCAGGGACAGAGAAGAGGAGAAAATGCAACCAAGTGGAGTTTTTAGGAGATGTTAACACATCTCGCACTAGTGTAGGATAACAAAGGTCGCCGCAGACTGCCTACTAGCCATTATTTAATTCCAGGTAGGTTTTCCCACTACACTCACCTTCTGAACCCAGTTAGAGCCTCCATGTTCAATGTCTTCATTAAGGAAGAGCCACAGGAAAACTATCCAGCTCAGTCCAGGGAAAATCAAGATTCAGCCCAAACAGCCACTGCTTATGAAAGGATCATAGCAGAAGAAAGCAGGCCATGCAAGTCCTATCAGAAAAGAGCCATCACTGCATCTATGTGACCAGGAAAAAGACTGAAGAGGAGACATTATGTAATCTTCAGCCAGGAAATTGCAGAGGGGATTTTTCTGGAAATTAGTAAATTGTATTATTTCATTGTTCTCCTTATGTTAACATTGGTTTTGGGAGCAAAAATGTATGACTGAATAGTAATAATATCAACTTGCAGAATCTATTTGGCCTTCATGTGAAGAAGTACTTTTCTGTTGAAAGTAAATGTAAATCTAATCATAAGGGCAGAGCTCTTTATGGGATTCAAGTAGGTGCTCTACCTAATGGCCATTGCCTGTTACATAGCTTCTATCTATTTTAAGGAAGGCAAGTTTATATGAGACTAATTAATTTATTCAGAAGTCCTTAGAATCAGCCACTTCACCCTACTTCTAAAACAGTGCAATCAAATATATATTTTTTTAAATTCAGTCCATGGGATTTGCTTTGTGAATAGCTAAAGTAAATGTAAAAATGACCATAGAAAAAGTTCTTTGGCACAAAACACAAAAGGAATTTAGAAGGTAACTGTTTGCCCTCTAATTTCTTATGCCTTTAATCTTTAAGATACACATTTTTCTTCATTGAATAGAATAGGAAACTGAGATGCAGATTTGTTCAGTGACCCTACCTGCCAGTACCCAAAGAGCTGAAAGTGGCAGAACTGAAACTCAAAAACAGCCTTCTTTTTCCAAACCCCTTCTCTCGCTATCAGAACACAGCTGAAACTGTGTGGTAAGGCACTATATAAACAAAATCAGAGCATTATCAGGAAAGATGGATTTACTCAGCTTTAAATCATTGGTATAATAACATACCTTCTTTTTCTTGTTTAATGCACTTTTATTTTGGGACATTCTTAGATTTACAGAATTATTATGAATTATTATTAGTGAACTGATATTAATACATCATTATTAACTAAAGTCTACACTTTATTCAGATTTTCTCATTTTTTTCTCAATGTCTTTGTTCTGTTCTAGGATCCCATTCAGGACACCACAGTACATGTAGTGTTCTGTCTACATAGACGCCTTTTGGTTATGACAGCTCCTCAGATCTTTCTTGCTTTGGATGACCTTAAAGCTTCTTGGAGCATAAAATAAAAAGGGAGCCCACTGTGTAGCAGAACATATTTGGCAATGATATATCTGATAAGGGGTTAATTTCCAAAATATATAAAGTACTCATACAACTCAACAAAAGGAAGACAAACAATGCAATTAAAAAATGGGCAGAGGATCTGAATAGATACTTCCCCAAAGAGGACATACAGATGGGCAAGAGACATATGAAAAAATGCTCGATATCACTAATCATCAGAGAGATGCAAATTGAAATAATAATGAGATAACACCTCACTCCTGCCAGAATGGCTACCACCAATAAATCAACAAACAAGTGCTGGCGAGGATGTGGAGAAAAAGGAACCTTAGGACACTGCTGGTGGGAATGAAGACTGATACAACCACTATGGAAAATAGTGTGGAGTTTCCTCAAAAAAATTAAAAATGGAACTGCCATTTGATCCAGTGATCCCACTTCTGGGAATATATCCTATGAAACCTGAAACACCAATCAAAAAGAATGTATGCACCCTTATGTTCATAGCAGTGCTATTTACAATAGCTAAGGTCTGGAAACAGCCCAAGTGCCCATCAGTAGATGAGTGGATAAAAAAATCTGTGGAGAATTTACACAATGGAATATGCAGCTATAAAAAAGAAGGATCTCTTACCTTTTGAGGCAACATTAGGGATCTGGAGAGTATTATGCTAAGTGAAATAAGCCATGTAGAGAAAGACAAAATTATAAGATCACACTCATATGTGGAATAATGAACAAAATAAACTGATGAACAAAATAGATCCAGAGACATGGAAGCATGCAACAGACTGATGATTCTCAAAGGAAAGGGGTGGGGAGAAGAGATTAACCAAAGAATTTAGATGCATATATGCATAACCCATGGACACAGGCAATAGTGTGGTGAAGACCTGGGAAGGACAGGGGTGAGGAGAAAGGGGTCAATGGAGGAAAAAATTGAGATCTGTGTAATACTTTCAACAATGAAGATACATTTTTTTTTAAAAGTTCTAATCAGGTATTTTACAGAATTAATTGGCATTTGTCTGATTTTTTTTCCTCATGATTAGAATGGGGTTCTATATTTTTGGTAGAAAGCACAAAAGGTAAAATGCCATTCTTATCACATCTTATCAAGGGTATATGTAATCAATATGGTTTATTGCTGTTATTGACCTTGATCTTCTGGCTGAGGGAGTGTTTGGCAGGCTTCTAAAGGTACTCATTTCCCCCTCCCCTTTCCATAGTGTGCTTGTGGAAGGAAGTCACTATGTACAACCCACACTTAAGGGATGAGGAGTGATGATCTCCCTATTGAGGGCAAGATATCTACATAAATTAAAAATTTCAAGAAATTTGAATTTCTTTTGCATGAGAGGGTTGTCTATGCTCTCCCATTTATTTATTCATTCACAATTTATTTATATTAGGGTGGGCTCAAATATATTCATTTTACAAGTTGAATTATAATCCAATATTACTTTATGTTTTTTGTTGGTCAAAATGTTCCAGCTTTGGCCACTGGGTGTTCATTTGGCTGACTCTTGTGTCCCATTGACATACTCCCACCCAATATAGGGTTGCTTTTTGTGTACTTCCTTTCTAGCTCTACAGCCTCATCTTGTATCTGCCCTTGTCCTCAAACCAGTCATTTATCCAAGAAGCTCTGGTTCCTTTTATTGGAAAATGGTATTAAAAACCAAGACGTGGGTGCTTGCTCCTAGGGTTTGTGAAATACTATTGCCTTGCATATTGCAATATAATGAATGCTTAATGCATCTAAACTATAGCAGACATTCTCTCTTTATTTTCTTTTTACTTCTTTTATAAATGAAATTTATTGGGGTGACATTTGTTAATAAAATTATATAGGTTTCAGGTGTACAATTCTAGAATACATCATCTGTATATTGTATTGTGTGTTCATCACCCCAAGTCAAGTCTCCTTCCATCACCATTTATTCCCCCTTTATCCTCTTCCACCTCCCCCGACCCTACCCCACCCAGTTCCCTTTGGTAATTACCATTCTGTAATCTGTCTATGAGTTGTTTTTGTTTTATTTTGTTTTGTTTTGTAATCCTTAACCAAGGATTTTTTCCATTGATTTTCAGAGAGAGTGGAAGAGCGTGAGGAGGCTGAGAGAAAGATCAATGTGAGAGAGACACATTGATTGGCTGCCTCCATAGGAACCCCCAACCAGCCAGGGGGGTGGGGAATGAACCTACAATCCAGGTATGTGCCCTTAACCAAGAATCAAACTGGAGACCCTTCTGTGCACAGGCTGACGCTCAACCACTGAGCCACGCTTAACAGGATTATGAGGGTTTTGTGTGTGTGTGTGTGTTTTTTACTTAATCCCTTCATGTTTTTTACCCAGCTCTCTAACCCCATCTTTCCTCTGACAGCTGTCAGTCTGTTCTCTGTATCTATGAGTCTGTTTCTGTTTTGTTTGCTTGCTCATTTTGTTCATTAGATTTCACATATAAGTGAAATCATATGGTACTTGTCTTTCTCTGACTGTCTTATTGCCCTTCCCCAGGTCCATCCATGCTGCTATAAAAAGTAAGATTTCCTTCCTTTTTACAGCCTACTAGTATTCCATTGTGTAAATATACCACTGCTTTATTATCTACTCATCTATTGATGGGCACTTGGGTTGCTCCCAAATCTTGGCTGCTGTAAATAACACTGCAATGAACACAGGAGTGCAGATATTCTTTTAAATCAGTGTTTCAGGTTTCTTTTAATATACTAGACAAGAAAAAACAAGCCTAAGAGTTAGAAAGCAAGCCCTAGCTGGTTTGGCTCAGTAGATTGAGCATCAGCTTGTGGACTGAAGGGTCTTGGGTTCAATTCTTGTCAAGGGCACGTGCCTGGGTTGCAGGCTTGATCCCTGGTAGGGGTGTGCAGGAGGCAGCCAATCAATAATTCTCTCTCATCATTGATGTTTCTATCTCCCTCTTCCTCCCTCTCTGAATTTTTTGAGGTATCTCCATACTGCTTTCCATAGTGGCCGTACCAATGTACATTCCCACTAAGAATGCACATCATCATTTTTTGTTTGTTGATTTATTGATGATAGCCATTCTGACAGGTGTGAGGTTGTATCTCATTGTGGTTTTAATTTGCATATCTCTGATGATTAGTGACATTGAGCATCTTTTCATAAGTTTTTGGGTCATCTGTTTGTCCTCTTTGGAGAAGTGTCTATTCAGGCCCTTCACCCATTTTTTTAATTGGATTCTTTATTTTCCTGGTGTTGAGTTGTATAAGTTCTTTATATATTTTGATAATTAACCCCTTATCAGATATATCATTGGAGAATATATTCTCCCATTCAGTGGGTTGTATTTTTATTTTGTGATGGTTTCGTTTGCTGTACAAAAAGTTTTTTGTTTGATGTAGTCCCATTTGTTTATTTTTTCTTGTGTTTCCCTCTCTGCAAGGAGATATATCAGAAAAAATATTGCTATAAGAAATGTACATGGCCGAAACCGGTTTGGCTCAGATAGAGCGTCGTCGGCCTGTGGACTGAAAGGTCCCAGGTTCGATTCCGGTCAAGGGCATGTACCTGGGTTGCGGGCACATCCCCAGTGGGAGATGTGCAGGAGGCAGCTGATCGATGTTTCTCTCTCATCGATGTTTCTAACTCTCTATCTCTCTCCCTTCCTCTCTGTAAAAAATCAATAAAATATATTTTAAAAAAAAAAGAAATGTACATGAATTTACTGTTTTCTTCTAGGATTATTGTGGTTTTGAGTCTAACATTTAATTCCTTCATCCATTTTGAGTTTATTCTTATGTATGTTCTTGCCTCCTTTGTCAAACATTAATTAACCATAAAAGTGTGGGTTTTTTAAATCCATAAGTGTGGTGGATGCTGTGGTGTCCTGTCCAGATCTTCCTTTCAGGATTGAGACCCTTATTCCCTAGATTCAGGAAATATTGGTGACTAAGTTCTTAGCTCAGTCTCTCTCCAGGAACTGTCCTTAGTCCAAGGACACATGCATTCCAGAGGACAGCTCAGGGAGTAGGATAAAGTCTTGACTCTGAAGACCATCTTAGCTTCAGGAGTTCCTGTGAAAACTACTGTTGAACCTACACTGCACTTTGACTTCTCCATTGGTCCAATTTAGCTTCCCCTAGTCCCTTACAAGTATGGTTCCCAATAAACCACCTGCAAGCTCATCTCCAGGAGCCTGTTTACTAGGGAATGTGACCTCTGACAATAAGCATCAGATTGATCACTAATTATGAAGATATGCTTTTCAAAGATCATTTTTACCAATTTTTTTAAAAATATATTTTATTGATTTTTTACAGAGAGGAAGGGAGAGGGATAGAGAGTTAGAAACATCGATGAGAGAGAAACATCAATCAGCTGCCTCCTACACACTCCCTACTGGGTATGTGCCCGCAACCAAGTTACATGCCCTTGACCAGAATCGAACCTGGGACCCTTGAGTCTGCAGACCGACGCTCTATCCACTGAGAAAAACGGATCAGGGACATTTTTACCAATTTTTATTTCTCTATTTTTGGTCACATATAGTTCACATTTATTTATTAACTGTATTTGTTCTAAAATCAGTTACAATCATTATTTGAATTTAGATTCACAGGAAATAAAACAACACAATTGTAACAAATTGAAAATATCAACACATTTGTGAGTATAAACATGCTTTGGGATATTACCCATTTTTTTAAAAGCATAAAAAGTGAAAGTGGTTTCAATCAGTTTTAAAATTATATAAAAATTATAAAATGTGAATTGAATAAACACTCATTTTTAAAATTTACTCAGGATACCAAAAATAGTTTACTAGAAGTTTGGTGGAAATATAAAAATATATATAAGAAAAATCTAAATAAATTATTGAAGTGATGATAGAAGCAGAAAATAAAAGTAGGTTTTTAAAAAATTAATGAATTATTTTGCAGATAACAAATCCATAAAAAAAGACTGAGGGGTAATCATATAAATAAGTTCCAGAAAAGCATTTGTGAAAATTCAGTACTCATTCATGACAACAAAGAAACATTTCCAAAAGCATGAATAGAAGGGATTTCTGTAACCTGATAAAGAATGTCCTCCAAAAGCCATATTCAATTGTGAAATATTGAAAGCTTTCCCAAATTGAGATAATGACAAGGATGACTGCTTATAATTCTATTGAAAATCCTATAGTTCTAGATGGTGTAATAAGACAAGAAAAAACAAGCCTAAGAGTTAAAAAGCAAGCCCTAGCTGGTTTGGCTCAGTAGATTGAGCGTCAGCTTGTGGACTGAAGGGTCCTGGGTTCAATTCCTGTCAAGGGCACATGCCTGGGTTGCAGGCTCCATCCCTGGTAGGGGCGTGCAGGAGGCAGCCAATCAATAATTCTCTCTCATCATTGATGTTTCTATCTCCCTCTCCCTCCCTCTCTGAAATCAATAAAAATATATATTTTTTAAAAGAATTAGAAAGCAAGAAATA
>NW_005370572.1:472291-512100 GCF_000412655.1 Myotis brandtii | reverse complement strand
TTAAAAAATTCATTTACAATAACATCAGTAAACATAAAATAAGTTGGAGATAAATCTAAGATAGGGTATGCAAGATGTCTACTCTGAAGACTACAAGACATTATAGGGAGAAATTATACAAGATTTAAATAGATGGATAAATATATCATATTTATAAGATCAATATTATAAAGATGTCAGTTAACAAAGCTAAATATATACTTGCCCTGTGATCCAGCAATTTCTCTTTCAGATATTCACTTAAAAGAAATAAAAACAAATATCCATAAGAAAACACACAACAAAACAAATATCCACAAAAAAAATCCAATAATGTTCATACCAGCTTTATTCATAACAGACAAAAAATGAAAATAACTTAAAAGTTTATTAATAACAGAATTAATAAACAAATTATAGTATGCTTATATATTGGAATACTGCTTAGCAATAAAAGAACAGGTCACTGACAGACACAACATTGTGGGTACATCTTGTTAATGTAAAAAAAACATTCAAACCTGTAAAGAATTTTTGTGAGTTTATTTGAGCCAAACTGTTGACAATTGCCAGGAAGCAATATCCAATATCTCAACGGATTGGGATAGTGCTCCAGAGAATGGTGGTTTCTCATCTATTTTTACACACTGCAATCAAAGGAGGGGATGTAGGTCGGTTACATGAAATCCATTG
Organism: Myotis brandtii; assembly: GCF_000412655.1. Classification (NCBI taxonomy): domain Eukaryota; kingdom Metazoa; phylum Chordata; class Mammalia; order Chiroptera; family Vespertilionidae; genus Myotis; species Myotis brandtii. Next base: position 511,428 of record NW_005370572.1, on the reverse strand, counting down.
GTGATAGATTAGAGGGGCGGGAGAAGGCAAAGCAGGGAAACTTCTGGGATTGGATAAGAAGTAAAATGAGAGACACATACTTACATAGATGGAACAATTAACATGATAACAGTGAAGGAATATCTGTGCTGGCACCCAAGCACATTATGTTGTGCCTCAAGGGTCCAGAAAAAGGGAAGTTACAAGTTACCCAGACATGTCAAGGATATGTTAAGGTAAAGGTTGACTTTGTCAGTGAAGATACAGGCCTAGGCGGTGACAACCCACCATAACTGCTTTTAGTTAAAGTTTAATTTCAGACGATCCTTTGTGGTGACATTAAAATAACTCCCAACTCTCTCAAATCCTTCCCACTGACCGCCCCCAATATTTATTTGGTAGGTCAACAGTAGGCCAAGGAATTTAAATTTTTAAAAGCTATAGTACAGGTGATTTGATGACCAGTAAGTGCTTGGATCACTGCACAAAACTACCTCTCTGCATTGATCACACAGATACATGTGAGATTCCACTCCTAATTATACTTACTTCTTAATATTTATTTGTAGGTTCCATTTACCTAAGGACGTAAAAAGGCATTGAACAGGAGTGGTGAGAGGGGACATCCCTGTCTTGTTCCTATTTTTAAGGGAAATGGTTTTAGTTTTTGCCCCTTGGTTATGATGTTGGTTTTGGGTTTGTCATATATGGCTTTTATTATGTTTAATTATAATCCTTCAATTCCCACCTTGCTGAGAGGTTTTATCAAAAATGGGTGTTAGATTTTGTCAAATGCCTTTTCTGCATCAATTGATATGACTATGTGAATTTTGTCTCAGTTTGTTTATGTGATGTATCACATTTATTGACTTGCAGATATTGTACCATCCTTGCATCCCTGGGATAAATCCTACTTGGTCATGGTGTATGATCTTTCTGATGTACTGCTGGATCCGATTTGCTAGGATTTTGTTGAGGATTTTGGCATCTATGTTCATGAGGGATATTGGCCTGTAATTCTCTTTCATTGTGTTGTCTTTACCTGGTTTTGGTATTAGGGTGATGCTGGCTTCATAGAATGAGCTTGGAAGTGTTCCTTCCTCCTGAATTTTTTGTAGTAGTCTGAGGAGGATAGGTTTTAGTTCTTCCTTGAAAGTTTGGTAAAACTCCCCTGAGAAGCCATCTGGTCCTGGGCTTTTGTTTGCTGGAAGCTTTCTGATGACTGCTTCAATTTCTTCCATAGTTATTGGCCTATTGAGATTTTTAGATTCTTCCTGATTAAGTTTTGGAATGTTGTATTTTTCTAGGAATTTGTCCATTTCCTCCAGGTTGTCTAGTTTGTTGGAGTAGAGCTGTCCATAGTATTGTTTAACAATCATTTGTATTTCTGTGGGGTCTGTTGTTATTTCGCCTCTATCATTTCTGATGTTGTTTATTTGGGTCCTCTCTCTTTGCTTCTTGGTGAGCCTGGCTAGAGGTTTGTCAATCTTGTTTATCCTTTCAAAGAACCAGCTCTTGGTTTCATTGATTTTCTGTATTGTTTTTTTGGTCTCTATGTCATTTATTTCTGCTCTAATCTTTATTATCTCCTTCCTTCTGCTCACTCTGGGCTTTTCTTGTTGCTCTCTTTCTAATTCTTTGAGCTGTAGATTTAGATGATTTACTACCATTTTTTCTTGTTTGTTGAGGTAGGCCTGTAGAGCTATAAACTTCCCTCTCAGGACTGCTTTCATTGTGTCCCAAAGGTTTTGGATTGTTGTGTTTTCATTGTCATTAGTTTCCAGGATGTTTTTAATTTCTTCTTTGATCTCATTGGTAACCCAATCAATATTTAATAACATGCTATTCAGCTTCCAAGTGTTTGAGTATTTTGGGTTGTTTTTATTGTAGTTTATTTCTAACATTATGCCATCGTGGTCTGAGAAGAAGCTTTTTATGATTTCAATCTTCTTGAATTTGGGGAGACTTTGTTTGTGACCCAATATGTGGTCTATTTTTGAATATGTCCCATGAGCACCTGAGAGGAATGTATATTCCATGGCTTTGGGGTGAAGTGTTCTGAAGATGTCAATTAAGTCCATCTGATCTAGTGAGTCATTTAGGATTGCTGTTTCTTTGCTGATTGTTTGTCTAGCGGGCTTATCCAGTGGTGTCAGTGGTGTATTAAAGTCCCCTACTATGATTGTATTGTTGTCGATCTCTCCTTTGATATCTTCCAGGAGTTTTTTTATGAATTTGGGTGCTCCTGCATTGGGTGCATATATGTTTACCAGGGTTATATCTTCTTGTTGTATTGATCCCTTTAGTATTATGAAGTGGCCTTCCTTATCTCTTGTTATGGCCTTCACTTTGAGGTCTATTTTGTCAGATATAAGTATTGCTACCCCAGCTTTCTTTTCCTTTCCATTTGCCTGAAAGATATTTTTCCATCCCTTCACTTTCAGTCTGTGTGAGTCCCTTCTAATGAGGTGGGTCTCTTGTAGACAGCAAATGTATGGGTCATGTTTTTTTATCCATTCAGCCACTCGATGTCTTTTGGTTGGAGCATTTAGTCCGTTTACATTTAAAGTTATTATTGAAAGGTACTTGTTTGTAGCCATTTCTTTTTTTGTGTGTGTGGCTGTTTTCTTTCTGAGCTTGTTATTTCTTCTTTTTACACCAGTCCCTTTAGCATTTCTTGCATGGCTGGCTTGGTGGTGATAAACTCCCTTAGCCTTTTTTTGTCTGTGAAGCTTCTTATTTCCCCTTCAATTTTGAATGAAAGCCTTGCTGGATAGAGTATTCTTGGATTCAGTCCTTTGCTTTGCATCACTTTGTAGATTTCTGTCCATTCTTTTCTGGCCTGATGTGTTTCTGTTGAGAAATCATTTGATAATCTAATGGGAGATCCCTTGTATGTAACTTTCCGTCTCTCTCTTGCAGCCTGTAAGATTCTCTCTTTGTCCTGAACATTTGCCATGGTAATTATGATGTGTCTTGGTGTGGGTCTTTTCGGATTCACCTTGTTTGGGACTCTCTGGGCTTGTGTGACTTTTTTCTTCCCCACCTCAGGGAAGTTTTCTGATATTATTTCTTCGAATAGGTTTTCTAATCCATGTTCATCTTTCTGTTGTTCTGGCACCCCTATTATTCGTATGTTGTTTCGTTTCATGTTGTCCCAAAGCTCCCTTAGGCTCTCCTCCTGTCTTTTAATTTTTTTCTCCATTTGCAGTATAGTTTGGGTGTGTTTTGCTTCCTTGTCTTCTAATTCACTAATTCGGTCCTCCGCTTCTCCTAGTCTACTGTTGATACTTTCAATGGAGTTTTTTATGGCAGCTATATCACTCTTCATTTCTTCTTGGGCCTTACTTAAGTTGTTGATTTTTTCATCTGTTTCTTCTAGCTTCTTGCATATGGTATTGAATTTTTCATCTGATTCTTCTAGCTTCTTGCATATGGTATTGAATTTTTCATCTGATTCTTCTAGCTTCTTGCATATGGTATTGAATTTTTCATCTGATTCTTCTAGCTTCTTGCATATGGTAGTGGGGGGGGGGGAGATTAGGGGTTAATGGGGGGATGAGGACACATTTGTAATACCTTAACCAATAAAGAAATTAAAGATTAAAAAGAAAAAATTTATTTAAAAAAAAGGCATTGAGTATTTGCACTGCATGCTTTCTGGGAGTCTGACGGAACCAATACACAGGCACTTCAGTGACTATTAGAAAATTAAAGTATTGCAGCTGGGAGACCTGGAAGGTGGAATTAGGCTCCTTCCTCTCTGGGAGTTAAGGAGCTTAGGTCTTTATCCTTGAAACTTCCTGGAGAGAAGGCCTAAAGGTCACAAGAAACATGAGAAATCTTCAATGTCAAGCTACTCAACTGTTCAAGAGATAAAATCAAGTCATCAGATAGTCAGGGGCAGGGACATCTTCCCATAAAGGCGGCAGCTGGTGGGTTTAAAGGAATAGTTTTGCTCAGCGTCATCCTTTATCTTTCTTTTGCAAGGGGAAGAAGGAGGATCCAGTAATAACTAAGAGGGGTCCACTTACTTCCCAGAGTTGTTCCTGGCTCCCTTCTTCATTCTGAGCACTTTCATAGAATGAGGAGAGCAAGGGGAAAAGGGCAACTGGTCCTCGGGTGCTAGGCAGAAAAGTTCAAGACTTGTCCCTAAGGGCAAGTCACATGACCTGCCTTTAGGACTCTCCAGATTAATTTCACTGACAACCTAGAGTAGTAAAATGAGGAAAATTCAGCATATTTCAACATCAGCACAGAGCCAGTGACATTTTCACAAATGTATTTTTTTCTGTAGTACAAAAAGCCCTGCTTTTACTTTTCAAGTACTTTAAAGGAAGAAATAGAACTGAAATTATAATACAAATTTTGTAAAAAAAAAAAATGCAATTTGAATGTATTTTTATCTTGAATTCACATAACATTATGATGCATACCTCATATGAGAAGACAGTTACTAAGGCATCGACAATGCTTCCTTTTTGCATTTAAATACCACAGTAAATGCATCACATTTTTGTAGAGGAATAGTGCATAAATATGTCCATTTCCAAAATGACACAAAATGTAAGCACAGTTTTAGGTAAAATGACATGTTTTAAATGTTCTGAACTTTTCCCACACTATGACATCACTTTCACTTTTTTTTTTTTTAGAATAGTGGGTATTATTAATTCCACTCTCTAATTCCTTTTTGTTCTCTAGATCAGTATGTGACACAGTCTACTAGCAAAGGATCTATTTCTCTAGACAAGAGCTATAAGATAAAGAAGGCAGCTCCAGATTATTCTGAGATCAAGGAATCTGAATATGGAGCCACAATTAACTAATAGAGAGATACATGGGTCAGCTTCTATGAGGTCAGTATAGAGGAAGCAATTTCTGTCATGTGGCCATAATGGACTTTTCTGTCAAGTCATCTCTGGCCCTCAGGAAGGGAATGAAACTAATTGTTTTCCTGGGGATGCTGGACTCTGCGTCAGTCTAGACCTGCCCTTAACCTCTGAGGTATAAGATGACAAATCCAGACATGAAGTATTAGAAGTGTCTAGTCACTTACACATTAACAATCAGGCTAAAACTATGAAATATGTTCTCCCACTTTAACAAATATACCTCCACAATAACAAAGTGGAAAAATGTATATAAAGCTATGGCTTCTACAACACTGAAGATTAGCAAAACAGCAAATGACAAAACTTAATTATGTTTGTATATGTCAGGATATTTTGATGATGCACCAGTGAGTAATAAGATGAAGACATATAATTCAAAATGAAGTCATTCCATAAAGTTAGTTTTCTTATTTTCTTTTCTACAAAGTGAATAATTATGTTGTTATAATGAAGATATGTATATAATTTTTGCTCAAATATCAGTAATCACTTAAAGATTTATTTGCTGCATTGATTTTAAAGAACAACATTTGAATATATTTTCATCCAAAATGTAAATTAATATAAATGTAATAAATCTAATACCATTTTTCATTTGCTTTTTAAAAAGATTTTCAACTATGATATTAACTAAAGAGAAAATACTAATTATATTTAAAGTATAGCAAAATTTTTAATTTGTCCAATTTAAAGTTTTTAAGCAAAATTACTTAAACATTTTTGATAATTCAATTAAATATCATCTATAATAATAAAAGCGTAATATGCTAATTAGACCAGATGACCTTCCGGACGAAGCCAGGACTGCAAGGGCCAAGGCAAGCCGCCAGGGCTGTAAGGGCCAAGCCCCTTGCACAAATTCTGTGCATTGGGCCTCTAGTTAAATATATTTAAAAATAAAATATTAATAATCCAGGGTTCAATGTTTATTTAATTACCATTGTAAAGAATTGATATCATGCCTCACACATCTAGATATATATATATATACAAATTTAAGAGTGGGAGAAACTATTTAGTGTTGAAAAATATTCCTCTGCCAACACCTGCAACTATTGTGAATAGTACAACACTTTGTGAGTAGCTCTAAAACCATGGATTGGAAAAGGAAGGGAAGCTGAAAACTGGACTGTAGGTTTTACTGGAAGTTACAATTGTTATTCAAGAATCTATTGTATTTATGGCATCTTAGAGAAAAGATTTGGTAACTTAATTAGTCTTTCCCTCAATTAAGAGCTTCAACTATTCACAGCCCACCTCACCCCAACCTTTTCTCCAACCCAGCACTCCTAAATCAGCAAAACCACAAACTTCCAGGGCATATTCAATGCCATGGCTTTTGTTTCAAGGTGAGAAAGCAGGAAATGGGCATAATATTTCCCTGGGACCTGAAGGTGTTAGACACCACTGCAGGTATTTAGGATTTTATGGATTCAGCCTTATAGAGGTTGAACTCAAGCATTTATCAGTGGTAGGTATTTGCAATTATATGGGGCACCTTAAAGTTCAGGGATCCGATTTAGACTAACGGACCCCCCCTCTAACCCACCTGACCCCACACCCCACCACAAAAGTTTAAACTGATGTGTTTCACTAAATTCACAACTTTTTTTTTTGTATGAGTAGATCAGAGATTGGAGAAACATGAAAACTGGGGGAAGGGTAACACAGTAGGATAGTGGGACTTGTGACAAACTAGAAAGGTCATGCCTTCCTAAAGGTTTTTAAATTGAAAACTGATTTGTCAACACTTTAGGATCAATCTTAAGTGTTTTACCACACACATACGAATGTAACTATGTGAGGTGATGGATGTGGAATGAACTTGATTGTGGTATACATTTATTAAATCAACACATTTTACACCTTTTGCAAAAGTCACGTTGTACAACCTAAATATATGCAATTTTATGTGTTAATCACATCTCAATTTAGCTAGAAATATAAATTTCCTGGCCAAATTGTGCTGTTGCCACTGCAAGGCCCATCTTATGAGACTATTACAAAATTATACAAAATTATTTATTCTACTATAACAAATATAAATGCTATAGATGTAATGCTTATAGAATCTACTCAATTCTGAGTCCCCAGTCCCAACTGAAAAACACTATTCAACCAAGCCCCAAAGCTTGCATTATGAGAGCAATGTTTTCTTTTCTATTTCATCAGGTCTCTTGTTAAAAACAAAACAAAACAAAATACACATATACTTCAATATCAATTTCTCCTTATATTGACCCTGCTTTTATTTCCAGACATGGGGAAAAATTCCTAAACTGAATCACTCTAAAATTTCTTTATTCAAGGCTAATACAGATTGAGCTTAGGTTAAATATCACTTAGAGTCGATGAAAATGTTGCTTCCTGTATAACTCAGTCCTGAGTAGTATCTATTACTCTTTCTTGAATAGTAATTTGACTCCTAATAAGCTTTCAAAACAAATCAAGAGACTTTTACCTAAACATAAACAAAGCAAAGAGTGAATAACAACCCCTCTAAAATGACATATTTTGTAATGTCATGTGCCACGCATGCTACCAAACACTCTATTCATTTATTCCTCAGAAGCACCTATAGACCTATGAAGCATTATTATCACCTCCATTGCACAAGTGAGAAGGAAAAAACAGAGTGTTAGCTTACCTGCCAAGGTCACAGAGCTAGTGTCACTTAACCAAGACTCCCATGTCTGCTAGATTTCAGAGTTCATTCTCACCTTCCCCTTTTTGTCTGCTGGACTACCTGGTGCCTCAATTTTCTACTCAAACAGCTCTCCTCCATTAACTTCATTTCTATTTCAACTCTACCCATTCAAGTTATTCAATTTTTTGTAAATTTTAATCTGAGTACAATATTTAAGCCTATTTATTAAAATTAATATGGCCTTATCTCTGAAATAGATTGTTTAAAAAGAAGGATGATAAACTTTTCTACATCCTAACATTTTAAGCATATTTCATTAGAAATTGTCAAGAAATTTAAAAAGAGATATAAACATATTTCTTTATAAAGAGGAGCTCATAACTATAGTTTATATCTCCTAAGAAGATAAAGGAATGACTAGGAAAATTAATGGAATTAACTTTTAAAAGTTATGAAGTTTTCATAAAGTAGAGATTCTAATAAGGTATAAAACAAACTTAAGTGTTATTTAATGAATTTTTAGAAGTAAAACTTTAGGGCTATCTGAAACTACTCTTAGTCCAAACAGTCCTTTGACAAAGAAAAAGAAAGGTATGTTAAAAACAACAACAACAAATCTTTACTGAGGAGCACAAAGATTCAAGACTACTTGTAAACTATTTTTCCTACATTACTGACCCATTTTTTTATCTGCCCATGAGTTTCTGCAACTTGACTCAACCAAAGGTTTAACCCTGACCAAATGGTTGACCTTTACTTGAAATATAAATAATCATCTACAGAAGTTCGTGATTCAGGGATGACTCATTGGTGACTGCTGTCCATGAGCACAGTCCGGTATGGATGGACATCTGCTTCATGATTAACCTCTGCTATGGGCTCAGTTGACTTGGAAACTGAGCAAATGATTAATGAGTGAAGAATTGTCTGGGTGTTTTCTTTTCTCTGATATTTATAGTGTCTGCACCAAGAGAGAACACTATGGCAACCAGTATATAACGAAGTAATAGAAGGATGTTGCTGGGTGCTGACAAAAGCATTTTGCAGGAAATACTGAAACTATAGAAAATAAATATGAAACATAAATTAAGTCTTAGGAAGGAAAAATTAACAAAATGAAAGATTAAAAACTCAAGCAAGTTGAACCTTTAGTAGAAAGAATAAAATTTTACAGACATTAAACCAAATGAGAGAAATTTCTAGATAACACAGAATAAGTAATAGCAACAGAATCCACAATTTAAAGAATGTTAAATGTTAAGGCCATCAAATAAAATTAGGTGATTTTTCAATTACATTTGAGCAGGTGTGATCTGCTAACCAAATGTCATAAACCATCACCATCATCTTCCAGAAACATCTAGTAAATGTCAGTTGTGCATGACTGGGAAGGTCCTATTTGCTCTTTTTTTTTTGCAAAAAAAAAATTCATATTCATAGTTTTTACCTAGCACATCACTTTGGTACATTAAGTGCACAATAGTTTGCTAGTTGTTTTGTGAGGCTGACAAACATTATCATCATAAAAATATGGCATAAGAAAAAATGATCAGACATGGTCTAGAATATGTCACTGAGTAGCCATTCAAATGAATACATCAAGATGGCATCCAGGAAAGTAGCCACTGTGTTTAACATTCTCACTGTGAGGGGAAATGGTGAACTCTATTATCATCTCAGGGATGAGAGGAGGAGGAAATTGAAGAGCATTTCTAGTGATGGATGAGAGAGAAACCGCTCAGTGTCCACGGGGGAAAGAGGGCTCTAGGCGGGGTCTGAACTGCCAGCTTACATGCATGTGAATGCCTGACACTAGGCAAGTGCCTCAGATAAGTGCAAGTCTGGCTGAGGTGCAGGAAGATACCAGGAAAGATGGGGAGAAGATGACTACAAGTCACTGAGGACATTTCCTCCAGGGCCTACAGATAAAGCATAGAATAGCACACACCAAATGCCTGAGAAAGTAATCAATTCATCAAGTGTATGAACCCACCTAGTCTCATTACAGCTTCAGTTTCATCCTGAAGTCAGTTTGTTTGAGGACTGCAGTAGGAGCGTACAGTGGACTGGGGCGCTCAAACCCACAGTGGACTTTCTGGTATCAGAACAGTGCTGATTAGGTCATGTCTGCAAAGATGGCAGTGAGGTTCCTAAGGTCCAGAATGGTGCTCATGAATGGTGGTCTCTCCATGGCAGGAGCACAGCCAGAACTGAGCAGGGAGGCAATGTGGTCTCCAGCTGGACTGATGTCTGTTAATTGGTCTCGAAGAAGCAACAGTTTCTTTTCACATGCCCTGTCGATGAAGACCTAAATACATGCTGTACTCGAAAAATGTCCCAACTATTTGTTATCTGCAAATCCATTACTTGCAAGTAGCCTATATCTTTTGGCCCTAAAACACTGAGATTCACCTTTTTTCTTAAAAGAGAAGAAAAGAACAATGGAGCAGAATATGACTAATCCATCAGTGAGGTCCCTTCTGTGGCTATTTCCGAAGACCCTTTGTCCCCTCTCAGTCAGCATTAACTATACGGTCCAATTAAATAGTGCTGGCCATCCGCAGGGATTCCTTTCATACAAAAATGCAATTCTCTCCAAGATTCTCCGCATTACCTAATGGCCTGCATAGAATCAGTTTGATGGTCTCCAGCTGGTTCCCAGGGGCCAAATTGATCACCATGGCAATAATCAGAGCCTCTCACCCTATAGGTAAAACTCACAGCACCATGGAGGAAGCTTATCTGATTATCTCCAAAGGGCTGCAGGCTGCTATTGCCATTAGGCTACACACACACACACACACACACACACACACACACACACACACACCCTGTGCCAGAACACAGAATGAGGCATATGGTTGGAAACCAAGAGGGGAAATCATGCCAACTTCTCATGGGCCACCTGCCTCTGCTCAGGTGGTCAGGGTCAGCACTCTGCGAATTAAGACCTGCTCAGCCCCAGGAAATGGTACTGATGGATTCTTATAGAAATACAACTGGATTAAAATCAGTAAACCACTTCACTAGCAATACGATAGGAGGAAAATCCAAGAAATGTGATCTTCTGAAATTGTTAGAGAAAGTAGAGTGAACCTACTATAATTACACATTGTTATATTTTGCTATATTTTACAATACTTCTGCATGGACTATAACTACTAAAGGATGAACCATACCTATGCAAATATTTTTCTGCCCCCAAATAGACTTGTGACTTTTGTTTGAGACACCCTCAAAGAGACTAATAATTAAAATATGGATGAGGGAGAAATAAAGAAGGAAATATACACCTGTGTTATATAGCCCCTATAGCAGTGGTTCTCAACCTTGGCTGCACATTAGAATCACCTGGGAACCTTTTTAAAATCCTGATTTCTGGGCCTCATCCTCTGCAAATTCTGTTTCTTTGTTACTAATGTTGTAGCCCCACCCCATAACAAAGAAACAGAATTTCTAGAGGATGAGGCCCAGAAATCAGGGTTTTAAAAAGATTCCCAGGTGATTCTAATGTTCAGCCAAGGTTGAGAACCACTGCTCTATAGTATAACTAAATTGTCCAGTAGGCCAAGAAAATACAAAAATGTAGTTTCCTACTCTTGTGTGAATTTTGCCTGCTTGCACTGCACACAGCTGGGATCAAGTTGTTCCAGGCAGAAGTTAATGTTTGCACTCGCAGTATGACCTACTGTAAGGCACACACATATTTTTCTGTATTATTCTGAGCCTTCAAAGACCTTCCGCATTCACAGCCATTATCCCCCTTTAGTGTTGAGAACAATGTAGAGAGAGTTCTCTACCGAATCAAGGGAGAGGAATATTTCCCAAGGCCTCATGGGAAGTTCCTACGCTTGCAAAGTGGGAGGCTGACACGCAGCTAGCTCCACATGACAGCAGTCTGACTGCTTTTGGGGGCTGTATGCAATGGGTTCTGGGTAGAGATGGTGCCTCACAGGACTTCAATGAGCATGCTGAGAATCACGCTGAACACAAACACAGAATGATTTCACAATTAGAAGTTGGACTGTCTGTTCCTTTACTGTTCTGTCGCGCTTTTTTTTGGCACTGGGTGTTAAGAGGTCCTTCAGACACTTTTAAACTAACCCCTTAAATAGACTGTAGTTAAAGACTGTCAAAATCATATTTCATATCTGTGAAAATAAAACACATCTTGTGTTTTGTTTTGTTTTGTTTTGTTTTTGCTCTTTCATAAAACCACTATCTTGTATAGGGTGTCCCAAAATTCACACAAGATTTGCAATTCAATTCAATTGCAAATCTTGCGTGAATTTTGGGACACCCTATATTAATTTGTGTTAAAATAAATGCTGATTTGACAGGGTGTTTTGCAGAGATTCACTTTATTTTAAACTGCTGCCATTTAAAATAAATAGCAGCCTCTTCTTTGCTGTGATACTAGTATAGATTGGTCCTATTTACTTAATCTCTGAGTCTCACTTTCCTCGATCATTGAAGAAGCTGAGATTTGTGCCTCTATCCATGGGTTCACAGAGAGGATTACATGCTTGGCATGTCATAATTTCTCAAAAAATATGATTTACCTATCTCTTCTGTTCACTAACAACCTTTTTGTGAAGACTTTGTGTTAAATATTCTTAAATATTAAGATTCTATTTTAGTTCTATTTGCCATTTCATGAAAATAAAATGTCAAAAAATAGTCGTTTTTAAATCCTTTGCACCATCATTTTGTGAATCTTTGGGAAATTGATTAGAGTGACGGAGGCAGAAAACAACCATCTATGAACCTCATCAGCAGTATCGCTCTCTCCCAAGTCAACTAAATGTCCTTTCTCACTTTAAATTTCTTCATTATTCCTTATCCTCAATTCAGGGTGTACAGGGTCATTCTAAAACACAATTCTCCGGGCAAATGAAATGAAGAAACTGAGACAAGATAATTAAACAAGGCCAAACCAACCAAGAGCAGCAGGGAGCCATGGGCACATTTTATTTGAAGAGGTCCATTGTGAGTTGGAGTGAGGCAAATCTGGGTTCAAAGTTCTACCATATTTGGCTGTGAGATCCCCAGCAAGGTGTTCAAACTTGCTAAGTCTCCGTTTTTTTTTCACTTGTGCCACAGGTTATGCAAACCTATCTCAGAATTGTTGAAGACCCAGGTGGATTCACAGTGATGCTAATCAAGCTTCATCTCCAGGACTGCTCACTGCCTGGTCTCTTCAAAGCTCTCTATTTGTACTGTTATTCCTTTTCTTAAACAGAGCCTCCCAACTTAAATAAAATCTAGGCCCCACAAACTGTGGATCAACTACTGCATAACAATTAAACAAGATAATACACATCAGGTAACTAGCCCATGGCAATTGTCGAAGAAATGGTATTATTGTCATCAGACCAACAGGCCTTTTCTTGGGCCTGGCATTACGTAAATGCAGAGAAGACTACCACGTAATGGTATTGCTTATAGATCATACAAAGTTTAACCCATCCTAAAATATGCCACACCGAACCCTGCTGAGATGCCTGACCCAACCCCCAGCAACCCATTTGATTTCAGCCTTGATATCCAATGTGTAACTATATTTGGGTATACATATTAGGAAGTTAGGCTGCAAGTGACAGGAAGTACAGGTTGAGGAAGAAAGGTAAAGTCAAGGGCAATGATGTCATTTGCAAGGGTCCCAGGGGGAGACCTCATCACGGAGGGAGTGGAGAACTAATGTATAAGAGCCAGGACTGATGCTCTCCAGGGACTGTGGGACACTACATGGCCACATGCATTCTGTCTTCCATCCACATCAAACCACCCAAAGAACCTCAACGAAAACACAACCTCCTTCTCTTCCCTAGCCCACTAAATCAGTACCTCTGGGGGTGTGGTCCAGGATTCTGGGCAATCTACCCAACCCAGGTAATTCTGAACCCCAGTTAGTTGAAGAACCCCTGCTTACAGATTGAACCCAAAATAAAGAACCAATCAGATATTTTTCAGGATTCCATACAGGGCAAGGCAAAAGTAGGTTTACAGTTGTTTGTTTGGAAAATTACATAATAATTAATAAATAATAATACAAGAATAACCTCTGTGTTTCACGTACTCACAACTACAAACCTACTTCTGCCCCACCCTGTATATGTTCCTGCCTGGCTCAGAAGATAACCAATTTCCTACTGACAATATAACCCTTCTCTTCCATATTAAGAGGAGAGTGTCTAGTTTGTACATTTTCTTTCTTGAAAGATCTATTACAATTGTAGATAAAAAGCATGCCATTCAGACACGTATCACAATTTCAGCAAGATCAGGCATCTCTATATACTGCGGGTAAGATGGTTAACTGGTAGCTGAAATGGGAAGCTACTGAACAGAGAGCTACAATTCCCCTGAAGAAAGTGGATTACCAGCCACGAAAACTGTAAACAAGGTTCCTAGTGCAAAGTCAAAGTGCTCGCTCTCTGGTTCTGACACATTCAACCTTGTTGTTAATAATCTAGACAAAGACTAGACATAGAAAGCATGCTTACAAATATGCAGATGAGGCAAAATATGAAAGGAATATGCCCAGAAAAGAATAATGATCAAGCTACAAAGTAATTCCAACAGGCTGGGATGAGAACCAAAAATAAATAAGATCATGGAATTGGTGGAATCATGAGTGGAAAGAAAACCAGGACTGTTTCAGGAGGGTATCATGCAGACAAGTTTTGTTTGAGGCAACAGTAAAATACTGTTAATACTGCTACTGCTACTCTTACATATGCATGCTTTTTCAATTCTTGGAAGAGAATAGTTCTACTCTATTCTGTGCTGCTCAAACTACATTTTTTAAACAGATTTATTTCTGAGCATGACATTTTAAGAGGAGACATCCTCAAATTACCATGCAGCCAAAAGGGGATTACTAAGGTGGTGAGGAGTCTAGAAGCTAATGTATATTCCATATGATAACGTGGGGGAAAGAAAGACTTGTCTTTCTTCAAAGAATAGATTGTCTGTAGATAAACTGGTGGTGCTAGACAAAACCATGAGTATGTGATAGTTGTAAGAAGGCATATTAAGTTAACTGTAAAAGAAAAACCCACAAAAACAATGAGACAGTTGTCTTCAAAAATGCAATGGAAAAATCCACAATGGAAGTGAGCTCCCCATTGTTCAGGTAATCAAGCACAGATTAAGATGACCCAGCCAGAACTGTTATAAAACAAATTTTCTCTCTGATATTATTTGGAGAGGGGAGTGGATAAATCTGAGGTGCTTTTGAGGAAGGGTCGTGAGAAGCTAGGAAAATTCCCGGGCAAATGAAATGGAGAAACTGAGACAAGATAGTTAAACAAGGCCAAACAATTTGAACAACTTACAGCCAGCTAGTGAATCACAAGCCTTATCTTCTCTAACCAAGGACACTTGAGAACAAATGGTTTATACTACCCCTCTCTGCCCCACAACCAGAGAATACATAGCTTAAATCACCCTTATCAGGGAGATAGAAGACAGAGACCCAATTAATGCCATCCGTGCCAACTAAACCCAAGGATAGATGCAGTCAGGGAACAAATACCTAAAGACCCCACTTAGAGTTAGGCAGACCCAAGATAAAAGTAAAACAATAAAGCAGACCAATAATACCAAACTCCCCTATACACTCATTTTGATGCATCAGTATGTGAGAAATGCACCTGGAAAACTGAGGAATATTCTGCTGAAACCCTCCCCTAAGATTCTATCCCAGCCGTGGGCAAACTACGGCCCGCATAAAACTAAAAAAAAAAAAAGACCGTACCCTTTTATGTAATGATGTTTACTTTGAATTTATATTAGTTCACACAAACACTCCATCCATGCTTTTGTTCCAGCCCTCCGGTCCAGTTTAAGAACCCATTGTGGCCCTCGAATCAAAAAGTTTGCCCACCCCTGCCCATAGAAGAGAGATAAAAACCCTCAAAACAAAGGATACCAGAGCAGGCTCTCTCTAGAGCACACCCATGTCCCTTCTTGGGCATTAGCTTTTTACTTCCTCCTAAACTCTAAGGATCCCCTTGAGGCTTGCAACCAGAGGAGCAGTGGGCAGCAGCAGCTCTTCCCGGGATCACCCCCTGATCCATCTCCAAAGCCCCCTTTTTCTCTGACTTTCCAATGAGCTGAAAGCAGCCCCTCCTTGGCTCACTTCTTTCCTCCAACATTTCTAGGGACCAAAGCAGAGCACCACCTAGGCTCTCTCCTGTTGCTTCTCCTACCCTAGCCCTTCCTTTGTCTCATTGTTCTTAGCTTTAATAAACATGCTCTCAAAGTCACCTGGACTCCTATCGTTAAAACTTTCCTGCACAAAGTCAAGATCCCACACACACAGGCTGGCCTGAGGCAGACAGGCTTCGGACCCAGTCCTCGTCCGGTGACACTTTGAATTCCATAAAAAAGTTTCTGTGATTTTTTAAACCTTAGCTAGCTCTGTGTTTTGGCAGCAAGTTGAAGAGAGACAGTGAACAGAGAACAACTAGGAGGGGAAAGAAAAAAACAGAAGAGGAATACAGACATCCAGTAAATATCGATGGAGCATGTAGCAAGATCCCATTCTAGGCACCACAGATACAATAAGAAAGCAAATCCAACCCCAACCCCTGCCCTAATAAAACTTCTATTCTGTTAAAGACAATTATGCCAGGCAGTTTGGTAATTTCCTCCTGCTATGAGAATTCAGAATAAAGTCTTAAACACCTGTCTTAAACACCTGTACCAAGGAGGGCTTATTTGAATGAATATTTTTCAGTCTAAATAAATCCCAAGGTTGGATATCAACGAAATCTGGCCCACATTTAGATTTCACTTTCTCCGAAGCACTGTAGTCTATTTCTTTAGAGAGGGCACATTTTTTGGCCACACCCGCTTTGGAACATCTCCAAATGACACTATCAGTATTGACTTCTTTACTGGAGGTCACCAGCTACCAGATGTTACATCTATCATTGCAAGCAAGTCCCCCTTGACATATAGATGATTTCATTTTTCTTGCCTTTTGGCCTGAACCTCCTCTCTAATTATCGCATTCCTGGTTCTATCAGTGCGTATATCTTTGATGTTCCTGAGACCACACCATCTACCTGAATCCCATGTTCAGCTGCCTGATTCTTGCAGCTGCTGTTTCCTGTCTCTAACTAAATGATCTTCTTGAGCCCTGGCTCTGTTTGCCTTGCTTTAGAACAGTGGTTCTCAACCTTCCTAATGCCGCGACCCTTTAATACAGTTCCTCATGTTGTGGTGACCCCCAACCATAAAATTATTTTTGTTGCTACTTCATAACTGTAATTTTTCTACTGTTATGAATCGTAATGTAAATATCTGATATGCAGGATGTATTTTCATTGTTACAAATTAAACTTAATTAAAGCATAGTGATTAATCACAAAAACAATATGTAATTATATATGTGTTTTTCCGATGGTCTTAGGCGACCCCTGTGAAAGGGTCATTCGACCACCAAAGGGGTCTCGACCCACAGGTTGAGAACCGCTGCTTTAGAAGAACTTTGAAGAGCTTGCCAAATCCCAATTCCACTATTGCTTCTAAGGTAGGCTGTCTGTTCATTGTCCACAGGTACCTTGGGCAGTGACTGGCTCTAGCTCTAAGAGTCTTACATATCGGATAGCCCCCACCCCCTGCTTCCTTTCTCTCTGCTTTTCTTTCTTATTTCTGTGCAATTCTGTTCACCTCCAGAAATCAAGTTGCTGGGCTCTGAAGGTCAACTGTGAGGGTGTCTGAGTTAATAACCCCAGCAAACAAACCACTCTATATTGATCTCTAGTCTCCTAGTGCATTCATATTTCTCCCCTGGAATTAGATGCTCAGCTATCTTCCAAGGGACCTCTTCCCAGGCAGTCCCTGATTTGAACTATCTGAGGGCTCCTCACCACACAGTTAGAGCAGACTGACCACCCACATAGCTCATGCGATGTACACCACTCTTGGGGAAGGGTGCTGCATTCTTGCCAACCAATCAAACCAATATCTCAATCATAGAAGATTAATGTCCCTTTGCTTCTATCCTTGAAAAGGAAAAATAGCTAATATGATTCTCTCCTTCATAAAGGCTTCTATGCAGTAAGTGGCTGAGATTGAATTATACAATCACGTCATCTATCTGTTCGAAAGCCTGTCACTCTTATGCTGCATTTGCCAACTTGTCCCTTTAGCAGAGGGGCTCGATCCTGTGGGAAGTGGAAAAGGGAGCATTATGATGCAGGGTAATATAATTCTAAATACCATCAAGGCCATAAAATGGGACGTAAAGTGATAAATAATTTATATTTATCAGAATGACTGACTCTTATTACAAGTTCAGCAATTTGATATCCTCCCGTGCAGCACAGACATGGATGGGGAAGGAGGTCTGAATTTCAACAGTGTGCTAGTGTTGGACTGAATTCCTGCTTAAAGCCCTGTGAACCCGGTGTGAACCTCAGGGCATTCTTTTCAGCAGTCCCTAGAAAAGAGAGTGCTTGGATTCTAATAAGGGAGTTCGCAAGTGGAAAAATAAATCCAATTCAACAAGCTAATTTGGAAAAGCTAAAATATGGAAATAAGCAACAGGGCTAAAATGTTATCTTTATTTCCATTATTTTCTCCATCCCCACTCTACCAGCATAAAGCAGAAACATTCATTCATTCCTTTATTCTTCATTCATTTGTTTACTATCTTAAACACCTGGAATGTGTAAAATACTGCATTAGGAATTGTGGAAGATGCAACAATGAAGAATACATATGATTCTCACCCTCAAGTAGCTTATCCTCAAATACAGCACCCGGGACTAAACTTGGAGAAGCATAACCCCAGCTTTATAAAGGAAAAGTGAGGATATATCCGAGCTAAACACAAATAATACATTTCTTCATCCTTCTATTTTGATGGTATCTGCCTAAATCAGAGCTGGCCCCACCGCAATGTCTTCCTGGAACCAGGTTTCTGATTTGTTCCAATTCTCTTTCATTTAAGTAGCATAATCAGAGCAAAATCATTTCTCAAATGATCAATTAGACCTTAACACGTCTTTTACGACAGACACGGAAATAACCAATGGTCAGAGAGGCACATCTCTCTGAAAACAAACTTTAACTCGGCAGGGTATATCTCATATGTAAGCACAGTATAAGAAGCACAGTTATTTTTAATATAGACCAGCGGTTCTCAACCTGTGGGTCGCGACCCCTTTGGCGGTCGAACGACCCTTTCACAGGGGTCGCCTAAGACCATCCTGCATATCAGATATTTACATTATGATTCATAACAGTAGCAACATTACAGTTATGAAGTAGCAACGAAAATAATTTTATGGTCGGGGGTCACCACAACATGAGGAACTGTATTTAAAGGGCCAGAAGGTTGAGAACCACTGATATAGACATACCTCAAAGATGTGCTGGTTTGGTCCCAGACCTCCGCAATAAAGCAAGTCTTGCAATAAAGTGAGTTGTAATTTTTTTGTTGTTGGCGGACGGTCTGGCCTTCAATTTGTAACATACGCAACATCTGTGAAGTGCAATAAAGCAAAGCTGAGAGGTATGCCTGTAAATGCCTGCTAATGTGCGTGCCTAACACACCAGCACCTCTTTGCCTTTCCTGCCGAAGGGGCCGTGATGGGCTCTGAGCAAAGGAGCTGTGTGTGCACCCTCCGGCCTCCTGCCTTTCCTTTCCACCCAGGGAGGCTCCCAGAGCCTCAGGCCCCAAAGGGTTGATTCAATAAAGTCACACTAGCATCAGTATACACTTTTTGCAACATTCCCCCACCCCTGCTGCTGAAGCTGCACTTGACAGACAACAAAGATTGAGGGACACAGCTGCAGCCTCTAGCAACCAAATTTCAGTGACGATGAGGAGAGGTGCTGGGTGGGTCCCCCTTCCTCCAGACATGACACTGCGGGCTTTGGGGCGCATGGAGAAGAAAGTAGCCCTTTATCTGCACATGTATCCCTTTCTCCTTCGTTCCCACACTCCCTCCTTCTCTCTCCGTGGCCCAGCTGGAACAGAACCTCAGTGTTCAATTAGAAAGTGAATTAGCAAATTTCTCAAAATTGCCCAAACACACCAAACTGCTTTGCATCTCTGAGTCCGTCCTCACGCTGCGGAACGGCCTTGCCTGCCCCAACCCTCTCCTGCCTCCAGAACACTAACAGGTTTCAAGAAGCAGTTCAGGAGCCACTTCCCGCCATCCTTCCACACCCCACAGTCAGTTTCCTCCTGCAGCTGTCACAGCAGGAGCTTCTCTCACAGCCTGGCGGTCAGCAGGCCTGACTGTGTTCTTCCGGAGATGGAAGAGGAGAACCCGATTCCTGGCTTCTCTCTCTTCTTTTAGAGCAGGGGTGGGGAACCTCTTTTCTTCCAAGGGCCATTTGGATATTTATAACATCATTCACTTAATATAACTCACTTAATATAAATTTATGTTGCTATGAAAAAAAGCTCCTCGATTTATTGAATTTCGAGTCTCGCCTGTGGTTGCCTTGGCAGGGCCAGGCCAAATGGTTTCCCGGGCCTCATACCTCTGTTCTAGGGGCTGCATGCGCTTCCTGGCGCCCGGTCCCTCCCTCAAGCCACTCCTTTCTATCCCCTCACATTCCCCTCCCTATCATAGACTCTCCTGCCTTCCTCTCTCCCTGGTCAGGGCCTTTCTGATTACATTGGATCCACCTGTTATTGGAACACAGCTGTGTCCATTTGTTTACTTTGTGGATGTCAATGACAAAGTTGACTTATTGCAACAGAGACAATGTGCCCCGAAAGCCTAAAATATTTACTTTTATTTATTTACAAAATATTTGGTTCTTTACATAAAATGTTTGCTGACTCCTGGTCTAGAAAATGAGAAAGATCAAATCAGAATTCTGTTCCAGGCAGGCGGGATTAAATCATTCTGAATACTGAATTCACCTATTCAACCATCATGACAGTTGACCGCCTATCTATTTAGCTGGGCGTCTTCTGACCTATTACGTTAGTAGGCTGATATTCTAACCCAGCCATGAAATTATCAACCTGGCCAGTAGATTTTTTTTTAATATCTTAATGAAATCTGAGATAAGATAGGGCTGTATCCAGTTTCTTAAGAAATGATCAAACATCAAAGTCCCTATCACCTTCCTTATGAATGTGGACTGAGTCATCTCATCAGTGCTCAAAAGTGGATCCCTTAAAACGTTACTCCAGCATTCAAGATGCATCATTTCTACTTCCTTCTGAAGGTGTGCACAGACACTAGGGAGAATTCACTCAATTCCCTTTGATAGAAATTAACCTATTTGTAAGAGGAAATAAAATGAGGATAAGAATAAAAGTCAGGAAATAAAAAAATTTTTATAAAATGCTACCTTTTAACAAAGATGGCTTTGTAGTTATTTTTGGGGGGGTTTTTAGCCACTATTTTAGCTATATGAATGAAGTTAGAACTTTCAGTATATTTGGTTTGAGAGAAAATACTTATTGGTCAAGTCATTTTTGCCACATCACCTTAAATACCCCTTTAATTAAAAAAAAGTAAGATCCAGCATCAGAAACCACTGTTATAAAACTACCAACATTTAGCCTAGTTTCTAATTCTCAGAAATTAAAATTAAGAGTCCTGGGTTATAATTCCAATTTTGCCACTTAACTTGTGTGAACATAAGTCACATGAATTTCTGTGGACTCAATTTCCCCATATGTAAAATTATTACAATATTTTGCTCACCTAATAGCACTGCTGTTAGGATAAAATGAGGTGTTGTTTGTGGATTTGTGGAAATATTATACAACTAAAAGATATTATTTAATTATTGCCTTAATGTCTTCCCAAATTGTCTATAGTATTAAAAATGTTACAGTCATAAACATCAATAGCAACACTCCATAGCTGACTATGAAATTCTCCTTGTGAATTTGATAGTTTAGTTTCATTTTGATGGAATAAACGGGCATAACTAACTTTTACTGCATGCATTATTTGTGGGAATGTCTTAACACGTTAAGCATAGCCATCTTTCTCAGCATTACACAAGGATTACCAAACCGAGAAGAGCTATCTTTAAAAATGGGATGATTTCATTTGGAGATTTGAATTTTTATTGCTGAGATTAACAAAATGTTCCTGCTTAAAATGAAACTGTTTTCTTTCCAGCACTTCATATTTTTTGCTTGGTTAAAGAAACAACAGTAACATGATTAGATGTCAGTAATTAAATATCTTTGTAGGACAGTATTTTAATAGCATATATTTAGAACACAGCCATACCAAAAACATTCAATTACATAGACACAGCTTTAATATTTAACAGCTTGTTTCTTAACTACCAGCCTTCTGGTGAGCTGATGTTGACTATGTATAAAGAAAAGCAAGCAGCTTAGTGTCAAATTAAGAGAAGTGGAATATATTATAATGGTACATTTTATGTTTTGCTATTCTCACATTCAGCCAAGTATAATTTTTTATTTAATAAATTTAAATATCGATTCACCTCTCTTACTTTTAGCAATAGGAGCCTTCAATTTTCTCTAAGCAAATGAAGGTTTAACAGAAACAAAGAAGAAGAAAAAATCTCCCTTCACTTAAGCATCATGGGAAAACAAACACGTCTAAAAAGCAGTAGACAGTAACCCAAGACCCATCCACCCCCCAAATTCCCAGGAAATAAAGTGTTGATACCACCGGAAAGGCATCTCAGGAAGTGGAGGAGAAAGCGGCCTTACCCCTCTCTCTTAGAGATAAGATAGCAAAGAAGCCAGGCAGCCAGGAGCCTCTGGGTCTCTCTTGTACCTAAAGCTAAGCATGAGGTTGTAAAGCAATAAAATGACCCCTAATTTATTTAGGATACACTTTGTTTTAGAAGAAATGAAACATTTCCCCCCAATTTTAATTTTGATTCCAGTTTCTCAACTCCTGACTATGTCAGGGCTCGGCTCTTTCTACTAAAAAATAAAGAAGTACCTATTCATATAGTAAGTAGGGTAATCTTCAATAATCATGAGGGTAGGGACGTGGCTCATACTATTTCTTGGTGCCCATAGTAACAATGACCAGGTGGTTGAGAAAGCAAGATGCCCATCAAACACTGCTAAATTCTCTGGTTGTGTAGAATGAGCCAGTCTGCCCGATGGTGCAGACATAACTGAGTGTGAAGTTAAACCATAGGGGTTCAAAGTTTAGTGCCACCACTTACTCCCTCTGTGTAACCCTGGGAAAGTTGCTAACTACCCAAATCATAGCCTCTTACCTCTGAAATGAGAGCTAATAATAGTACCTACTTCCTGGAAATGTCAGAGTGCCTAAGCCTCGTATGCAATTAGTGCCCAATAAATACTAGAAGAACAAAGGTGAAACATTTCGAGAGAAAAGTTGAGCAAAGGGGAAATGTTCAATGGAGAGAGAGTGCCTGTTTGCATTAGAGCAAATCTTTTGGGGAAGGTAGGTAGGAGGAAGGTGCTGACAGAGGTAACTTTTACAGAAGAGCAAATGAGACAATCCCTCACTCACAGGCCCTGATTCTCTCATATAGTTTCAGCTCATGGGGTTACCTGGAAATGAAAAGGCTTGACCTTAAGTGCAGTGTACTTCCACTTGACCTTTGATCCTTAAAATACTGTTCCCAGCTTCTGGCCGTTTGGCCTTAATAATAACAGCAACCATGGCTGTGGGTCAGATCACATCTGCATGGGCACAGCCGGCCCAGGCCTCATTGCTCTGGTGATAAGTGAGCGCTTTGTAAGCACATGTTGAACAGCGGATCTTCCTGATCATTCCCCTCCATTATCTGTGGAGCATGAAGTACCTGCCTAGGGATGGAGACGGCCAGAGGGGCGGCTCACGTTCCCTCCAGCAGTGAGGACACTGTGAGGCCCCCGGGACGCGCCTCTGAGTGACTGCTTTGTGAAGGCAGCAGCTTGTCAGAGGAAAACGAGCCTGGCAGCCAACTGCTCCCCCCTTCCCTGCTCTTTTCTCCACCCAAGATGATAATCAATATCCTTTAGCACTGAGTGGCATATCAATGGCTGAAAAGGGGAAAGATACTTTATTTCTGATTCGTCTTTCAAGATCTCCAGAGGAGGGGATTTTGATAAAGAAGACGTAAACATTCTCTGTGCTGCGGAGCCGAGAGAGGACAAACACAGTGCGTTCAATCTGTTGGGAGGGAGACGGAAGCTGTGCTGGAGAAGCAGCATTTCTGTGAAATCCTCCCTGATCCTTTCCACCAGGGGCTGCCCAGCTCAAAAGCCACACTATTGAAAAGGGAGAAGCGCGGCGTTGCTGTGAATAATGCGGACATGCACAGGGAAAAGCAGGGAGAGTCAGTCAGAGAGATAGCATTAAAACGCCTTTTCATATCGACACAGAAGAAACCTTATCTTTAAAAACGTGTCTGATGAATATATGAGCTGCTAATATGCTGCCAGATCTTAAGATTCCATCTTGGAGGGAAAAGGGCTGATTTCATTATGTTGTTTTGAAAAGAAACCTACGGAGAATGAAGAGGAAGTGTCTCCACTTAGAGACTGGAGATCTGATACCGCATTCTGAGAAGTTGTTTTCTGTCACCAGCCATAATAGCAATCCAGATGGCTATAGGATTCGACACAAACAGAAGAGGGGGTTGCAGAACAAGCACTTCTTTTTAAACCTCTGGTTTAAAAACAATGAAGAGTGAGGATGTTCCCTTCATCGCAGACAAAGCGGAGTGCTATTTTTAAGTTAGTAGTAACTTCAAAGTCATTAGGGTCAAAGAACATTCAGGGAAGATAGATTACTCAAGACTGTATCTATAGGGTAACAGGGAATCAGCTATCAACCTGTCAGAAATGAACAGCTGAAAATTGCTTCATTCATTTTAAAATAATTTAAATCCAATTCATTGGAAATAATTAAGTGAAAATAGTTGGCCCCACAAAGGAAAATCAGTGGAGTGAAATGGACCATATTGAGCAATCTTCTCCCACACTGATACCTTCAAATCATCCCAGCCCAGGGTTTCTCAATATTGACATTTTGGGTCAGACAATTCTTTGTGATTGGGGCTGTCCTGTGCATTGTAGGATGTTGAGCAGCATCCTGGCCTCTAACCAGTAGATGCGAGTAGCACAACCCCACCCCCACAACACCCCAAGTTGTGACAACCAAATATTTCACCAGGGAGGAAGAAGAAGGATGTAAAATCACCCCCCAGTTGAGAACCACTGCCCTAAACCTAGGCTTGCTTTTCGTTGATCTGTAGCCTGCTGTCCACTCAGATACCCAGTAAGACTCAGTTGACACCATCACCAACTTCTCAAATACCTTAGGCCTCACCTCCAAATGTGCTAATCCTTCCTATCCTTATAGACTCACCTTTATTTCTTCTTTGATGATCCTTGCACAGTCCATTTTGCTTTCTTAGGCTTGACAACTCCATCCAACTGCTTTATGGCCTCTAAAGAATATTTGTTGCAAAGTTGCTGAGCCCTGGGTTCAAATCCTACGTCTGACATTTAGAAGCTCTGTGACATTTAGGGAAGTCTTGTTTTTTTCTGGGTGTGACTTTTTATATGCTGACATTTAGAAGCTCTGTGACATTTAGGGAAGTCTTTTTTTTTTTTTCTGCGTGTTGACTTTTTATATGAAAAAAAAAAAAGAGAACAATTATATCTACCCTATATCAATGTTGCTGATTAAATGACATTATTGTATGTAAAACCCCTACCAGCACCTAGAGGTACTATTTCACAATCCTATATAATAAAAGGCTAATATGCAAATCAACCGGAACAGTGGAACGACTGGTCGCTATGATATGCACTGACCACCAGGGGGCAGACACTCAACGCAGGAGCTACCCCATAGTGGTCAGTGCACTCCCACAGGGGGAACGCAGCTCAGTCAGAAGCCGGGCTCATGGCTGGCAAGCGCAGTGGTGGTGGTGAGAGCCTCTCCCGCCTCTGTGGCAGCGCTAAGCCATCAGTTGGACATCCCTGTGGGCTCCTGGACCACGAGAGGGCGCAGGCCAGGCTGAGGGACCGCCCTCCCTCTCTCTGCATGAATTTCATGCACCAAGCCTCTAGTAGCTTATAAAATTGGAAACATATTGCTTAGATACAAAGAAATAATTTGAAGGTAATAACAGGAGGCCAGTGGAGCTGAAGTAATATTTGATCAGCTAGGACAAGAATCAAAATCAGCAGTGCTAGAAATGAGGGCATGGTCAGGAAAGATAGGCAGGAGCATAGGTGGGTACAGAGCACCTGGGCTTTTGCAGGCAGCATAATGTTTATGATGACCGGGGCCAGGAAATGTCAAATATGGTGAACAACAATGGAAATAAAAATAGCTGGTGTTGAGAGAAAACATTATGTGTGACTAAAATAGACACAAATGAATCAAGAGATAGAATTGTAATCAATACTTTTTGTTTGTTTGTTTGTTTGTTTCCTTGTGTTTCACTAGCCAACTATTTTTTTCTCATTGATTTTCTAGATAGTTTAGAAGTGGTTACCTCCTTTTAAAATAGTTCTCTATTCCCTAAGATTACTTTTTACCTGCTCAGTGTTTCTCTGATTGGCTCATCACTTCAACAACAAAAGAAAATCTTAATGAAATGTAACATTTCTATAGCACCTATTTTTGTAACAATGAAAACAAGGTTGCCTGAAAATGTCTTAGTCACATATAAAGTCATTCTAGTTCATATAAATATATGTGTGTGTAAATATATGTGTGTGTGTATGTGTGTGTTTTTATTGATTTTAGAGAGAGAGGGAGGGAAAGAGATAGAAGGATATAAACATCAATGAGAGTGACACATCAATTGGCTGCTTCCTGCACGCTCCACACTGGGGATCTAGCTGGCAACCCGGGCATCTGCCCTGACCAGGAATTGAACTGGGGAATCTTTTGGTTCATAGGTGGACACTCAACCATTGAGCCACACTAGCCAGGTTCTAGTTTATATCCTATATAAGAAAAGCCCAGCAACTGAATGGCAGAATGACCAGAACAACTGTTGACCAGTTGCTATGATGCACATTGACCACCAGGGGGCAAGCGCTCAACACAGGAGCTGCCCCCTGGTGGTCAATGTGCTCCTACAATGGGAGGCCACTTGGCTGACCAGGATGAGAAGCACTCCCGCAGTGGAAGCAGCTGCTCATAGGGCGGGTCCACAGCTGCTTGGCTGACCAGGATGAGTAGCGCTCCCACAGCAGGCCGATCCCTGCAGGCCATAACCCCCACCAGTGCACAAATCCCGTGCACTGGGCCTCGAGTGTATATTTTTTATTTAAAAATTTTTATTGAATTTATTGGGGTGACTTTGGTTAATAAAATTATACAGGTTTCAAGTGTACAGCTCTATAGTACATCATCTGTACATTGTACTGTGCATTCACCACCCCAGTCAAGTGTGCTTCTATCACCATTTTCCTCCCTTTACCCTCTTTTACCTCCCCTCCCCCTTTCCCTCTGGCAATCGCCATACTGTTGTCTGTGTCTGTTGTTGTTTTTCCTTTCTTTTTTAAATTCTTTCTTGTTTAAAGTGTTACATATAGTAATTACATATGTCTCCTTCTTGCCCCATTGACCTCTCCCTGGCCACCCCCACCCCATCTAGTTTATATTTTTAAAGGAAAGGTAAGTATTAAAAACCCAACAAGTTTAGAGAATTAGGATTTCCGAAAAATACAAAATGTATTGCATTGTTAAAATCCATTTGTAAAGTAGATTTATATCTAGAGTAGTACACGAACAATAATTAGGTAAGGTTTAAATGTAAATGTAGCTACAATCTTCCCCTTTAATCCAATATTAGTATAAAACTTTACTATTGCTTAATTAGGGACTTGAGCTGGTAAGACAATATATTCTTTACGTTACAACAGTCATGAGAGGAGTTATTGTGTAGCATCAAAATAATAGAGCAGTAGCAGGCAATTGCATTTTCCGACCAGATGCAGTTCTAATAGCTCTATACGATCACTATTAGACCAAGTCTCAGTGAGGAGTATCAGGAAAATTAAAACAGACAAGTACCTCTTTAAGGCACTTGGAGCAATTTAAGTTTGACTTAATAGGGTCTTTCTCTGGGACTCTGAATAGAAGTATAAGCAGTTCCACCAAAATTTTCAGATCTTATTTCTGCTAGAAATGCCAGCTGCTCTTGATCATGTTGATCGTGGGGGCCTTTAATTTAACTTGTACAGAAGGTTGGGCTCCTACAAGACATCTTGTTTCTCTACACACTTAATTGTTTCTCTGCTTTCATTTCAGTTGAAACAAATGTGCATCTGGTAATAACCCGCCAACTTGTGAGGTGCCTCAAGTCAGTATTCTGTGCACATCTTCGCAGCCATGTCTCTTTGCTGCTGCGTATGGCTCTCTCCGTATCCATTTTTCAGGTGTCATGTATGTTATCCCTGTTGTATCCTGCTTTATCTCTCTATTTTCGAACAACCAAAGAGATCTTGCCTCTGTAAAAACTGCAAATAGAGACAACTTATTTCCCCTCTTATTAGAAAAGAGACCCTATAAATTTTATGATCAAATGCTACCTATGTTTTAAATGTTAAAACAATAAGGAATTTCACTTTTATTTCTTGTCTGTTTCATTTTTGAAAACAGTTTAGGGTGCATAACCAGACTGTGAAACTTTCCATAGCAACAAGATATAAGAAAGGATATGGGTTTCTTTTTGCATTTTCTAGGATAAATGGCTCTGGACTACTTTGACTTTTGCCTTTTAAATGCATTCCTGAAACATTCACAGACAGGACTGGCCCCTAAATGTATTGTGTGTGCCTCAAAACCAACTGAGTAAATTATTTCTATTTTCTAGCTATATTTTTAATTATGACCAGCATTCCATACTCAATTTCAGGGGAGTAAAATTCCTGTACTAGGTATTCACATAAGATATGAGATTATTTTCTTTTTATAGACTCTGGAATCTGGGGGAGAGAGAAGTTAGGTATGTGCTAAGGAAGTCGATCTCTCTCTCTCTCTCTCTCTCTCTCTCTCTCTTTACACACACACACACACACAACACACACACACACACACACACACACATTCACACATGCTCAGCTATATGACCCTTCAGGATCTCAACCATGGCTGGAATTTGGTGAAGGAGGGAGTGGGGTGGGGAGGTGTTTATATGTTGGGGAACACGGTGGCCATTGTTGATGGATGGTTATTAGACTTGGGGGAAATTTCACTAGTTCTAAAATCTCAGACCTCACTGTTGCTTTCCCTACCTCACTAGACATTTTATCTCCTATGAGCGGAGAAGCGTGGTCAACTTCAGTAAGGGGCACAATGACTTACTTAACATTTTCTAAAGCCCCAAAAGTCACTCATCTTCTAGTGGGAGAATCCTGGGTTCAAGAGTGTGGCCAAGAACAGCGGTGCCTGGATAATGATATTTAAAATTGCACTGTGATCCAGGAGATGGGGGAGAGCAAACCCTAATTTTTATTAGTTGTGAATAAAGGAATTGGTGTTATTCCAAGGTAAGGAGCGCATAATGGCTCTCGCGGAGGAAGCTTTGGAAACCTGGCGCCGTGCTTCTCTGTTTGCTGAGACGCGTGCCTCACAGTCTGTGTTTACACAGTCCGGGTTTACTTTAGCAAAGGTACCTGTTACATATTTGTTGATGTTCTCTTACCTTGTGTTGTTGATGCTGTTTTGTTTTAGATGAAGAACTACCAAAGTACAAGGTTCTGTTTCATGTTTCTCATAAAACATCTATTTATGTAAACATGGAAATCTGCAAAGAAATAGAGAAAGAGTGGGAAACACACACAGTACAGGAGAAATTTTACTAGATATCAAGATATGTATGCTCTTGGCTTGGTTTTTTATTAAAAAACTGAACGGATACAAAAAAAGTAAGTATAACATGTATAAGGTCTGATGAGTTACAATAAAATTGACAACCATGTGCTCACCACCAGGATGAGAAATAGAGTGGTGTGGCACCTATGAGGGTGCCTGTGTGCCACTCCATGATGCTACACCGCTACTTCCTGGGGGTCACACTACCCTGAATTTTGGGATATAATTCCCAAGGTTTTTCTTGTAGTTTGGTGCATATGCTGATATCTTCAATCTGCAGTTTAGTTTTGAATGTTTTGAGTTGATATAAACAAAATTACTGTCTTCTTCTGTATCTTGATTTTTTTTGCTCGATATTATTTTCTGAGATGCATCCCAGTTGATGTTTGTAGCCATATTTTTTCCACTGCTGTATAATATTGTTTTATTATTAAAAAAAAACATAAGTAAGAAGGAAACGTGCTGTAAAATAGCATACATCTTCAGTATTTGTTGTTTGAGAGAACTTCTATCTTCATTTTCATTTTAGCCTCTGACTCAACTTTATGCTTCCCTGAAGAACAATTATATATTAGTTATTAGTGCTCAAAGGGAATTTAGAGCTTATTTTGCTCTATTATCTTACCTTATGTATGAGGTACCTAAAATCCAGGTAAATGAAGGGATAAGGTTACAAAATAATCAGGTCTTGGGGCATCTAGCCCTCCAGCCCTTACTTTTTATACCTCCTTAAAAAAAAAAGGCATACCTTTTGCCATTCTCTTGTTTCTTCTATTGTATTCAGGAACTAGAGGCCCAGTGCATGAAATTTGTTCACGGGGGGGGGGAGACCCTCAGCCAGCCTGCACCCTCTCCAATCTGGGACCCTTCGGATATCCCACTCACAATCCAGGACTGCTGGCTCCTAACTGCTCACCTGCCTGCCTGCCTGATCACTCCTAACTGCCTCCCCTGTCGGCCTGGTCACCCCCAACTGCCCCTACCCCCACTGGCCTGGTCACCCCTTACTGCCCCCCCTGCCAGCCTGGTTGCTCCCAACTCCCCCACCCACTGGCCTGGTCACCCCCAACAGCCCCCTTGCCGGCCTGGTCACCCCATGCAGCCTGCTGTTCAGGTGTTTGGTCGTCCTTCACTAACCCCCCTGCTGGCCTTGTCGCCCCACGCAGCCTGCTGTTTGGTTGTCCGTCTGGTTGTTTCGGTCGTGATGGCCCCTGGCTTTTTATATATTAGGATAATGCAAGATACTAAAAGAGAGGCTGTGTTTAGACTCACTTCAAAGTGATCAGATGTCCTGATTTTTTAGGAAAAATGCAAGGACTTAATTGTGTAATGCATATTCATACTCTTAAGTATAGTAGTCCCCTCTTATCTGTGGTTTCTCTTTTCCTGGTTTCAGTTATGTATGGTCAACCACAGCCCAAAAACGTTAAATGGAAAATTCCAGAAACAAACAATTTATAAGTTCTATATTGCACGACATTTTGAGTAGTATGATGAAATCCCAAGCCATCCTGCTCTGCCCCAACCATGACTTGAATCATCCTTTGGTCCCAAGACTCCACATTGTAGACTGTAGACACTCCCTGTCCATAAGTCACTTAGTAGCCTTCTTGGTTTTGTGTGTGTGTGTGTGTGTGTGTGTGTGTGTGTGAGAGAGAGAGAGAGAGAGAGAGAGAGAGAGAGAGAGACCATATTCACATAACTTTGAATACAGTATATTGTCATCATTGTTCTATTCTATTAGTTATTGTTGTTAATTTCTTACTGTGACTAATTTATAAATTAAACTTACCATAGGTATTATGTATAGGAAAAAAGGATAGTATACATAGGGTTCGGTACTTTCTGTGGTTTCAGGCATCCTCTGCAGGTCTTGGAATGTAGCCTACTACATTTCAAGGACTACTGTTCTTGATTCATTCTCTAGCATTGTTTTTTAATTATCTCGAACTTCAGTAAGCACAAGAATATTCTGTAAGTCCGGTATTAGAGGCCACACTCTCAGAAACACAGGTGTAGAAGGGCTATCAAGAGTCCAGGTATCTTCATTGTTAACAAGTCCCCAGATGATTGACAGTCATCCAGTAACTTCCTTGAAAAAATATATAAAGGAAATAAGTTTGTACATTGTATTGAAAAACAGGATACTAAGAATATTCTTGGTTCTCATGAATAGAATTTTTAAAAAAAAATAGAGAAGCAAACAAAGAAAAATAGCAGCAATTAAAAGCTTAATTTCAGCAAATGTATGAGGGGGTAGAGAATAGCAACAGTGTAAAAGCTATTATTTTCTTTTTTATTGAGATATAATTGACATATAACATTATAATAGTTATACAATGTACTGATTCAATATTTGTACATATTGGGAAATTATTGCCACAATAAGTCTAGTTAACATCCATCACCATACAGTTACCAAATATTTTTTCTTGTGATAAGAACAGCAACTTTCAAATATGCAATACAGTATTGTTAACTATAGTAAATAAGCTATACATTATATCCCCATGGCTTATTTATTTTATAACTAAAAATCTTTGCCTTTTGATTCCTTTTATCCATTTTGCCCACCTCTTCCCCTGCACCTCTGGAACCATCGATCTGTTCTCTGTATATATGAACGTGGGTTTTGTGGGGGTTTTGTTTTTAGATTCCACATATTAGATCACACAGTATTGGTCTTTCTTATTTCACTTAGAATAATGTCCTGAAGATCCATCCATGTTGCAATGGCAAAATTTCCTTCATTTTTATGGCTGAATAAAATTCCATTTTATAGATAGATGATTAGATATAAATAGATATAGATATATAGATACAGATATAGATATGTCACATTTTTTATCCATTCATTCATCAGTGGACACTTAGGTTGCTTCTACATGTTGGCTACTGTAAAACCAGAAGTGATCATCTATCAAAGTACACAGGATAAGAAAATCAACTACTCATAGATTGAAAGACTCTCTAAATCCAAAATGTTTGCCCAACACGCCACCATGGTATCTGAAATTCTCACTATCAGACACAAGCACTACTTTAGATTAAGGAAATATATTTCTAAGTGTGTTCTCCATGGAGCATTAATAGGTTTTATATTAAGAAAAAAACACACAGAGACATGTTTATTAATGTCCATAAGTTTGGGAAAATCTCAGGTTTAAACAAATAGTTGTCTTCACTGTAGAACTTACCAGGCTTGGGAAAACTGCAAAGTATTATGAATCTCCAATAATGGATATAAATAAACAGGATTTTCCAAACATGATAGAACATGGAACACTTTTTTTTATAATGTACCTTAACCAACTGGTACATTAGAAATTTCATCTTTCCCAGAACACCCTTACTAGTATGCAAATGTCCTCTAGATGGACAGCTCATGAGCACATTGCCATTCATAAATACTAGAGCATGGATTTCTTTTCCATTAAAATAATCAGCTTCAGAGAAGAGAAACTTGCACGGACAGGGATTTACACTTTGGTGTGACTGAAAGACAATGGGTGATGCCTAGAGGATGCTGGTAGGGGCTGATGAGTATGCTGGTCATCTCTGGTACAGCACCAGCCGGTAGGAATTATCACAGAGCCCAGAGCCAGAACAGAGGGCATACTGGGGAGTCCAGAGAGTATGAGTGACAGTCACCAAACAGACTAAAATGGAAGTGAATAGAGAACGCGGTGGGAGGCATTACAGACAAAGTTTGATCGTGGTAATCTTTTGCCTAAGACTACCCTTCCTGGGGAAAAAAAATCACTATTTTTATATTTCCAGAGGCAGCTAACCATTATAACCCTCCCTGCTTCTAATTCCTTTGAATGTAATTCTTTCTGCAGTCAAGTATAAACAAGTAAATTACAGCATGCAAAATAGCGGAGACCTCCAGGAATACAAAGTTAATGCCTAACATGCAATATACTGTGACCTCCAGAGCTCTGCAGTTTAACATCAGTCACATTTGGACTTCTCACTTCTTCTACCAAAAAAAAGTGTTTATTTTAGTATTTTAAAACTATTACAGTAAGTCCTTACTTATCATTGTCCACAGGTTCTTGGAAACTGTGACTTTAAACAGAACGATATATATAACAAAACCAATTTTACCCAAGGCTAATTGATAAACAGAAGAGTTAAGTTCCTTGGGCATATTTCTGGTCATGAAAACAACACCAAATTTCTCAGTAAAGACCTCAAAACACTTCTAATATTAAACACTGAAATAAAATGTAAGCTATACATACATTTAAGGAAGATTAATAAAAACAAGTAGGAATGATTTTCTAACTCCGTTATTCCAGTTCATGGTCAGGGGGGCTGGAGTCTGTCCCAGCAGCTCAGGGCAAAAGGCAGAACCCACCCAGGATGGGTGGCCCTTCCATTGCAGGGCTACGCACACCCAGCCCACACTCAGACTGGGCAATGTAGGCTCGCCACCGAACCTCATGTGCACATCTTTAGGATGAGAGAAGAAGCCGGAGTCCCCGAGAAAACCCATGCACAGGAGTGTGCCAACTCCACACAAACAGTGGCTCAGCCAGGAATCAAATTCTTTTTCTAATTAAAGTTATAACAGAACAACTTTGAAGGAAACAACAGTCACGTACTCAAAACCACACAAATTTTATTTCTGTACTTTGGGTTTATTCTTTTTTAAAAATTTAAATCCTTTATCATTTAAAGTATTATATGAGTCTCCTTTTTCCTCCATTAACCTCTCCCGGCTGCCCCTATCCCCAGCACATGCCCTCACCCCCGCCCCCTACTGTCTGTGTCCATTGGTTATGCTCATCTGCATGCATACAGGTCCTTTAGTTGATCTCTCACTCCCTCACCCCCTGCCTTCCCTCATAGGTTGGACAGGCTGTTCAATGCTTCTATGTCTCTGTTTCTATTTTTGTTCATCAGTTTATGTTGTTCATTATATTCCACAAATGAGTGAGATCATGTGATATTTATCTTTCTCTGACTGGTTTATTTTGCTTAGCGTAATGCTCTCCAGGTCCATCCATGCTGTGGGGAATGGTAGGAGTTCTTTCTTTTTATTCTTATGATGAAGGTTCAAGATTCACCCCTTAGGGAAAGCACCTATAACAGTTTCACATGAGATATTACTTTCTACTGCAAAGTGAAATTTTAGTCAAGAATCTGAACTAACATGTAAACACCACTCTAATTTTAAAATCAAAGTTCTCAAATATTTTTTTAATATATTTTATTGATTTTTTACAGAGAGGAAGGGAGAGAGATAGTTAGAAACATCGATGAGAGAGAAACATCGATCAGCTGCCTCCTGCACATCCCCCACTGGGGATGTGCCCGCAACCCAGGTACATGCCCTTGACCGGAATCGAACCTGGGACCTTTCAGTCCGCAGGCCGACGCTCTATCCACTGAGCCAAACCGGCTTCGGCAGTTCTCAAATATTTTTAATGTTTAGGGATTCACTTGAACTTAAAAGCAATGTTTGTGCATTGCCTCTCATTGAACTGAATACAGTGCAAAAGACAGTGGTGTCAGAGGTTTTATTTTGGGAGATGTCAGCACCATCATTCAAGGAAGACACAATCCATGTGTGGACTGTCACTTTGAACTGAGTCTTTTTCTGACTGAAGGAAAAATGTGTCTCGTTGTAGTGAGTTTTTTCTTCTTCTTCTTCTTCCCAACTAAAATCATGTTTTCCACCTTAATACTCATATTTGATGAGTTATTTTCATATGAAGTTTCTATGGCCTATCAAAAGGCGCAATCTGCCTCATATATGATGTACTAAGATATTTGTACCCTGACTGTTAATTAGCGTGACAGCCTACAACATTTTTTTTATTTTTCAATTGAGTGCAGCTCTTAGTGTCTAGGCTTAGGTTAAAAGTGCAGGCTGGCAAAATCACTGTCTTTTAACACCTCCTCCATGTTCTTTGGATGCTGACAAAATTATTTTTGTGCCAATAAATCAGACTGTCCTGTTACCTGAAAGAGGGAAGAAGGAAAGCGAAGACATTTTCCTAAATAAAATTTCTGTGAATTAGCACATGCCAGAAGGAAAGTAAAGACCCTATCTCTGAGAGGTCTAAGTGATATCTTATTTCTATGTGGTTTGTTTTAAAACTAGAGGCCCAGTGCACGAATTCATGCACATTGAAAGGAAATCAATTAGAAGAAATATTTTAATATTACTATTTGCCCTTTCTCTATAATAGAAGTGTCAACCAAATTCACAATCAACAATGACAGATCAAAACACACACGTGCGATTGGCGCCAGTGAGAGCTTTATATGTATCGTGCAAATGTGAGTCAACTTAGCCTTTTATAGATATAGAATAAAGTGGCTTAATTAGACCAGCTTTCTGATTTAGCTAAACCTTTTCCAGCCCAGTGAAGCACCCTGACTTCTCTTTCAGGTAATTGTCAGCAACACAGCAGTAAATATCAACATGAAGCAGATTATTATTGTAGATCACACAGGGAGAACAAAGGGTAAAATATTTAGCTGTAGCAGTGTTTGACTATATTCTGCACAGTGAGAAAACCTGAATTCATTTTTAAGTTCCACCATTTCTTACTTCTTTTCAGTCGGATCAAGTTTCTAAGCTTTCTAAATCTCCGTTTTCTGGCTAATGAAAAGAAAATAGGATTCTACAGAGTCTCCTATCTACCTACTCCAGGACTTCTGTGAGGATCAAATGAGATGAGGCACGTGAAAATGTTTCACAAACATTTGGTTAAAGTGTGAAATGTTTGCACCTGGCTATAAAGCAAGTCATGTTCCTGGGCTGAAGAAACTGCAAGGAGGCTAGTAGCTAGGGAGAGGAAGCCAGGCGTTGCTACTTGACATCATTACCCAGACAGTCTGACACTTAGCATATTAGCCTTTTATATATATAGACTAGAGGCCTGGTGCACAAAATTCATGCACGGGTGGTGGGGAGGGAGAGGGGTTGTCCCTCAGCCCGGCCTGCACCCTCTCCAATCTGGAATCCCTATCACAATCTGGGACTGCTGGCTCCTAACCACTCACCTGCCTGCCTGCCTGATTGCCCCCTAACTGCTCCCCTGCCAGTCTGACTGACGCCTAACTGCTCCCCTGCTGGCCTGATCGCCCCCAACTGCCCTCCCCTGCTGTCCTGGTTTCCCCTAACTTCCCTCCCCTGTTGGCCTGGTCACACCCAACTGCCCTCCCCTGCGGGCCTGGTTGCCTCCAACTGCCCTCCCCTGCTGGCCATCATGTGGTGGCCATCTTGTGACGACGTGAGGGCATCGCATGAGGGCTTGATGCCACCTAGGCTTTTATTATATAGGATATTGAATTTGCCAAAAGTTTAAAAACTTACGTTGTTTTCTATTACTCTATCAATGATGTGAGTCAGAGTAGCTTTCCTTTTAAATAGGTCCCAGAATAACTGCAAATTCTGTCTATTCTGCCTTCATAGAAAGTCATCTTCATACCGTGAATCGGAACCGAACCACAGGAATCACTCAGGTCAGGGGCATCTACGAGGTCAGGTGTGAGCAATGAAGAACAAGGCTAGGTTTTCACGAAATTGATGGGCAAGAAATCATTTCCAACCAAGGCAATGGGACTTCTCTCCAATCTCTGGATCAGGAAGAGGAATTTTATGGCACATTCTCCATGGCACATGGCTCCTTGGAAACAAAGCACAAAACCAACTGCCTCAGAACAGGCACATGTTAACCACCAGCATCTCCGTTCTGAAAGCTTTGCCTGTGTCGCCACTGAAACATCGTTTCCAGAGCACAGACTGCAGGCACATAGAGATGTACCGGAATTTACTGCAAAATTAAACACACCAACATTGCTTTTCAGACCACTGATGCCAAAATGCTGCTCCAATCAAAATAATGAAACAGGTTGTTTAACACCATCGCCTCTTGGAAGCTGACATCCAGGAGATGGTGGTGGTGGAGGTGCCTTGAAAGCTGGGGTGTCTCTAAGAATGGCGGCAAGGGAAAAACTAATGTAATGTTCAGGAGAGTGGCTTCCCTGCGCAGGGTTGGGAGGATTGGGTGAGTGGAGAGGTAATGAGACTGAAGGAGAGTGTGCAAGGGGCCTCTATAATAGTGGGAATGTTGGGTGGTGGGTTCAGAGAAGTTTGCTTTATTGCTAGGCTTTATATCTTCCATAATATTTATTTAATACGTTCAGCCATGTCAATTAAAATACTGTGTCTCATGCTCAAATAAAACTGTCTGTTAAGCTTCCACACATTTATGCTCCTTTTGTTAAAAAAAAAGGATAGTTCTCTATTAAAATGGCCCCACCATCCTCACATCTTATTACCATCTAAATATCAGAATAATGAAATGGGCTATTTTAAGAAACCTTAAGAAGAAGAATGCCAAAGCCTAATATAGAAGTTTTCCTGTTGTACCGGTTCCTATGAACACATATTCAAGCTCACACACTTGCATGACGGTGCAGTGCTTTCTGACTCACTCTGCTTCTCTAAAGTTCAATCCTTTCTCTGGGACTTCAGATTCTTTGAGTTAAAAGCTCCTTTGAGTTTGCTCATTTCTCAGCAGTGGGTGATTTAAAAAATGTCCTTTACCTCCTCCCAAGAGGAGAGTGTTAGATACTAGATTGTTTATCAGATCTTCTTGTGGCTCTAAAAGTCTCTGCCTCTGACAATCAAGGCACGTGTTAGCTTGTCTTTTCCCAGCTCCCCCATTCTCAAATCATCCAGTTTCTTCCTCAAATAATTGAAGAAAAAGAAGAAGGTGTGGAATTGGAACTCTGCTCCCTGATTCCTCCCTTCTTTACTTTTCAATGCAAGTCAACTCTCCTTACCCACTAGCAGAACACCCCTCGGTCCTTCTGCCTCCCCAGTGCTCCACACACACACAGACACACACAGACACACACACACACACACACACACACACACACACGGCATATAGGAAGCCTGGCCTCACTGAGTCACTAGTTTAGCTCTAATCTTGCTTCTGCTGATCTGTGCCAGGCACTCATTCCCTTATCTACACTAATAAAAGAGAAACATGGTAATTGGCGTACGACCGCTACCCTTCCCATTGGCTAATCAGCATATCCTTATGCAAATTAACTGTCAGCCAAGATGGCGGCCAGCAGCCAGGCAGCTGGAAGCGAACATGAGGCTTCCTTGCTTCAGTGACTGCAGACTCCAACGTTGCCGGCCTCTGAGTTGCAACTCTAAGCAACAATGTACTATGTTGCAAATAAGAAGCTAAACAAAACCCTAGAAACCAGCTTTCAGCCTGCCGGGATCTCAGAGCTGAAGTTATACATTGTTTCGATTATAGAACGGCAAACAAACCAGATACGAAGCCTCAGAGCTAGAGCCAGAGCTAAAGCTGGCCCAGAATAAAATAAAAAAAAGAGAAAAAAAAGGAGCGGTTGGGAGCTTCAGTCAACAACCGCCAGCCTGAAAGCAGCCCTCAGCCCCTCACCCAGACTGGCCAGGCACCCCAGTGGGGACCCCCACCCTGAAGGGTGTGTGACCAGCTGCAAACAGCCATCATCCCCTCATCCAGGCTGGCCAGGCACCCCAGTGGGGACCCCCACCCTGATCCAGGACACCCTTCAGGGCAAACCAGCCAGCCCCTACCCATGCACCAGGCCTCTATCCTATATAGTAAAAGGGTAATATGCCTCCCAGCACCGGGATCAGCGGAGCAGCAAGGCTCCCAGCACCGGGATCAGTGTGACAGGGGGCAGCGCCCAAACCCCCTGATCGCCCTGCAGCTCTGTGTGTGACAGGGGGCGGGGCCACAACCCCCCCCCCCCCACGGGCCCTGCTCTGTGTGTGACAGGGGGCAG